>NC_088910.1:89805659-90149409 GCF_963576675.1 Euphorbia lathyris
GGTCCATCTAGGTGGTGATGTAGCTGTAGTGCGTGGCTGAATTGATGGGGTAAATTGGAACGCCCGCCATTCTTTAAAGCCGTCGAATACCTTGCGTCAGGTTTGTGTTACCGACCACCATTCGCTTTCCCAGAGAACCTGATTTCTGTGCTCCCAGATGTCCTGCAACCCGCAACAAATCCTCACCGCTATGTCCTGATTGGCTCGTTCTAGTTCTCGTATTAGCCACTCCGCCAACTGCATTCCGCCAGTATCAGGGATCGTTAGAGCCGCCTCCCGCCATAACTCACCTGCAAAACATCAACTAGTATATAGGTGTAAATCTGTTTCGTCCTCCACCACGCACACCAGTAATTCAAGTGGCACCGGTACCCTTTTTTGGATGAGTCTTGATCTAGTAGGTAAACAACCCGCTACCACACGCCAAACAATAATTTCAGTTTCGGTGGCATAACTAGCTTCCACAAGCGCTTCCAACCCCCACACAACGCCTCGCCTTCTCTACTCTCCATCCCTTTATGGTAACCCGCTTTAACGCTATATATCCCATCTTTCGTCTAGTGCCACACACAAATATCCTCACCACCCCTAAACAGTAAAACAATATCACAAATGGCCCCAACTTCAGACTTGCTAAAATAACCCTGCAACTTGTCCAGATCCCATCTCCTCATATTCTCAATTAATAAATCAGCTACCCTTAGATCTTCCAATCCAGGGACTGGATATGAATTTATGAAAAAATTACTTAGACTAGGCACCCAGGGGTCTTCTCACACTTTAATTGACTGACCATACCCCACTTTCCATCTAACTCCTAACTTCAGGATATTCACTCCTTCCCAATTACTCCTCTAAGTCATACTAGGATTATTGCCTAATTTGGAAGTCAATAGGTTTGCCTTAGGGTAATATTTAGCTTTGAACATTCTACCTACTAAAGTATTTGAGTTATGCATCAATTTCCATCTCTGCTTCCCTAATAAAGCTAGATTAAATACATGCAAGTCTTTAAACCCCATCCCACCTACATCTTTAGCTCTACATAATTTAATCAAATAAAACCATTGTATCCCCTTTTTCCCTCATGTTTCGACCCCCACCAACAAGAATTCATCAGTTTTTCTAACTCATCACAAACGGACTTTGGGATAAGAAACGTACTCATGCAAAAAGTAGGAAGCGCCTAAGCTACTGATTTCAACAAGATTTCCTTCCCAGCTTGAGATAGAAAACGCAAACCCCAGCTGCTGAACTTCCTACGCAATCTATCCACTAGGAAGAGGAATATACGTCTTTTAGATCGACCAATCAGTGACGACAACCCAAGGTACCTGCCCGTATCAAGTGGTGAGTACATATTAAGGATCCCTTTAATCTCATCTTTCGTCTCCAATCCAACATTGGAGCTGAAGAACATGCCTGATTTGTTTAAGTTGACCGCCTGTCCCGATGCAATTTCATATTCAGTCAGGATTTTAATGATCTCCCTTGCCTCATTGACTTTGGCCCCAAAGAAGAGAAAACTGTCATCAATAAAGAACAGATGCGTTATTGAAGGTGCATGCCTTGCAACTCTACACCCTGATATAAGATTCTAGTCTTCTGCTCTCATTATTAGCTTAGACAGCACCTCTGCACACATGATAAAAAGGTAAGGTGACAGTGTATCACCTTATTTAAGCCCTCGGCCAGGTACAATTTGATCCGTCATGTCTCCATTTACTGCCACCCGATACCTCACAGAAGTGACGCATAGCATAATCCATTGTACCCATTTCGCATCGAACCCCATATTTGTCATGACCTGTCTCAAGAAAGTCCAATCCACCCTATCATAGGCCTTGCTAATGTTAATTTTCAAGGCCACCTGCCTTGAACTGCCTCTGGTCTGCCTTTTCGTATAATGTATGGTTTCAAATGCTATCTGCATAATATCAATTATAGATCTCCCAAGGACAAAAACAGATTGGGTATCTCCAATTATGCCTGGAAGTACCTTTTTCAATCGATTAGCCAACACCTTCGCAACAATTTTATACAGGACATTACATAATGAAATAGGCACATATCCTTTAATGATCTCAGATTTTCACATTTTGGGATAAGTACCACAGTGGTGTCATTCATCTCCTGTGGGAATGATCCCTGATCTAGCCAACCCTGGCAAGCCGACCCTACATCCACTCTAATTCTTTCCTAGAAAGCTTGATAGAAGCCCGAGTTCAAACTGTCCGGCCCAAGCGACTTATCCGCACCCATAGAAAATACTAAGTCCTTAATGTCTGTTCCGTCAATTGGAGCCGTGAGGAATGCATTAGTATTATCATCAATCAAAGGAGAAAGCACTGACCCTGTGTCTGTCGCTCTGGTATCAACTGCAGAGAAAACTGAGTTGAAATACTTATGTGCGAGGTTGAGTAGTCCATCTTGAGTGTTGATTTCCGCCCCGTCTCACCAGCTAGGGACCTAATTAGATATTTTTGTCTTCTTGCCTTAACACTAGCATGAAAAAATTGTGTGTTCTGTCTCCCTCCTTTAACCAGTATGCTTTTGCTCTTTGCTTCCAAAAGCTCTCCCCAGCCTCCAGTACATTATTCAGTTTTCGTTTAACAATGAAGAATTGGGCAATGGATGCTTTGTCTTTTTTATCTTGTAACCTGTCCATCTGACCCCTCCATTTCACAATTTGGCTCTTAAACCGGGTATTATAGTGTCTGCCCCAATCTTTCATATCCTGAACACAATCTCTCAGCCTAATCTCCAAAGGGCCTGGACCATGTTTTCCCCACCAACTCCTTACTAGTCTAGGGAATTCCTTCTCCTTTAACCAACTTTCCTCAAAATAGAATCTCCTCCTCCTTTTACTATGCATTAGGTCACCTAGAGTTAATAAAAGTGGTAAATGGTCACAGTATCTAGACAAAAGCGTAGACAGGGTGAAATTAGTAAACATATCCAGCCAATTGGCTGAGGCAAAACCCCTATCAAGTTTCTCCCTAATCCATGCCTGTGTTCCTCTCCTAATCTCCCAAGTGAATTGGCTACCCCTCTGACTCAATTCATGTCATCCACAATCTCCAATTGCTCTCTACAAATCCTGCATTAAACAGTCAAGTACTGCTGCTCCTCCCTCCTTTTCCTCCCCCCGAAGAACACAATTGAAATATCCTAAAATGACCCAGGGAAGTGTCGATTCCCCTGCTAGTGTGCACAAGAGATCCCACAAATCTTTGTGCCTGTTACGATCAACATAATCGTAGAATCCGACCAACCTCCATTCTCCCCTTGATTCATAATTTATTACTACATCAATATGATGCTCCAAAAAACTAACCACAATAACTCGAACACCTGCCTTCCACAAAACCACCAATCCTCCGCTTCTACCCCTCTTGTTAACTGAAAAACATCCATCAAACTGTAATTGTTGTTTAATTGTAGTCATACGTTAATCCTCCACTAGAGTCTCCATCAAAAATAAAATATCCGGTTTCTAGGAACAGACTAACTCTTTTAGTGACCAAACTGCCATGTGGTTTCCCAGGCCACGACAGTTCCAACTTAGACAAATCATGGCGCTCGGCAGCCCTGGCTCATAGGGCTCGCCATGAGTTGCTCTTCCGAAATCCCTTTATCCTTAGCTGGAACATGGACTCTTCTTCCTTGATTTGAGACATTTACTATCTGACCCTCCCCTATCTCTCTTCTCCTTTTCTTTGCTTCTAACAATTCCATCTCAGTATCTTCTTCCACAATATCCTCACTACCCTCCTTCTCCCTATGCACTCTCTCCTTGTTCTCCACTCCCTCCCTCATAGCACAAGTTTTTATATACGGGCTCGAAACCGCACAAATAGCAACTTCGAACTCACACACTCCATGCACTCCTATTTTCCTTGGTTCCCCTCTCCCTCTCCCCATATTAGTAATTTCTTTCAAAAAAACTCCACCCGACCACCTCCTCTACTTCCTTCTCCCCTCTGTCCCCAATTTGACCCTCCCTCCCCATTTCCCTCCCTCGGCCATTGTGCACCTACCTGGTTCCCCCCTTCTTTATTGTTGCCTTTAGCTAATCTCCCCATCCTCTAGACACCTCCATCCCATGTAATTCAAAAAGT
This sequence comes from Euphorbia lathyris, assembly GCF_963576675.1. Taxonomy (NCBI): domain Eukaryota; kingdom Viridiplantae; phylum Streptophyta; class Magnoliopsida; order Malpighiales; family Euphorbiaceae; genus Euphorbia; species Euphorbia lathyris. The sequence goes on from NC_088910.1 coordinate 89,809,781, forward strand.
TTTTCACAATAACGGTCTATGTGACCCATGAGCCCACAAATGTAACAAAATATCCCAAGACGCTCATACTTGAATACTGCTAGAGACCAGACATTCCCTGCACTTTTAATCTTCTTAAAATGTTTCAAAGGTTGCCTACAATCAATGCTCACCCTTATTTGCATGTACTGTCTATGGGATCCATAATTGTTACTTAAATCATATTCCACAAACAGTCTAATAAAATTACCTAATTGTTTCCCTACATACTCAGACATAGCCCCAACAAGCAATCCATATATTTGTACCCAAATTGGTACATTAAACATTTCAACCTCCTCCGAGTCGTCCCGTAGTCTCCAATTATTCATAACCAAAGTATAATTATCAAAGGTCTAGGGTCCTCCAGCTAGGACCTTATCCCTATCAACAGGGTGGAAAAATTTAAAAGAATAAATATTACTGCATACCTCCTGTATATTGATCCCACGTCCCAGCCTCCATAGTAGTGCTAGTCGGTTCCATATAATTTGAAAATTCAGCGGTTTATCAGCCAAGAACCTACCAACGAACAGTAGTCCTTCATCCTCCACATTTACTGATTTGACAGTTGCTGCAATTTCTAAGCAGTCGTCCTATTCCCTCCCAATTGCCAACCCTGCCATCCTAGCTTCCATTTTCCTAGCTAAGAAGCTCAAAATCCCTTCCTCGCAATTACGCCCCCACAGAGTAAACTGACAGTCAATAGCAGAGCACAACCCACATGTTTGTCGAAACACAGGATATCCAAAATCACCCCACCAGTTAACAAATCTTCTCCGTCTCGACAAATTTGTTGCCAAGATCGAAAGTTACAAGTTTTAACTTTTAATGTAATCTATTTTTTTAATTTTAATTTTAATATTGATTTTTTTTATAAATTTACTTTAATTCTTAATGGTTGTATAAGGTCCCACAAACGTCTTTATGAATCTTATATTTAATGGAACCATTCAGATTCCAAAAGACTTGATTGCTGGCAGTTTTTTCTTCACATTTGAGAATCGTTAGAATCATGCGACTCAGACAATTCAGTCGATTCACCACCGAGTTTTCCGATTCACCACTGATTCTCGATGTTTAGATATGTTTAGATTCTACCTATAGAGTCAACTCGACTCAACTCGTACGATTTGAATCATGAATGCATGTGACATGTATTAGATGGGTATGGGAATACCCTCTAGGGTACTCGTTATATAGGAATACCCTATATAGGGTGTTTGTTATGAGGGATAAATGAGATGAGATAGAGATAAATAATATATTTTACTATATGAGATCGGGATAAGGATAAAATAATATATCTATTATGAGGGATAAAATAATATATCATCGGAGAATATCAAGACAAGATCTATCGCGATGTGGTGGATATGGATGCTTGCCACCTACTCTTGAGAAGGCCACGACAATTTGATAGGGATGCCACCCATGTCAGAAGGAAGAATAACTATAGGTTTGTGAAGGATGGAGTGAGATATATGCTTACACCTATGATGGGGGTACCCAAGTCGAAGAAGAAGGCGACATTAATCGTTTCCCTTACTCACAAGGCATTCATCAATTGTAGTTAATCATAAGAATAGGTATAAAACCTTGCTCTCAAAGAGAAATTGTGTTTTTGGTTGCTAAAGTTTCCCATCCTTACAAAGTTTGGGGTTTAACTACTTTCCCTAAAGAAAGACAAAAGACACTAAAATGACACTAAGGTTACAACCCACAACTAACCAAATAGGGGTAAGGTGGGGCAAAATGGCAAAACAACAATTATAGAGTGGAAAAATAGTAAATAGATTGAAGCAGGATTATAGCAGGTTTGTCTCCTTGGTGATGAACTAATCCCACATGGCGTGTGGTCTGTTTGACACATCATGTGGCTAATAAACTCAGGCAGCTCGCATGGCCTCAATGATCATACTCAACAACTTCTCCAAAATACTCATTTAACGTGTGAGGAAAGCCACAAGCCGTGTGAATTAGTACAAAAGTTCCAGGAGCTTCAACAAGCCAACAACACATCGTGTGGCCTCCCAACACGCTGTGTGGTTCAACCTCCATATGCTCCTTCCTTCAGTACCATGCTCACATGACGTGTGGCTTATGTTACACACCGTGTGAACCCTTCCTTATCCTTGGCTTGGACTCCTTGAGGAGATTCCCTCATCATTCTCCCATTCTTCAAAAGAGTTGGACCTCGACTCGCCCTTAGTAACTAAAGAGATCCATTATGCTTCCATAGGCTTAGATCATGTACGTTGAAGGACGATGATATCTTACCTAGCCAATTGGGAAGAGCCATATGATAGGAATTTGTGTTGACTCCCTTGGTTACCTTATATGGACCATACTTCTTTGGCCCGAAGTTTGCTACTTGGTGCACTAATGAGACTCTCCTTACTTAGGTATACCATCACCTCATCTCTGACTTCAAACTGAAGGTCCCTTCGGTGCTCATCAACCTTTGCTTTCAACTTTTTATTCCTCTCTTCAAGGGTTTCCTTTACCTCTTAGTGCATTTGTTGGTATTCGTTCGTAGGCTTGTCAGTGGTCACATTCCCCCTGTCTCCTTTCATAAGGTCTACAATGTCTAGAGTATGGTTGGGGGTCTTCGTACATACCATCTCAAAAGGCGACTTCCCCATTCCTGAATAGATGGCTCCACTATAAGCAAACTCCACTTGGGCCAATACCAAGTCCCACATCCGTGGTATATCCTTACATTTTCTCCTCAAGAGGTTTCCCAAAGTACGGTTGACTACCTTGATTTGTCTGTCAGTTTGAGGGTGGGTGGTTGTTCTAAACTTCAAGGTAGTATCGAATAGAGCCCACAAGGTGCGCCAAAAATGGCTTAGAAACTTTGTATCTTTATCTGAAAAAATACTATTTGGTACACCATGCAACCTTACCACTTCCCAAAATAATAGTTTAGCAACAGTCGAGGCATCATTGGTCTTCCGGCAAAGGATGAAGTGTGCCATCTTGGAGAATCGGTCCACCACCACAAAGATAGAATTCACATCCCATTGTGTCCATGGTAGATCGAACACAAAGTCCATTGACAAATCCTCCCATACGGAATCTGGCACCGGTAGTGGCATGTGTAACACCGAATTAGTAGAGTGCCTTTTGGAAGTTTGACAAATGTAACAATGCTCCACAAGGTAGGTCACATCTCTTCTCATTCTTGGCCGAAAGTATTGGGAACTTACCATTTCGTAGGTCTTGTCTCGTCCAAAGTGTCCCCCTAGGCTCCCCCCCATGAGATCTCGGATCACTTTCTCCCGAACGGAGGTGCATGGTAAACATAGTTGGTTGCGTCGTATGAGGTACTCATCAAGTATGTGATACTCTCCATCCCTAAATTTTCCCAAATAGCCCCGAAGTCCAAATCCTCTTTGTAGTCTCCTTTCACGTGCTCAAAATAGCCTACCTCAAGAGCCAACGTCTTTAGAAGTGTCACCCTTCGGCTAAGGGCATCAAATACCTTGTTTTCTTGTCCGACCTTTTGAATAAGTTTGTAGAGGAACTATCCACAGAGGTGGACCATCTCCCATACATGGAGCTCCTAAGTAGTATCATGGTCTGGAATAACTTTCTAGTTCTCGTAGACCACAACATCTTCTAAATTAAGACGAGCATTCCAATTTGAGGCCAAGTGTACTCAAGTAAGCACACCCTTAGCATTCTTTTTCACACCCTTCTTATTCTTGTTTGGATTAATGTAGGTGTACACATGTACTGCAAAGGCTTCTTAGTTCGGGATACTCCAACCTTATAGTCTACAAAGATTTAATTAATGTAAGGTGTACGCATGTACTGCAAAGTGAAGCGATAAAATGTTGCTATGATACCATGAGACAGAAGCAATTAAAAATAATTCCCAATGGTTTTATTGATACTAACACTTGTCTATTTGTAGTCTACAAAGATTTAATTAATGACTATTTAGGACTTGTAATTATAAAGGATATTACAATAATACCGATAAAACTATATAATCTAATACATTTTCTCCTATATAAATGTCCAGGAACCTTGAGGTGCATTTTACATTACATTATGAAATAGTAATTTTGCTATTCATTACTTAAAATTACCATTTATTAATCAATTACGAACTTGGATATTGGAGAGTTTTCAGCTCAGACAACGATCACTCTCTTTATTTTGTAGGTTAATCCAAATCCTCAGAAGAAGAAGCCTGAGATTCAACTAGACAACGAGTGTATTAATTTATTTCTTAGTTTTACATGTTGGTGGCAGTGTCATTTATTTAAATAAGAGGAAGAATTAAGATCCCATTTGACATAAAGTTATAGAATACACTAGTTAAAAAGAAGAGAATATTAGTATTAGATGGGAAGCCAATCTTGTCCATCAATGAAATCAATTGAAATAAACGGATGAGCCTGTTGTCGAGTGAGCTCCCTAGACCACCACACTCTTCCTCCAAACTCCGCCCCGGGTCCCGAGCACTTGTATTGCCCGAAAAACACCGTCCTGCACCACAACTCGGTTATTACTCCAGGAGTATAGTAGAAGAAATAGTGAAAGTGACAGTGATACATACATTTGCCTGTTTTTATCTCCCCAATCATACCATCCAGTAGGAGTAATGATCTTGTCCATATAAGTATAAGCAAAGACAACTCTAGAGAAAGTGCCCCAAGCTCTGCCTAAATAGAGAGCACCAGAGCCTGTGACCTTGCATTTTAGGAATGAAAAGCCTGTTTCTTCAAGCATGCTTCCTCTTTTCTGTGCAGTTAATGCTCCATAGCTATTTGTTATGGCATGTAAATGACATTCTTCATAAAGGGAAAGACCATTTCCGAAGATGAAGTCAACTGAACCTTCAATGTAGCATTTTTTGAAATAATGTCTGCCAATGTGATCATAGAGAGTGTCTTGTGCTCCTATGAACTTGCAACGTATAAAAGCTGCTGTGTCTGCTGATATTCTTAGTGCTACTCCTTGCTTTCCTAGTGCTCCTGAAGGTGGAGATGGAGCCTTGTTCTGTACTTCAATAAACTAAATCACCATTTTCATATCTATGCAATCTAATAATAACAAACTTCATTTCCCTCATTTCATACTAAAGAAACCCCACAAATCTTTTGTTCAAATGTCATTAAAGTAAATAAATGGTTCTAATAATATCAGGAATTTTCACCGAGCAAGTGAATTTGCTCATTCACCGTTAGATATAAGCTTATTAAATCTAAGCCTCAGGATGCTTTGAATCTCCACCTTAGGATTCTAATAAGCCTAGATCTAACGGTGAATGAGCAAATTCTACGTGCTCATTAAGGTGCATGTGATCAAGACTGCTAATAATATTGTTATCGATACATTTTTAAGGATATCATAAATATATATGTTTACCATTTTCATTAGTAAGATAAAATAGACAATGATTGATTATAATAGAATGTCTCGGTAATGAGTGAGGCCAGCTTTTTGACCTCATATGGATTTTATGATTTTAATAACAAAGTAATATAAAAATTATGGAGTATAAAGGAAAGGCATTTCTTACTTTCTATCAACTGGGTATCAATTTAACTAAAAAACAAGTAGTAAAAAGTGAAAAAAAAAACTGACCTTAAAAGCAATGTTCTTAGCAATGAAAAAGGGAGAATTAATGGCAAAAGTAGCAGAACCATAAGTGCCTAAAACATGTCCTCCTTCCCCCATTTTATCAGCAGTGTCATCCCACTCTATTATTGTACTATCTGCACCAGCACCCTGTATGGTTATGTAAGCCATAGTTGCTGGAATTTGAATCTTCTCCCTGTAAATCCCAGGCCCAATTGAGATTACAACTCTGCAATTATTCACAATTGGTATAGATTTAATAGCCTTTCCAACACTGACAAACCCTGATTTTGATTTTTTGTTCACTTTTATAGTTAAACAAGGCTTCAACTTGTTCTTCTTAACTTTCTGAAACAAACCATGTTTGAATGCTGAGTCTTGCCTTCTTTTTACCCATTTCATATACCCTTTTTCTTCATCTTCTACTTCAAATTCAGACACCATAGAGTTGTTATTATTAGACAAACATTTTGTAATTCCAAATAATAAACTCAGAACCAACAAATTGAGCAACATCATTTTATTTTAGAAGAAGAAGATAAGAGAAGAGAGAATTGAAATGGAGAGGAAGGAATCTTGCAGGGTATGGGTATGGTATAGTATGGTTATATGTGCAATAGTCTGTCTGTCTCTTGTTGTTATTAGACTTGGCAGTGGCTTTTTAGACATCCTTGTCTGTTTATGTGTTTTTGTCAGATAAGTCAAAAACTTAAGTTTGCATCCTCATTACTTCTAATTCTTCAAGTGTTACTAACCGTAGGATTTGATGGTTTTAATTTATTAGATTGTTGAAGACTTGTCTACACATGTATATGTATTCAATAACTTTCCCGTTAATATGGAAATTAATCAAATCATTATGTGTTTAACCAAAAGGATTTTGTGTTTACAATTGCACATTTTTGGTTAGTCACATCACATCCTATTAGAATGGAATTATTAATTCGTTAGATTCTCATACTCAGGTTTAACAAACACTCATTTTTTTATGGTCATTTATATTAAGTGTATTCCATAGCCCTAGCCTCTCTGTCTGACGGTGTGAGAGTGCTATCATTGTTGATTTCTTTTCGTTCTAAACCTCTATTCCTTTTGATCGAAAATGAGTCGTTAGAATTGGCGATTACTCCGACGAGTTTTGTGGTGAATAACGGTGGCCTATCTGCGGTCGACAGGTTCATTATTGATCGTCCAGTTAATTTTCAGACTATGAATACTAGATTTGTGAACCTATGGTGATCTGGACGTGGAATCGCAATCTCTGAAATTGAAATATACCTCTACATATTTGAACTCTTCCATGCGGTTGATCGAGATCGAGTTTTGGGAGGAGGCCCATGGTCTTTTGATAATAACATGCTTATTCTATCCGAATGGAAACTGATGTAGCTCTGGAGAGAATTAACTTGGATGTTTGCCCAATATGGATTCAAGTGTATGACTTACCATTCGGGACCATGTCTGAAGTAATTGGGAAACAAATAGGTAACTTTATTGGCTGATTCCTAGAATATGGCGTCAATAACAATGTGGGTATTCATAGACAATTCATGAGGATTCAAGTGCTAATTGATGTTCGGAAGCCTTTAAAAAGATATTAGTGGGTTCTCATAACTTTCAAGTATGAATGGCTATGTAACTTTTGCTACATTATCATTGGACATACAAACAAATTCTGCGAGACATTCAGAGTTCCGACTGAGGAAATTACCTGGGAATAGGGGGAATTGTTGAAGGCGTCTATGAGAAGAGGTGGTGACCTGGCATGCTCAAAATGGCTAAGAGAATCGGGTGGCGGCGGAGGCAGTGTAATTAGGGGTAGTAGTGCAAGCTTCCTATTTACTAAGCCCATGCAACCCTTTAGTGTAGCACCTACATGCCACGGGGTGCAAGGTGAAAATAGTGGCAGACAACAATCTAAAAATCCTTCTATTGATAGCATCTTAAATATCCGATATGGACTACTTAGGATTAGTGTACTAGGCTCGACAGATAAAGTGGATCTCGAAGCAGATTCAGAGATGATGTTTGATGAAGAGGTTGTCATAGAACTCCAAGACCACAGAAAGCGGTAAAGAGAAGGGAATGTGACAATTAGCATTACGGGAGCCACTAGGACAGAGAATGTTTCTGCTCACAACACATTAAACAATGTACATGAGGGTGATTTTCCTTGCTCAACGAGGTTAAAGAGTCTTCTATCCACTGTAATATAGCGAAGTCTGAGGTTCAGACTCACCGAGCATCATGAGTTGCCTATCATGGAACTTTCAGGGTCTGGACAACCCTCGGGCAGTTCGTTGTTTGAATGAGCTTATTAAGGCTCATAATCTATCCGTAGTGTTCTTCATTGAGACCTGGGTGGAGAAATCGTGTATTGAAGGTCTTCGTCGAAAATTTTCTTTTAGTTCTTGTTTTTCAGTTGATGTTAGAGGTAGAAGTGGGGGACTGGCAGTCTTGTGGAGAGACTCAATGGATGCAGTGATTAAAATCTTTTTGGATCACCATATTGAGCTGGTCATTCGGGATAATATAGATGGGGATTAGAGGCTTGTCGGTTTCTACGGTTATGCTGACAGGAACAGACAAAAAGAATCTTGACAACTACTTACTTCAATTACGGGGTCATCTTCCCTCCCATGGGTGGTTATAGGCGACTTCAACTGCATTTTGGATCAAAGTGAGAAGAAAATTGATTGATACTGTAAAAAATGTTGGGGACCTGACAAGGTGCAAGATTTGCAGGGAGGCACCGAGTGTGACTCAGTTTTTTTTGCAGATGAAAACTTTCTAGTTTTTAGTGCTACAAAGAAAAAAGTATTAAAATTTCCAGTATTCTAACTATTTATGAGATGATCTTTGAGAAAGCGATTAATCTAATGAAATCAGGCATTTTCTTTAGCATGAATGTTCGGGACGATAATAGAGAGGAAATTTATAACACCATTGGCATTTCTGACCCGCTAGACGTAGTGAGATATTTGGGTTAACATCCTTAATTGGGCGATCAAAGCAATCTATTTTCAATTTCCTCCAAGATAGGATGAGGAAGAGACTGAACAGTCAGAACTTTCGGTTTCTATTGTTGGAGATTTAAGGGAAATGGTCTTTTAGTCATTTTCCATTACTCTTGTAACTTTATGTATCCCACATGGGAAACTTGTGAGGAAGTTGAAAGGTTTATATTGGGTTGGGCTTTATGTGATATTAAATTGTGTTAAGTGGGTTTTACAAAATACACCACACGCGCGCGCTCGTTCGTTCGAACGATGTCCGCCCGTCCCGACCCGACTGGGCCCGATTTTTATTTTGTTATTAAATATTTTAAACCTTTTGACTAATTCTTTTAGCTGTTGAAGTATTATCTTCACTATCCCTAATTTTATTCAACAAACCACGTTTTACTCTCATGAACGTTGTCCACTACAACGTTCGTTTTCCAAACTAAAATAAATGAGTTTTTTAGAGCATCGTAGAATATACAGTTTTCGATTATACAGTTTTTGCTCTCAAATATTATTTTCTTCTCTGGGCATTAAAATCTTGTTGTTCCAAAGCTTCGCCATAGAGTGCACTAGGTCGGCACTTGCTGTGTAAACCTTGGTTGACGATCGGACTTCCAGATTGCACCAGAGTATGCCGTAATCATTTTCAACGCAGTGGTTCTGTCCACGACACATCGTTTATATTCCGATAAGTTTATTCCATTCCCTCTTTTGTACTTACAATTTGAAAACGATTAATTCTGTCTGTCATCATGTCTGCTCTAATCTCAAAAAACATTCCCGATCTCTCTAAATTAGAGCCCTTAGACGGTCTCAACTACAAAAGATGGTCTCGGAAAAGGCTTATATTTTTTGAACAATTAGACCTTGATTATGTTGTTCTTTCTGACCCCCCTGTCGACCCAAACGGTCCTGCTATGTCGCTTATTGTTCAACAATACGATAACCAGTCTGCTAAGTATGAAAAAGATAACAAAACAGTCAGAGGACATCTCCTTAATCATATGTCAAACCCACTGTTTGATATATTTGTGAACAAAAAGTATGCGAAAGAAATTTGGGTCTCATTAAAAGATAAGTATGGATCTGATGATGATGGAAAAAGAAAATATGTTGTTGGCAGGTGGCTACATTATCAGATGGTTGATCAGAAACCAATCATTGATCAGATTCACGAATATGAGAACCTTATTGCTGAAGTTCTCATTGAGGGGATGAATATGTGCAATATGCTTCAAGCCAATGTTCTGCTGGAGAAGTTCCCTCCTTCCTGGAGTGACTTCAGAAACCACCTGAAGCACAGAAAGAAAGATTTCAGTCTTCAGGAGCTTGTTAGTCATATGCAAACTGAAGAAGCAAACAGAATGAAAGATAAGCAACTTTCCTCTATTTCTGTTTCTATTAATGCTAATGTGGTTGAATCTGCTATGATTCCAAAAGACAGATCAAAAGGACATGCAAACAAGTCCTAAAAAGGCTTCAAACAGAATAAGTCTTTCAATCATGGAAAGGTCCAAAAGCGAAAGGTTGAATGCTTTGTGTGTGGAAAACCCGGGCACAGAGCGTTTCAATGTTTCCAAAGGAAGAACCAACAGAATTCAAATCAAAATGCTAACACAAAGCCTACCAGACAATCCAATTTGGTGGAGAACGGTGAAATCATTGCTGCTGTGGTGGTAGAGTCAAACTTGGTGGAAAACAAAACTGACTGGGTACTGGACACTGGAGCCACCAGACACTTATGTTCGAACCGGGAGCTGTTTCATCATTTTGAGGATGCTGCTGATGGAGAGTGCATCTACATGGGTAACACTGCAACTGCTGGTGTTGTTGGTAAAGGAACAGTCTTACTCAAATTAACTTCTGGAAAAAGTTTGTCATTGAATAATGTTTTGTATGTGTCTTCACTTCGTAGGAATCTGATTTCTCGTAGTTTATTGAATAAGGCTGGTTTAAAAATTACTTTTGAGGCTGATAAGGTGATTCTTACTAAGAATGGGACCTTTATAAGGAAAGGGTACCTAGGTGATGGACTCTTTATCATGAACACTGTTTATGTTAACTCTGTTGAAAATAATGCAAGTTCTTCTGGTTCTGCTTATTTATGTGAGTCTTTGGATGTTTGGCATGGTAGATTAGGACATGTGAATTATGCTTCTATTAAAAGGTTGAAAAATATGCATTTTATTGATATTGTTAATTCTGAGCATGAAAGAAAATGTTCTATTTGTGTAGAAGCTAAATTTGCCAAGAAGCCTTTTCCATCTGTTACTAAGAGAAGTACTGACACTAGTACAGAAATGGCCTGTGGCTACGGTCGTTTACCCTCATTAGCCACGGTTTCGCGACCGTGACCAAAGGCGGCGTGGCAAATGCTTGGCATCTTTAGCCACAGTTGTTCGACCGTGACCAAAGGGGCATTAGAGTCGGTTTTTACATAGAACCGACTCTAATATCTTATGTTTTGACCATGGTTGTTACAAAAAACCATGGTTAAAGGGGGTCTTTAGCCACAGTCTCTCGTAACAACCGACTCTAATGCCCTGATCATTAGAGTCGGTTGTAGAAAAATCGTGGCTAATGATAAAAGCATTGGAGTCGGTTGTGGAAACAACCGACTCCAATGCTCTAATCATTAGAGTCGGTTGTTTTATAACCGTGACTAATGTTAATTATATTAGAGTCGCTTGTTTTGCAACCGTGGCTAATGAGGGTGGTTCAAATTTTATTACGAACAACCGACCTTAATGTTATTGTTTTTAGCAATTTTACAGAAGCAGGTTCAAATTGAACCTGCTCTATTTTTTTCCTACTATATTACTGTAATAAATGGTAAACGAGATTAGTTACCCTAAGTCGTTTATCATAATCGAGATTGATCCTACTGTATTACTAGAATTAAATGCAAAATAATAAAAAAATGTACATAAATATAGGGTAATTAATTAACATATTATATATATATACAAGCTTTGATATATTCACAGTATTCCTGTTGTATATTACTGAAATTAACTGCGAACACAAAAAAAAACCCGACATATACTCATCAATACTCTAACATACTCTATAAAACAGGATGTTAAACATATCTGCAATGTTGAAATCATGCACTCTCCTCTGCTGTCAACAAGTATTCATACTTTTATCATCTTGTTCAGCACATTGCACTTAGTCTACCAACTCTAGTGAAGCTTTAAGCTTGAGAAATCAAAGAGTATTTTGAAGCAACATGAATCCACAATTTTCCATATCAACATCGCAAATCTGCACGTGTCATCTCTGTGATGAGGTATAAAAGGAATAGCATAGCCTAAAGATGCTTGTATAAGTCACATTCTTTTGCATTCTAATAGATAAGCAAACAACTCCCAGTTTTCAATACTTGAAAAAAAAGCAGATGAAAAGGTACCTGTCATGTATCTGATGCTAAGTTCTAAATTTTGTAACACAAGGAAATAATCACTTGCATAAAGCATACTTCTGCAATAGTTAACAAGTTCAAAATCTCCTCATGACTGATGCCAACAGAAAACCTTTTGCCTCAAGTTCAAATTCTCCTCCTGACTGATGCCAACAAGCATCCCCTACCTAAGTTAATCAAGCTCCTGCTTATGGGGTTGAGATTAGCTGTATAACAATTTAACTGAAGGAATCCATACACTAGTGGCAAAAATACCATTTGCATCGGCCATTTAGGGCTATTTGCGTCGGCCATTGGCCGATGAAAAAGCCCTCGCCATCGACCAATGCAATTGGTTGAATAACCTTATATAGGACTATATAGGCATACAGTGATCACTTATGTGCAATGCCAGAAACTCAATCCTTATCTAATTGCACACTCTTAGTTATATCATATAAATTGCAGCACCAATCACCGATTATTCCCTTATGTCCTTTAACTGAAGAGTGCTCAATTCAGAAAAAGACACTTCTATGCAAGCTGATGGCATAAGGCTAAATTTATGTGAAGTTTTTGGCAAAACAGGAACAAAATTCTTGCCTTTTGCATATTGAAGCAACCAGGTTTGCTGTGAAGTTTCTAAGCTCCCAATGATTTCAGAAAATCGATTCCCCAACCTTTTAGCAACTAGGCAGGTAATTGATAGATGGCATCAATTGATGCAGCTGAAGAAATGACAGGAAAACTAAATTAGATGGAAGGAAAATCAAGCACCTAAATGTTAAACAGCATGAGTGAGCACTGAGCACAGGGCATAAAAATAACAGATCCAAAGAACAATGACTTTGATACTTTATTGGATTTTTTTATCAATTAACCTGTGCATCTCGATTGAATAAGTCAATGAACTTACATAAGGTTCTACATGTATGTGTGGATTTTGAAGAAGGCTTCTTGTCACACGCACCAGAGCAAACAGGATAGGAAAATTATTCAAATTTTGTGAACCCGAGATCATTGTGGGAAAAAATAAAATATAAGCTCAGGAAAACAAATAAATATCTTCACCAAAATAGAGTATCTAAAGGTCATGTACACTACCTCATCAGCAATCAAGTATGTGAAGTAAGGAAGTAACCGATGCAGACCATAGTCTGATGCCAAGCTAACTAAAGCTTGTTTGAAGAGTTTAGAATCTGACTTCTTCAGGGTAAGCTCAGTAATTTTGTGAAAGTACAACTGAAAATAAATATATAAATAAAGAAAAGGTTTTTGCTATTTAATTATTATTTTTTAAACGTATAATTCTTACTCATCAATCATTCTACAATTATAAAATGTTAAACCCACCTAATTGCATCATTAAGCTTAATATAATATAAACTATATAATATTTGAAGTAAATAGGTATAACATACCTTGAATTGGGTAGATTTGAGGTGCGACAGCATAAAGTGGATCAACGCCTTGAATTTCCCACAGCATATTTTGCAGCTGAAAATTTCTCCATACTTTCTTCATAAATTTGACAGGCCATAAAACACTCAATTTCATCACACCTTTTATGATATCATACAATCCAGATATCCTACAGTCCCAAACGAGAAAAATTAAGAAGTTGTAACGAACTACCACCCAAGTTTATTATAAGATTTAATAATGTCTTTTGCACTCAAAATTGCATTTAATATAGACACCGAAGTCATAATTTGTGCTTCCTGTCTACATATTTCTATGTTTGATCCTCAAAGTAAATACGAGCCTACAATTTAGTTAACTAAACTTTGGGTGTGATGAATCTGCAGTTACAAAAATCTATAAAATGCAATGTTTTTCAATTTTGATTTCTGAGACTGGCTCCAAAATTCTAAGTCAAAAAAGCATAATACTAATAGCGTCACTAGCATTCAGAGGATAATACTGATTTACGGCAATGAGTTTACAAAATAGAAGGGAAATTGCAGTTTAATATTCCACAGTCACAAAACAACAAAATTCAACAATAACACATTAAAACTCGAACTCATTGATATAGCATAATTTCATTTGTACATCAAATTTGAGCTACTAGTGTTTAATTCAAAAAGGAATCAAAGGAAAAGTTCATATCTAAAGAATCCAAATTATGATATACTGTAAACACCCTGCACATAGCTCATCTTCTTTTACTCCTTGTCTAATAATCTTATATAGGACTATATAGGCATACAGTGATCACTTATGTGAATATCACCTGAAATTGAAGCACCAAAACAATGGGTTCCAGAGGCTAGCACAACTTTGGCAGCAAAAATTACTCAAACTCAAACTCGCTGGTTATCATGCCCTGACAGTTTCAGTTTTTCTCTTGTGATTCTCTCTATTCCAAAGCATCGATTCCCGCCATTGGTAGTTCGCTTAATCCAATTGAAGAATAAAGGCCTGTTAGCTTTCTTTCAAGCCGGAGTTCTTTTCCTTCACCCTGCCTATCTTTCTGCTTCTCTTTAAGAAAAGTTGTTTCTGAAAGAAGGCATTTTATGGCGTTAGGTGAATATGGTCCAGCCAATAGTTCCAAAGTCATAATTAGACGTTTAGCTTAAATTGGATATATTTTGTAAACGTTAAGCTTAAATTCGTATTATTTTGTAAACGTTAAGCCTATATTGGTGCTATTTTGTACATGAGGCCTAAAATGATGCTATATTGTAAACGTTAAGCCTAAATTGATATTATGTTGTAAACGTTAAGCCTATATTGGTGTTATTTTGAACGTTAAGCCTAAATTGGTACTTCCCCAAAAACCTTAGGCCTATTTTGATATCTTATCCGTAACAAAATTCCAACCTCTGAATTAAAGCAAACAAACCAAGATAAAGAATGATCACTATTTTAGCAAATAAGATAACAAAAATCTCTGAACTATTTTATAAGATACTCCATAGTTAATTGTCGAACAGTTTGCTTGAACATGGAATTTTTTTAATCGACCACATCACTTGTTATATCTAAACAGCCAGTAAATTGGCATGGAGATCACTGTCTATACCTTGACTTATATGGTCTTGTTTACAACAAAACATGAAGTGCCAAACTTTTTCTTGATTAGAGGTGCAAGAATTCTTAGAATGAAGCAAGCTAACTTCTTTATTTAGTATGCATTAGAATTGACTGAATAACAAAATAATGTACAAAAGCAATTTCAATTGAATCCAAAGCATCATAGTATAGCTCAAACACATTTGTTCATGGCTAGCCATAACAAAGTAGTTCTGTTCCATTAGTTCATATCATATGATTACTTGTGAATAAAATATTTCCTATGACTATTGAAAGGAAAGAAATGGGGGAAAGAAAAGTATGAATAAGCACAAAGATGACAAATAACCTGTGATCCTGTTTGTGCAACTGGCCTTGGATAAAATAAGTTTCCTTTACTATTTTCACTTCCCTATGATTGTAAATCAGATTCTGCAGAAAGAGTTTTCATGTTAGAAAGGATCCTGAAATGCATTAGACAAATGTAATATGTAAGGAGCAAAAAGTATTAAAAGGAAGAATCTTGTCAAGGAGGAAGGTTTTGTCTTCAATAGCTAATTAAGAAACATGAACATGATTTTAGGTACACTAGGATTAGAAAATCTCTCTCTCTCTCTCTGTGTCTCTTTCTATGAAGTGAAGAGAAAGAATGATCACGAAACCCTTGTGTCTTCTCTTCTCTCTATGAAAAAAAACCCTTAAAAGGTACCCCATTCAAATACATTTTATTAATTATCAGATGCATTACTGTCTATTCTTCTAACCATACGGTTCATGGTGTGAACGTGGCAGCCCGAAACAAGAAGCGGCTCTAAAAGATCATGATAGGAGTGTGAATAAACTGATTTCCATATTGACAATGGAAAAAAGTTGATTGAGGTATATTATTAAGAGGAATTTCTAATATATATATGTACATTGAAATCCATAAACTAAGATAAAATATACATTTAGCTCTATGATTATTAGGGAACATAAGATTTAGCCTTCACATATAAAAACACTGTCATTTTAACCTAACTTCAGTAATCCAACTAAGATAAAATCCAACTACATCAATTGTTTATACTTCAGAGCTTCCCTCCAATTACAGAATAAAAGCTTAACATCTCATGTTCTTCCTCATGTTCTTATCTTTCCAGCACCAGGCCAAGGTCATGTTAACTCTATGCTTAAACTAGCTGAGGTTTTATGTCTTTCTGGTATTAATCATATTACCTTCTTCAATTTTCAGATTATCCATGAAAACCTTATCCGCTGTTCAGATATTGAGCCTTCTTTTGTTTCCAAGTATCCTGGCGTCCAATTCAAAACAATTCCAGATTGCTTCTCAATCAGTGATGGGCCAAAAGATCCAGCTGATTGGTTAAGAGAATTCTTAGATACAACAAAGAAGAAAAGCAAGCCTATTTTGAAGAAAATGTTAATTGAGAGTAATCCACCTGTTACTTATATTATTGGAGATATGATTACTAGTTTTATCCATGATGTTGCTTCTGAACTTGGAATTCCATCAATTCAATTTTATACTATTAGTGCTTGTGCGATGTGGATCTTTTATTCTGTACCTAACATCATTGCTGCTTATCAACTTCCCATCAAAGGTACCTAATCTCATTTTATGCAATATAAATCCAACTTCCCATCATTGCTTGTGCGATGTGTTCGTTTTTCTTCTTTCTTGCATCTAAGAATTCTCTTAACCAATCAATTGAGAAACAATCTGGAATTGTTTTGAATTGGAAGCCAGGATACTTGGAAACAAAACGAGAATGGGAAAACTCAACTTCGTGAATGGGTTTTATAAGATATATATAAAATTAGCATTTGCAGATTATCCATTAAAAAATTCTAAAACATATGTTTAGCTCCACAGAGCGTGTTAATGTGCTGTATCCATTCAACAAACAGATCCCAAAAAATCTCCAATAATATATAGTTTAATGAATAATAAAGAGTGCTTAAAGTACATCTAATTAATTAAATAACATGTTTCTCACATTAAAGAAATAGGCAAGAAATTAAAGAAGAATGAATATGAACGAACATGAACAGAGACGGAACCAAATCCAGAAGAACGAACATTAACAGAGAGAAATACGCAATTATAACCAAATCCAGAAGAAAGAACATGAACAGAGACAGAACCCAGAAAACCGAAACCAACAAAATCCAGAAGAACCAACACTAACCCGTATGGAACCCAGAAGATCGAACACCAATAAACTCATATAAACCCATAAGGAAGGACAAAAAAAAAAATCAAAATCATAAAGTAGCGCAGAAGATAGAATACACAATTCAAACCCATTCATTAACCTCTTTTCCGTTGCTTCTACCGCAATCGAAACACGAACGAAACCAATGGATGAAACTTCAAACCGGGCTAAGGAGAGGAAGGAAGAGAAAGCTGCTAGGTTGCGCAAAAGGAGAGTAGAAGAAGGAGGAGCGTGCTTAACTGGGTTTTTAGAGTCTGCTATTTAATTAACCGACTCTAATAAGGAATTGGCGTCGGTTTTCTTTTGAACCGACCCAATTAATCCAGTAGTTCGTGCCAAATTAACTCAGTAATTGGCATCGGTTCAAGCGGAACCGACTCCAATTACTGAATAATTAGCTTCGGTTTAAAATAAACCGAGGCTGATTATTGGACCATTGGCCTCGGTTCAATAAGAACCGAAGCCCCTGACCGGCCAAACCACTGATCATTTTCAAAAATTGCATTTAAAGTCGGTTTTTAAAAAAAACCGACCCTAATAATGTATTTATTGGAGTCGGTTTTTTAAATAACCGACTCTAATTACCTGTAGCCACGGTTTTTTAAATAACCGTAACCAATAAAGCGTGGCCGTAGGCTATTTGTGTACTAGTGTGAATTGCTTGAATTAATTCATTCTAATCTAGCTTACTTTAAGAATTCCATTAGTAAAGGTGGTAAAAGATGGTATACGACCTTTGTTGATGACTTTTCTAGATACACCAAAGTATATCTTTTAAGATCAAAAGATGAGGCTGAAAGTATGTTTCTAAAATATAAAATGGAAGTAGAAAATCAGCTAGATAGAAAAATAAAAAGGCTTAGATCTGATAGAGGTGGAGAATACGGAACCAATTTCCTTAAAATGTTTTGTGAAGAAAATGGCATTATACATGAAACTAGTGCGCCATATACACCACAACAAAATGGTATAGCTGAAATGAAAAATAGAACGCTTAAGGAAAATGATGAATGCCATGTTGATTAGTTCTGGTATGCCTGATAATATGTGGGGGGAGGTTGTTTTGTCTGCATGCTGTATTTTAAATAGAGTTCCTCATAAAAAATTAGATAAAACTCCTTATGAGCTTTGGAAGGGGTATTCGCCTAATTTAAATTTTTTGAGGGTCTGGGGTTGTCTTGCTAAAGTTGCTTTTCCATCTTTTAGAAAAACCAACATAGGGTTAAAAACCTTTGATTGTGTTTTTATTGGATATGCTTCTAATAGTGCTGCCTTTAGATTTATGGCACAAAATGACTATACCATATGTGTGAATCTAGAGATGCAGAATTCTTTGAAAATATTTTTCCTTTAAAGAAAAATGTTGTGTGTGATGATGTTGGTCCCTCTAATTCTGTACCTGCTAGTGATTCTCTTGCTTCTAGTTCTTTGAAAAAACATGATGAATGTGAACATGAACCTAGAAGAAGTAAAAGAAGGAAAATTGCTAATAGTTTTGGACCCGACTTTGTTTCCTCTTTTCTGTTAGAAAATTCAGATAGAATAGATGATGTTTTTATGTCTGCCTATCTAATAGAAGAAGATCCTAAGACATATAAGGAGGTCATGACCTCTATAGATGCTAACTTTTGGAAAGAGGCAATAAAAAATGAATTAGACTCTATTATGGTAAATCACACTCGGGATCTAGCCTCTTTGCCTAAAGGGTCCAAAACTATAAAACTTAAATGGATCTTCAAAAGGAAAAGAAGACCCGATGGATCCATTGAAAAGTTCAAAGTTAGATTAGTTGTCGTAGGCTATAGTCAAAAGAAAGGAATTGACTATTTTGATACATACTCTCCTGTAACTAAAATGTCTACTATTAGAATCTTAATTACAATTGCAACAATACATAATTTGGTGGTACATCAGATGGATGTAAAAACAGCTTTTCTAAATGGTGATTTAGAAGAAGAAATCTATGTGCAACAGCCTGAGGGAAATGTTGTACCTGGTCATGAAGATAAGGTATGCAAACTAAGGAAGTCACTGTATGGCCTGAAACAGGCACCCAAACAATGGTATGAAAAGTTTAACTCCACTTTACTTTCTGATGGGTACGTAGTTAATGGATCAGATACATGCGTTTATTCTAAATCATTTGGATCAAATTATGTGATTGTATGTCTTTATGTGGATGATATGCTGATCTTAGGCAATAATTTAGAAGTAGTGAATAACACCAAAGCCTTCTTATCATCACAATTTGACATAAAAGACATGGGAAAAGCTGATGTAATTCTTGGTGTCAAAATTACAAAAACTGAAAATGGTTTTTCTTTAGGACAATCATATTATATTGAGAAATTATTGAAAAAGTTTGATAGCTTTGATGTAGTGCCAGCTAGAACACCCTATTATCCTAGCATATGTCTTACTAAAAATAAAGGACATAGTATTTCACAAGAAGAATATGCTAAGATTATTGGGAGTGTTATGTTCTTAATGACTCATACTAGACCTGACATTGCATATGCTGTAAATAGATTGAGTAAATATACTCACAATCCAAATGTTGAACATTGGAATGCACTTCGTCGTTTACTTCAATACTTGAGAGGTACCATGAATTTTAATTTGCATTTTAATAAATTTCCTGCTGTTTTAGAAGGATATTGTGATGCAAATTAGTCATCCAAAAATGATTTGGTATGTTCCACTAATGGTTATATTTTCATTTTGGGTGGTGGTGCCGTTTCTTGGAGATCATGTAAACAAACCTGTATTGCATGCTCAACCATGGAATCAGAATTTATAGCACTAGAACTAGCTAGTCAAGAAGCAGATTGGTTGAGAAGTTTATTAGCAGATGTCCCATTGTGGGGGAGATCTAATGCACGTATCTCACTTCATTGTGATTCTCAGGCAGCCATAGGTACTACAAAAAACAGTGTCTATAACGGAAAGAAAAGACACATTCGCAGTAGACATAGTGCAATAAGACAACTCTTAAAACACAGGGTAATTCCCTTAGATTTTGTGAGATCAGAGAAGAATCTAGCTGATCCGTTCACCAAAGGGTTACCTAGAAGAATTATTCTAGAAACGTCGAGGGGAATGGGCCTAAAGCCTACTGATTAAAGAAACTATGGTGGATACCATACGTGGTCAAACGAAACCATACTATCTTTTTTATACACTATATTTTACCCATTCCTATGACTTTTGATAGTGTGTGTATAATCCATAGCCCGTGGTGTGGTGGTTCATTTATATGAACTTGATGGATGCTCTTTTTGAGGTTTAGTTATGAGAAACTCTTAATGGTCTCTTATAGAGACCACCTACATGTGTATGAAGGTGGGCCACCTTCTATGAAAGACTTTGGGTTGTCTTTCTAGAGCACTCATGAGATCCAAGGTGTGCGCATGGCCATTAAAGGCGCTATTGTTTTTAGCGCGGAACAACAAAATTTTGTTTAAAGGTTTTCTTTACGTGTTGTGAGGGTCTCAGTTACAGTTGTAGAAGTTCAAGAGCAATTCACTTCTAAAACTATAACATGTTGCCTCACATCACTATGTATCAATTCAATCGAAAGATATTGATACTTAAGTTTTGAAATCTGTAACTTATTGCCCAGAAAAGATTTTCTTCTAAAACTATTTTACTAAAAAACCATTTGTGGGGGGATTGTTGGAAATTTAAGGGAAATGGCCTTTTAGTCATTTGCCATTACTCTTGTAACTTTATGTATCCCACATGGGAAACTTGTGATAAAGTTGAAAGGTTTATATTGGGTTGGGCTTTATGTGATATTAAATTGTGTTAAGTGGGTTTTACAAAATACACCACATGCGCGTGCGCGCTCGCTCATTCGTTCGCGCGACGCCCGCCCGTCCCGGCCCGACTTGGCCCGCTTTTTATTTTATTATTAAATATTTTAAACCTTTGACTAATTCTTTTAGCTGTTGAAGTCTTTTCTCCATTATCCCTAATTTTATTCAACAAACCACGTTTTACTCTCATGAACGTTGTCCACTACAACGTTCGTTTTCCAAACTAAAATAAAAGAGTTTTTCAGAGCATCGTAGAATATACAGTTTTCGATTATACAGTTTTTGCTCTCAAATATTATTTTCTTCTCTGGGCATTAAAATCTTGATGTTCCAAAGCTTCACCATAGAGTGCACTAGGTCAGCGCTTGCTGTGTAAACCTTAGTTGACGATCGGACTTCCAGATTGCACCAGAGTTTGCCGTAATCGTTTTTAACGCAGTGGTTCTGTCCACGATACATCGTTTACATTCCGATAAGTTTATTTTGTTCCCTCTTTTGTACTTGCAATTTGAAAACGATTAATTCTGTCCGTCACCATGTCTGCTCTAATCTCAAAAACTTCCGGTTTCTATCACCTGTAGGTAAGGTTGTGTTGTTAAAATCTGTAGCTCAAGCTCTACATGCATTCTATATTAGTATGTTTCTACTTCCAAAATCTACTTATGATGATCTTCAAAAAATGATGAATTCATTCTATTGAGTCACGGAGGATAGCGGGAAACAGAATATTCACTAGTTTGATTGGGCAAAGTTGTCATTGAGTAAGGATAGGGGTGGGTTAGGGTTTCGAGACCTTCAGGAGTTCAAATTTGCCTTACTAGGAAAGTAGGGTTGGAAACTCATCAATAACCCTCACAGCTTGGTAAGCTGGATGTTTAAAGCGAAATATTTTCCAAACGTGTCTTTCCTTTCTTCTAAATTAGGATATAATCCTAGTATGGTTTGAAGGAGTGTGTGGAGGTACATTGTTGTGTTGAACTGTGGTATTAGGTTGAGAGTTGATAAAAAGGAACTTGATCTTGATTTGGAAGGACCTATGGTTACTGAATGACGGGAGACACCTTATGATCTCAAATACGTTAGATGAAAATAAGTTGGCCAAGGTGGAAGACCTATTTGTACCAAGCACTCGTGTTTGGGATCGTGGCAAAATTGATTGATGGTTTATCCCACAAGATGTTGAAATTATAACGGCTATGGCCTGCTTACTGAATAACAAGGTTGGTTGTCAAATCTGCCATTTTACCAAGAATGGGGAATATTCAGTTAAGTCTGGCTATAAGTTATTTGAGCAGTCCCGATCAGAGATACAGTGCAGAAAAGATACTTTGCTATATAGACTTTGTTTTTGCACAAAACAACAACATAAACTTAAGATGATTGTGCTACAACCGGTTAACTATTAAAAATATTGGTAATTTCAATCATGACCCTTAAACTTTACCGTATTTCACACTTTGGTATCTAGAATTTATTTTTACACAAGAAATATCCGAACTCATGATGACCAGGCATTATAGTACCTATAACCAGCTACAATTGCTTAACTATTAAAAATATTAATGTGACATAGTTTAACCATTGTAGTGTTTGATGATATAGAGGAGTTGCAGTGAGAGAGGATATGGTGGAAATATTACTTCAATCAATTTTGTGATATAATTGATGAAAAAGCAAATCAATTTTGGGATATTATAAGAAAAAAATCATAGTTTCATGTTGCGACGAATTTGTTAACAATTTTTTCATTTCATTGATTCTGAATTCTTTAGAATTTTTTTCAATTTTTAGGGATTCAAAGTGGTTAGAAATTGTTTTACAAATAGAAGAATAAAAAATGAAAGACATGGAAGGGAAAGATTAGAGTTGGAAAGGAAGTGATAAATTGTCTTTAGAACTTAAGTGGGTCTCATATTTAAGTTAAAGACTTGGTTAAACTATGAATGTCGTTCGAAGCTGAGTCAATACTCGAGTGTCTACTAGGAGCGTAATACTCAGTAAGAGCGTTTAAACATAATTGACTGAGCACGATTTGAAGTTAAAACGAGCAAGTTATGCTCCACACAAGTTTTAGTCAAAGTCGATCTTTGGCCAAAACATTGACTCTTTATAGGTTTAAAATTAATAATAGGCGTTAACATGCAATGATAAGAGGCCCTAAAACTAGTCCAATAAAACTGACTAGTCTCAATTTGGATGTCAAGACAATTTTGAGAGCTACTCGAAGCCTAGGACGGTGGAATTTCGTCCCAAGATGATCTGTCATGTAGGCTACTTGGAACAAAACTTGTTACTTCACATACGTGGTAAACTACCATGTCTACATGGTAGTTAGTGTGTAGGCATGGTAACTGCCGCGCTACATGGTGATTACTCCGTTTACGCGGTAACACCAAGATAATTCGAGAATACTTGAGTTATCCGAATTTTTAGAGTTTGAGACTATCTTTTCACCAAACTCGCTCCAATTCGCTTATCCAGTATATTTTTTACCTTTTTACCCCTAGAAAAAGGTCTATAAATAGAGTTATCTACACTCGTTTTTAGGACGATGAAAATTAGAGTAAAAATGTTGTTAAATCGAGTTTATAAGTCAGATTAACATGTAATAATGCGATACTTAGTCAATATGAATTTAGGATATTTTCAGAATTTATTTTTTGCATTGTCAATCTTCCCACAATACTGCTCAAAAGCATAATCAGTGTTTTTGAATCCGACAACCTGAACTCTGACAGTACATATCCTATCTACGACTGGTCTACATCTTATTTCTATTGTTTTTGTTTTATTTCTGTAATCTTTTGGTATTACTTTGAGACAATTAAGTGTAATTCCCTAATTATGCTTAATATCTCAATTCAATGCAAAATTGCTTTGATTGATGCTTTTACTAGCTAAAATCATCATTAAGTTGTGGCTGAGACGATGATTATGTATAGAAACGAGCCTTTTGATGTTATAATCCTGGTCATTCCATAATTTGAGTGGTGTTCTCGATAATCAACTTTTTTTTCTTTCAATTTAGTCCTTTAAATTTAATTTTTATTTTAATTGGAAAATTAATACAAAAATTGGTCACCCTGGTTCTTGATTTTATCGTTGAGTAAAACTTTTTTGTGGAGGGCCGCCCAAAAAACAAACGGAAGATCATCATACTCGACGGCTAAGGGGAAGGACCCGCCATGGCCTCAACCTGCAAATCGGGCTTTTTGCATCCAGGACTATTAAGATTGAGGGCTTGCCGTCGCGGATTGATCCAATTTTATTGGATTAAAAAACCCAACATAACTCAGACCAAAATTGCATCCCATTTTCGGTTCGATCAGGTTCCATACAGGTCTTAGAAGACAGCCCTTTAAGTAATGGATTGATGAGATGCAAAAGGTAGAATGTAAAGAGTAGAGGTGGCAAAATGACACACGACCCGATTACACGACACGGATTTTTAGTGTTAGTGTTGAGCTTAATAGGTAATGGGTCATTTTTGGGTTGACACGAAACTGACACGCTAATTTTTGGGTTGGGTTAGTGTTGATATGTGAACCCGAAAATGACACGAAATGACACGGATATTGAAAATTATTGTTATATTCTCTCATGTTTTTTATGTCACTTTATTAATAAAGATAATAAAATTATAATTATTAATTGCAAATATTAATTTGAATTTCCTAAATTGTTATAAACACATTACATGACCCTCTAATATGATATTATCGAACTTTTCGATAATTATTGTTTACATACTAATCTAAAAATGATATAAAATGTTTAAAAACAGTATCATATCTTCTTATATTTTTAAGAGTTATTATTAATATATATGCATAAAAAAATTACATGTAACCCGAAAACACGATACGAAATCGACACTAACCCGAACAGGTTAACACGACTTTGACACGAAAGTTTTTGGGTTGGGTTTGGGTTTACTCTTTTTGACACGAACCCGAAATGACACGATACGAACACGACTCGAACACGATAATTGCCAGGTCTAGTAAAGAGGAAATGATGAGATGCTATCATATGAGAATTTTGGTATGGAATTGGTAGAGAGGAAAAGTTAAAGGAAAGAAGAAAAAGAAACAGAGCATGTTTTGGGGAGTAGCGTGGCAGGGAGTGACATAAAACGTGATTGTTGTTGGATTTTGGTGATTGCTTCCAATTCATTTAATGCCACCCAATAATTACCCTATTTTTTTACCTATCTTTTGGATTCCCTAATTCTCTTCTCATTTGGATTAATAAAGCATATTTATATAGTCATGTATAATCCAGTCAGAGAGTTGGTTATACCAATCAATGGCGAATACAGAGTTGTTCGGTTACACGCGGTGTGCATATTTTTTTTTTTTGCTAAATTGGTGTTTAATAGAAAAAATTCGGATTTAAAAAGAGGTGAAAAAATTAGAAATTTAGATTTAAGAAAGACCTAACAGACCAAAAAAATAAAAATTTGGATTTAATTAGGGTCTAACAGGCCAAAAAAAAATTAGAAATTTGGACTTAAAGGGTCTAGCAGGTCCAAAAAAAATTTAAAATTTTAGATTTAGAGAGGACTTAATGGGACCTGAGCTAATTTTGAGGGTACTAATATAGCACCCGAGCTAAGAGCATCTCCAAGAGCCTCTTAATTTGGCTTTAAGTTAAAATTTGAGGAGGGCGAGTTAAAAATCAGCTCCAACAGCCTCTTAGTGGCTCCTCAAATCACTAAGAGTCTCTCCATCTTCTCTATTAATAAAGAGCATCTCTCCACCTCTTAGTGCCTCTTAACTTCAATTTTTTATTAATAATTTATTATTGATGAGTCTCTCCTTTCACTATTGGTAGATAGAACACTAATTAATATTTTTAATGATAAAATAATAAATAAGGAGTGAATATAAGAGTATTGTTGGAAATGATATGTTTTAGTCATTCTTAAATCACTAAGAGTCAATTATTTATATTATTTTTAAAGAGTTCACTAAGAGTCTCTTATAGATGCTCTAAATTTATTGGAAATAGAGAGACCGAAATCACCATAACCTTAAATTTTGTGGAGACAGAGGGCCGAAACTACTCGTGGTCATGGTGGTTCCGGCCGCCGGAGGGGCCCGGACCCCCCGGTCTCCGCCCCTGTTACCAATCCTCCAAGACAAACATAAAAAGTTGGTCCGGATTCGATGAGGAACTCTCCAACGTTCAAGTCAGTTATAATCTAAAAGTGTAATAGTTGTTTATGTGATAAATTCCGAACGACTCTGTGGCCTTTGAAGAACTCTGCTTTTATATTGGAATATTTAAGGATTGTAGTAATTGATAATGCATGAGTTTGTGAGAAGATATGTCAGGTTCAATCTTATAAAAAAGTGAATTAACTTTAAATATAATTACATCCACACTTCTCTGTATAAAAAGTAATTTTTTTTAATTGAAAAAATGGTATCCATTATGAGTTTAAAATAAATGTGATGTAATAATTAAGATATGTTTGACCATTTAAGGAAATTTTACATTAGAAAGAAAAAACATCATAATGGTATGAGGTGTTTTAACTTTGGTGATGACACAGGAAAAATACAAAATAAGAAAGCCTGTTTCACATGTGTTCCATTGTAGTCTAGTCGGTTAGGATATTCGGCTCTCACCCGAAAGACCCGGGTTCGATTCCCGGCAACGGAAATTTTTGATTTTACATTAAGGGATATAAAACGGTATCGTATAGGACAATGATAAGACGACGACTAACATTTAGCATACGACATAGGTAATAGGTTGGTGTAGGCCGAATCGGATCAGGTGGTGCTCGCTGTTACCTCAGAGAGGCTAAGCAGCAGCGTTTAGTGCCCTGCTCCCTTCTCGCCGTCCTATCCATTTCACCGAATTCATCACCCCTTATTGCACTGCTTTTGATTATTTAGCCTCTCGGTTGTTCCTACTTCGTTCAGGTAACTTTAATTTTTCATTCCTTTCTTTTTGCTACTTCTTCAATCAAAATTGCCTCTCAATTTTAGTTTTCTCCCGTGTATCTTAGTTCTTCGTGTTCATGGGGTTTTAATTTTCATCTTCTTTTTGCTGAAACTGTAGGCAAGTATAGCGGATTCGAAGTTTAGTAGTAGTTTTGCAGTGGAAATTGATATGTTTTACTTGTGTCTTTTATTTGTATTCATTTGGATCCCCATGCTATTTAGTAGTAATTACATCTTAATTCCTGGATGGGTAGTACAGAAATTCTGTGAATTTATTAGTGGCATTTTCTTTTGCAAGTGTTAGTTGCAGTTTGAAGATGTCTGTTTCTGGAATAACTGGTAGTCCCTCAAGGTGTTGTCTTCGGATATCTTTGAATAGCCCAGGCTTATTTTCTAGGGGAGTTTCAGCTGAAGGACGACTAAGTTTACCCCGTTTAGCTAGGTATTCTTCAACTATTGTACTTTTCCTCAGGGAATATGCACTTGATTTTCTTAATAACTTATTGAAAAACTTAGTTGGAATCACACAGATTTTGTTGGGTTGGTTCTGCAAAACCACACAATGCAAAGCAAATGGTCAAATCTGCAATGGATGCTTCTTACGGTAGCGACATGGCAAATGGTCAACCTGGTAATGATACTTTCTTTATTGGTTGAATGCTGTATGCATTTGTATATGCTGATTGCTTGGATTCCTGCTAATTGTTAATAGCTATTTTTCTCGCTGTTTTTTTAAGCATAACCAATTTTATTTGCTGATTTTGTAAAATTCATAACATTACTGTCAGTTCTTTACTAATTTGCTATCCACTAGATTAAAGAACTGACTAATCTAGTGAAATGTTCATAATACCTCCTCCACATAAGACCCTGATCGCTTCTCGCTAGGGATATCTGATGGATTACATATGCCTAGGAACACATGTGAAAGAAATAATGATGCCCCAAGAAATGATTTGCGGGAAGAACTAAAGATTTTGGATAAATTGAATAAGGAAGTTTGCTTCGTCTGTGAAGACATCAGTGAGCAGGTCTTGCAGGCGTCCTTTGTATTTTGGTGCTCATCTATGTTATATGCTTTGAAACGTGTTTGCCTTTTGTCTTCTTATATGATGTGAAGTGTTAAGATCCATGACCTATTGTTTACTTTCATGTCGAGGAAGTTAATAACTGTTGGTCAGTTAATATGTATGTATCATCATTATATGCTCATTGAAATCAATGGTTTTCAAAAGGAGTTTTTCATGAAATATTGGGGCTCATCTCTGCAATATCCTTTGAAATTGATTGCTTAATCTTCTCTGAAAAACTTCCTTTGCAAGTTCAGTAATTTTTCCTAGAATTCATGTGAGAGATCCGTATAAACGGCTTGGGATCAGTAAGGAGGCTTCTCAGGAGGAAATTCAAGCAGCAAGAAACTTTCTTATACAAACATATGGTGGGCACAAACCAAGTATGGATGCAATTGAATCAGCCCATGACAAAATAATCATGCAGCAGTTCTATGACAGAAAAAACCCAAAAATTGACATTGGGAAAAAGGTTAGGGAAGTAAAGCAGTCCCGTGTTGTGCAGGCTGTCACAAGCAGGTTTCAAACCCCAGCCACACTTATCATCATTAAAACATCAATCACATTTCTAGTCCTTGGAGTTCTCACATTTCTCTTCCCCACTGAAGAAGGTCCAACCCTACAAGTTGCTATTTCCTTGATGGCTACAATATATTTTTTTCATGATCGGCTAAAGAGCAAACTCCGAGCTTTTCTTTACGGGTATGTTAATCATAATTGGTCTAATTCTGTATTTCCGTTGTTAAATCTGTGCCTTCTTACTTACTAAGTTGTTGTCTTAACCTCGAGATAGTTTCTGCAACACTGCTAAAAATGGCTTTAGAAACAGCCTGTCTGTTGAATCATAAGTCTGTTTGTTTGGTGCAGTGCTGGAGCTTTCATATTTTCATGGCTATTGGGAACCTTCTTGATGGTTTCTGTGATCCCACCATTGCCATTTATAAAAGGAGTGAGGAGTTTTGAAGTTACTACTTCATTGATTACTTATCTACTACTCTGGGTTTCATCAACCTATCTAAAGTAGTAACACTTCTATTCTAGTTCAGATTTTCATTGCAAGACCTCAAATTTTTGTAACTGTAGCATTGATGCTTGATAGAGAGTATTAGAATTTTTGTTGCTGAGCTTCTGTTTTGTGAAGAAAAGGTTTGTGAAAATGAATATTTATACAATTTGGAGAATGTATGTAAAATTAAAATGAAGCAACATATTGCTTGCACATTTTTCCATGGCTTCACACATTCTCCTTCCTACATTTTTCTTTTGGGCTTTTTGTGAAACTTGATCCCGTGAACCAAGTTAAAAGGGCTAAATTTACTCTTTTTATCTTTTGTTTTGCTTGGTATGGTAAAAATGTAACAGTGAAGGTTATTAATGGTAAGATTGATAGTTTATGGAAGCAGTTTTGGAATCATCTCTAGCTAGGTGACATGATATGGACAATTATTTGCCCTTGCCCTGGACAACATAACATGCTATCTGGAAATTACTCGGAACTTGAGCTCGTCTCTCTGATAATTTGTTTTCAGATGAAAGAAAAGGTTTAAAACCATATTTTTTCAATATATATATATATATATATATATATATACCCTGTTAATTGCAGATTTACCAATTAGTAGGGCTGTAATTGAGCCGAGCCGAGCCTTGACCTGCTCAAGCTCGACTCACTATAAAATTAACGAGCTCGAGCCCGAGCCGAGCTTTGGCTTGCTCAACGAGCTCGAGCCGAGCTTCGAGCTTGTTTCGAACCTAAAATCCTCTTTAAGCTTGGTTCATTAAGAAAATTATCTAACCATAAATTGTTTGTGAGTAAATCATTAATTATATTTGTGAAGTTTGTTCGCAAATAACTCTTTAATTGTGTACATAAACAAGCTCACTAGCAAAGTTCGTGAATAAATAAACAAGATATTTATAAATAGTTTGTCTATTATTCATTTATTATGTTTGTGAACGACTTCATCTAATAGCAAATGAATAATATTTTTTGGGAGATAGGAAGGCTTAACAGCCCACGAACAAAAAAAAAAGGAGGAAAAAAGGAGAGAAGAGAAAACTAAGAAAATAAGGATTCTGATTGAACCATAACCATTCTTGAGAAGGCCCTGCCTTGCCGGTCTTCCCGTAGAATGTACTGGAGGCCTGCAGGAGGCGCATCACACTCGTGATGCCCAAGGCTAAATTGCCTACGAAATTTGCCATCCAGTCAGCGGCCTGGTATCCTTCACGATAAACATGTTGAAATTTTACTTCCCAGTTCCTATCCCGCACCCTCCAGCATTCCCGGATCAGCCATCCATGGGATGCCTGATGCTAATGTCTTGTTTCATGAACAGCAGAGCCGAAGAGGAATCCATCTCAAATATAACTCGTTTGTAACCTTCCTCCCAGGCTAAACGGAGACCAAAATACAGCCCCAGATTTCCATCAGAAGAGCTGTGCACACTCCTCGGTTGACCATAAAGCCTTTAATCCAAGCTCCCTCTGCATTTCTCATTAAGACACCAGCTGTTGCTAGACCCGGGTTCCCTTTACTTGTCCCGTCAGTATTTACTTTGACCCACTCCTCCTCCGGCGGGATCCATCTAATCCAGTGTTGCAACTTCTGGCTAGATGGCCTCGCTGCTGTCTCACAAACCGCTGCTGCGAGAACCTCCTGCGCGTGATTCAAGACGAAGCTCGACGATATGTTTAACCCATTCCCTGCATCGAAGACATACGCGTTCCAGCTTTTCCAAATCCACCAGAGGTCCATACCAAAAATAATAGACCACGGAATCCCCTGAATGGTCGCTTTGGTTTTAATATTCGTCGTTATCCATTCAGTCTGACAGTTCAGAAAGAAATCCGTTTGCTGCGCCGATATTGGAATTAACTGCTGCCATAATCTCCGCGCAGGCTCGCAATCACGCAAAGCATGGAGGGCGTCTTCCGTTAACCCGCAGAAGTCACAACGAGCATCAGTAGTAAAATGCCGTTTCACTCTCACTTCATTAACCAATATTGCATTTACCTGGACTTGCCAAATCAACATACGAATTCTTTTCGTAACTAACACAAAACTATATAGTTTAGATATCTGTGAATTAACACAAAACTATATAGTTTTCTAGAAAATTAAAATTTGTTCATAAATGTTCTAATCGAGCCTGCTCGAGAGCTTTCGAGCCGAGCTTTGGCTTGTTCAAGCTTGGTTCATTTATGAACCGAGCCAGTAAATCGTGCTCACGAGCGGCTCGTTTACAAATCGAACCGAGTCGAGCCGAATTTTTATCGAGCCAACCACCGAGCCGAGCGGCTCGGCTCATTTACAGCCCAACCAATTAGCATTAATACAATAATGAATAGTGTTTTCCTTTTTTAAAAGAAATTAAAAAGAAAAAAGAAACATAACTAAATAGTAGTCTACGCCTAGCTTTTTTTGTGATTTAGTAGTAAGCAGAAGAAATGCCAGAAAAGAAAAGAAAGAAATGATACCTGCTTATGAATGAGAAGAAAGACCATCCAACTGCAGTGGCTTCAGCTTCACTCTGAATACCTCATCACTTCTACTTTTTAAACAATCTATTAAGTTGTTACATGTACAACATAATGAAGTTTGTTGTTGAAATATATATATATAGAGGGGAGGGATCAAGTGAGAACCTCCTCTTAGGTGAGGACACTTCATAATTTTGAGTCTAAAAATTAAAAAAAGAGTCTAAAAATTAAAAAAAAAACGTTGCTACCATGGGGGTTCAAACCTTGGACCTTTTGTTTACATTCTAAATTACTTACCACTAAGCCAATTACTTTCCTTGTGTAATATGTGTCGCGCTGATTAATATACCATCGCACTGTAGCTTTCATTGTTTAATATTTGACGCATGCACTTATTAATATTGATTAAATATGCATAATAATGAATTATTAATAGAAAAAATTCAAGAACATGCTCCAATTTCTTATTTATTTAATTCCTTTATATTTTGTAATTTATGTTATATAAGAAAATATATTTTTTCAAACATACGTTATAACTTATAATTTAACTTTTTTTTTAAACAACATATATTTTAACTTTTAAAACACGAACTATGAAGTTTAGAACGTACGACATATTTTTTAGAACATACGTTATGTTTTTTAGAACATGTGTTATGTTTTTTCGAACATGAGTTATAAATTATATTTTTGGAACAAATGAAAAAACGATCCAAATATCTACTGATTTTTTTAGAACATTATACTTAATTTTTGGAACACAACCTACAAACTTTAGAATATACGTTATGTTTTTTAGAACATACGTTATGTTTTTTAGAACATGTGTTATGTTTTTTCGAACATGAGTTATAAATTATATTTTTGGAACAAATGAAAAAACAATCCAGATATCTACTGATTTTTTTAGAACATTATACTTAATTTTTGGAGCACAAACTATAAACTTTAGAACATACGTTATGTTTTTTAGAACATGCGTTATGTTATTTAGAATATGAGTTATAAATTATATTATAGAACAAATGCAAAAATGGTCCATATATTTACTGTTTTTTTTAAATATTATACTTAATTTTTAGAATACAAATTATAAAGTTAAGAACACATGTAACAATATTTAGAACATCGTCCTTAACATTTTAAAACATAAATTACAAAAATATGGAGGAATTAAATAAATAAGAAATTAGAGCATGTTCTTGGATTTTTTTTCTATTAATAATTCATTATTTTGCACGTTTCTTTTTTTTTCTATTAATAATTCATTATAATGCACATTTAATCGATATTAATAAGTGCATGCGTCAAATATTAAACAATAGAAGCTAGAAGTGCAGTGGTATATTAATTAGCGCGCAACATAACACACAAGAAAAGTAATTAGTTTAGTGGTAAGTAATATGGAGTGTAAACAAAGGGTCTAAGGTTCAAACCTCCATGACAGCAGCGTTTTTTTTTTAATTTTTAGACTCAAAACTACGTAGTTTTAGTGGTTCTCATCTGAGAAAGGGTTCTCACAAGAGCCCTCTCATATATATATATATATATATATATATATATATATATATATATATAACGAGCGGCATCCGATAATCTTCATTTTCTCTGCTTCGGGGGCCTAAATGAATCGATGTATCATTATGAGAAGATTGGAGGTCAGAGAAAGAACGATGCTTGGTTGGATCAGTTCAAAAATTGTATTGAGGAAGCAAGGCTTCATGATTTAGGTAGTGTGTTTTCACGTTGGATAATAATCGGAGGAAGTGGACAACGTTAAAGAACAACTGGATAGTTTCCTCTAGAATGAATGGTGGATTGATCTTTTATCAGCTGTGATAGTTCGTCATCTTCCTATCCTTGCGTCGGACCATGGCCCTGCTACGATCACATGGGACCATAATGAAGTAATTGTGCTCAAATTGAAAAAGAATTCTTGAGTTATGTTAGGATTATGATGTCTGACAATAAGAATTAGGGCAGAAGTGGAGTTAAGAGAAAGAGAAGAATAGAAAAGAAGAGAGAAATAGAGAATTAGGAGGAAGAGAGCAGAGAAGAAGCTAAATTTTCCTTATGATGATTTTCCTTAAAAAGCATGACCCTTAATATATGAAAAGGTATTGCTGATGTGACATCAGTATAAAACTCACAGCTGTAATACTTACAGTTGTCCAACTAAGAGCATCACCAATGGTTTATACTCCCAACCATTCAATGTACATGTCACATCATCAATTTAATAAACTTCATTTTATTAAATTATGTAACTCCAATGGTTAAACTCTATAACTACTCAATCATAATGGACCCACCAATCACAAAGGATCCACCAATTAATTAAACCAATCATAATTGATCCACCAATTAATTAAACCAATCATATTATTTTAAAAATAAAAATATATATATATAAAAATAAGCAAAAGCTCAATAAACATTGAATGGTTGATAATCATTACTTTTTATCATACTCTCTCCAATGGGAGAGTATGATACAATGGAGTATATTGAGTGGTTTATTATACTCCATTGGAGATGCTCTAACTTCTAAAACAAATAACAAGGCAAATAATTACTGCCAAGCAATTGTCCAACTAGCAAATAACAACCTAATTAATTCCCCTTTAATTCCTATTCGATATCGTGACAAGTTACAAAGAAGAAAAGAATTGATGTGGAGACAAAGGGCCCTTGGCTACGAGAAGGGTACAAGAATACAAAGTTCTTTTTCACTCTAGAGCGACTGCCAGAAAAATGGTTAAAAGGATTGTGAAACTAAAAAATTCAGCAAGGGATTCCCATGCACTTCATTGTTCTGATTAAACCATGCAAACCAACACGTACAATCAAAATTTCTCAGCTTTAGCCACAACAATTTGAGCACAATTACTTCATCATGGACTACGTTGTGACTACTAATTTGTTGTAGGCAAGAAATTTTGGCAATAAAAAACAAAAGAGTGGTTGATTCTGGCAGTTGAACTGTGATCCTGCCTATGACTGTCCCAGGTGCTGGAGGATTAGGCTACGTTGTTGTTTGTAATTCTGAGGGGCTGGTAATGGTTTTTTTGTTTCTGCTCTTTCTGCGATTGTCCTAGTGTGGAAGTGGCAGAAGCAATGGCTGTCTTTTGAGCTGGAAGTTTTGTCAGGTTGCAGGTTCCACTGGATGCATGTTGAATTCAAGGTATTCTTCTGTTGGATTCAAGATATTCTTCTGAAGCCAAGTATGGTCACTCCCAGCACAAAATGCAAAGACAGCCACTTCTCAGCAGGTTGCAGACTACACTCTCAAGCACCTCAACTGAAGAATTCCTCCAGTTGTCCCCGAAATAACAGCAAGTGATAAAACCCATTTCTTACCATATGGATTAACGACTTTGATTTTAGCTCTGAGCTGTTTAGTTTCTTCGGTTGTGAAGTTTTTATCTCGATAGTCAATCTAAAGTGGAGACAACCATGAACTTGAATGCAGTGAACCAAGCTCCCACCCCATGGGATGTATCATTTTCATACAATAGGGCACTTCAGAACACTTGCCTGAAGAAGTGGGGAGGCAGACCTGAGAATGCAAAGGAGGCTCAGAACGCTTTGCTTCTCCGAGCAAAGGCCAACTCTCTTGCTCAGCTTGGT
This sequence comes from Euphorbia lathyris, assembly GCF_963576675.1. Taxonomy (NCBI): domain Eukaryota; kingdom Viridiplantae; phylum Streptophyta; class Magnoliopsida; order Malpighiales; family Euphorbiaceae; genus Euphorbia; species Euphorbia lathyris. Next base: position 89,845,003 of record NC_088910.1, read on the forward strand.
AAGTTTTCACAGAACGCTTTGCTTCTCCGAGCAAAGGCCAACTCTCTTGCTCAGCTTGGTAAGTTTACGAGTCCAAAGAATCCAAGCAAGGAATGTTTGTGAAGGGCTATGTTTACTAAGAGACTATTGGAAAAGAACACAAACTATAAACAAACAAATAAATAAAGAGACAACATCAAGGAAACAGAGTCTGACTGAAGCCCTAATGGGATCCTGCAATGTTGATACAAGCTTCTGAAAGTTATTTCTCATTGCATCCTCAATTTGCATTTCTAAAATATCCATCTCTAAATTTCTTTAAACATTTTTCTGCTTTTTATTTTTATATTCACAAAGCAGAGTTTATAAGTTATGTAAGTTGTACAGGAGAATGATAAAAAAAAAAAATTACAAATGATGTATCGTGTACATGAAATGAAAGGATGTGCGAAATGACAACTCATACAGGCATTGTTCTCTGTAGATCAGCTGCTCAGACATCATATGTGAGGTTAATATATATGCAGTCAAGGTTGGTGAATTCACACGCTAATTTGTCGAGTTCTAGATAGAATTACATGTCACTCCTGCCGCTAGAATGACACTCCGACAACCACAAGTCTATGAGTTCCGAGATCTGATGCCTTACTTTGTGAACTGCATCCGGGGAACTGCAGTTCTGGGCATTACCTGAAATCAATCATAACTATTTACAAACACTGAAGCAAGACATCAAAGTTAAAAGTTAAAAAGAAGGCCACGCAAAAGAAGAATGCGATAAATGATGTCAAATAATTGACAACTGAATAATGACCCAGATCTTTTAAATTGCTCCAAGCAAGAAAACACATAAGTGAAGTCTATAAAGTTATAGGTGGAGATAGCAAAGTTTATCCTGAAAAAGAGAGATATATATGTTTTCGTACCTTCAATGTTTAAAGGAGCTTGGGGACATCCCCGCATATCAGTCCCATGACCACAATTATGGCACGTGATTACATAAGAAGGCACTGCAAAGTTACAAATTAACTTCTTAATCAATATATTTATACATACAAGATGCATTGGATTAAGATACATTAGTGATTAACAATAAATATTTTTTCTACGAGGGTAATTCAAGTTGTACTAGCTGAAGACTAGAAAAAGCAATAATGATAATGAAAGCTAACATATTATAGTGGTTCTATTGGAAAATTGATCATATCTGAGTAAACTAGTTCCACGTTTAAATTTGTGCAAGGGTAGATACTGACAAACTAAATTTTGACTAGGCTAAATGCATTTCTGACATTTAGATGTCCTCCGCATTTTTTGCTATCAAGTAGAGAAAAACAAGGAGAAATATTCCCACATGGATTATCAAAAACTTACTATCAGGAGATGAAACCTGTTTTGATGCATGGCGCCAGGGATCTTGTGATCCATTTGCAAAAACAATCTTGGACCCTGCAAAAGTGCAAAAGATATAAATAAAGGGATGTTTAGTGATTGTTTCATAAAGCTATATAACTCTCTTATGTATTGTGAAGAGGAAGGTATTTGGTTTCAAATCTCAACCAATTTTAAAGCAGAAAGTAGACGCCCAAGTGGAAAAAAAAAAAAAAAATTACATGACAAGGAAAGGAACCCAAAATGACATGCATTTGTAAGACTATACATGGAAAATGATACATGCTCTAGAAAGTGAAAAACAAGGGCAATAAACAAAACTAAATGGTCAATGTAGACCTTCTATCCTTGTGCCCCCATAGTATATATTTGTTGCATCAACCTCAGGATAGATGCCCGCCCCAAAGACGTTCTTGCATAGGTCCAAATGGTATCTGCAAGTTACAAATTCATAGATACACAAGGAGCACAACAGATCATATTCTCTAGAATAACAGAGTCTAGACTTATATGGCATACTCATAGAACGTAATGGATTAAAAACATACTTTGTGTCAACTTTTGAGGAGCGGATACTATCATTTGAGGGTGCCACTTGAAAGTAGGCAACTTCGGTGCAAACTTGAAACCACCATAACCTATCAGAACTACTTTCAGTAATGGCAGTGCTTTTCAAATGTTTTTGGTTATATGTTTGAACATCAACGCCAAAACTTCCAACATAGTAATCCTTAACATATTTAGCATAAGCTTCCTGTAATAACAAAGTTTTCTTTAGCATTACAACCATATCAAACAGCAAAGGAAAGCAAAGAGTATCGATCCACAAATTAATCTATCAATATCATGTTAGGGGGTAATAATAATATAATCATATAGACAAACAAAATTTATAAGCAGCATACTGAAGAAACTACAAATTCATAAATCTCGACCTATCTCAATCTCACCTCCCAACCTTAACAGTCAGGCAGCAACCAAGCGAAGATTGCTGACCAAATCAATCCAATTCTAGCATTGCAACCCACATTTTTGATATCAAGGTGGCAATGACTTAGAAAAATGAACACAGAAAAACAACTAAAGTAATTGATAGACCACAAGTCCAGCAATTATTGTCTAATTCCATTCATGCACAAGCAATTACCGAAAAGATGTAATCCAACATTTCTTTCTTTGATAGGAGATGCCATACAGATAAGCTATATGCTCATTGCATAAAAACAACAATTAGGTAAAACTTTATAAATACCAAAATAACAATGGCAAGAAATGATAGTAATGCTTACCACTAAATCCTCTCCAGTTTTCTTTGCTTCAACAAGAGGAACACATAACTTATCTGGATTACCATACTGAAACTGCAAAGCTAGGAGAATAACATAATTAATATGACTGTTTATAAGTAAGCATCAAAACTTAAAAAGGAAACGAACAATACCGCAGTAACTGCAGCATCTGCAAGGAAATACAGGAAATCACCATCAATCTCAAGCTGCAAAATGGCAGAATGTAAACATGTCAAATGACAAGCAAAACTTAAACCTCATCAAGTGTTTGTTCATTATAATTCGGGGTGTAAAACAATGAATACAAATCACTAAAAAATGAAAAAACACCTCAGCTGCTTCAAATAATGCTTTTGCTGCAATTTTATTTGATGCCAGTCTTTCTTCAACAAGATGAGTTGCTTCCTGTAGAACAGCTTTGCATTCGGGACCAGCTGACTCACCAATCTGGTCAAATTTGGACATGAGCAGCAAAGGCTTATATAAAAATGAGGCAGCCGTAATGTTTTTATGGAAGCATCATGCGAAGAAAAAAAAACAGCTCTTCAGATTGCAGAATCAACATTATGTTCACCTGTTGATCAAATTCAGTGAAGTCGTAAACTGCAAGAACAACTGCAGAACTTGCCAGACTTCCACATGTTAGATGTGGAAACTTAAGACGAAACCATGCACTTAATGCTCCAGAATATGAAACCCCGAAAACAAACCATGGATTCTCAACACCTGTTCTGTTGAGCTTCAGGTTCAGAGATTCCTACACGAGAAAGTATTGTTGAAGTACAATGAAAATTTGAATAGTACCTAAAATTGAAAATGAGTGCCATGGGGATTCATATTATAGTATGATCTTCATGAGAACAAGACATTAATAGAGTCAATTTTGACCCTGGTTGGGAATCCACTTTGACAACGGCTGGACAAATTAAGGATGGAAATGGTGAAGTGATACCTCGTTACAAATACAAAGAATTAAAATCTTCAGGAAGTGAAACTGTATTTTAACTACACTTTGTACTTTCATTTAGACATTTGGAATTGCAAACATCCATACACAGGCATAACAACATAGAATTGCGCACATAAATATCTAGACTTGACATGTTTTGAATCTGCAGATATGCACATTATTTGTTGAGACAGAAAATAGATATGAAAGATAACTCATGGAACTTGAGGTCCAAAGCAACATGCAGGCATTGTGATTATGCTTGCCTGATATTGTTCACGGAAAACAGCCAAGTCAAAGAGCGCTTGTTTAGATGAAAGATATCTCAAATTCTTGGTCTCTGTCGTTTTGAACGGTGTGCTTTTACCATAGTATCGATGCTCAAGTGAAACGACAGCTGCTCCAAACTTTTTAGCCAAAACCTGTGCAATACAACAATAATACCCACTTCATTAGAACCAAAAGAATTCATTTTTCCAAATTAAAATAAATGCTAGGAGTGCATATTATGTGAGTTTGTAACAAAAGTGGAAAAGCCCAAAAGTTCCGTTCGTTTAATACTACTAGTAAAGTAGGATACCATTAAAAACCACCATAAATGTCAAGGTCAATACCGAAAATCAATGAAAAGATAAAAACTTACAGATATATAATCATTGGCAATACCGTTGCAAGAAGATTCACCACAAATTTTCAAAAAAATGGGTCCATCTGGCATTGTAAAGTAGTCAAGGAACTCATAGTATCGCTGCTTAAACGTTCGATGGTCCTGGAAATACGAAGCCAAAAGAATAAAATTTCGAACCCAATTTTTATAAATTCAAGAGAGATAATTTCAAATTGAAATTGAAATTGCGAAATGAAGAAGTAAAAAAGAGAGGTTACAAAAGCAGAAAAGTGATCGAGAGTCTGAGTGAACCAGAGTTCGTCAGTGGTCAAGGAACTGTTGGTTCCAGAGAGGCGATGAAGCATCAAACGAGGCGGGGGAAAGGCATGGGATATGGTGGCGAGAAGGAAGACGCATGAGAAAGATGCGATTAACGAGGGAAGCTTCATCGTCCACATTGCGTTGCGTGCTGTTTGGTTGTACGTCGGAATAAAGGAAACAAAAGAAAATCGAAGTCGGTGGACTGGTTTTGATTTGATGCTTTGCTGGTGGATGAGTATTGTAGCTTATTTAATATTTTATTGTATATATACACCACTTCTTCTAATCCTGTATTTTCGTTTTACTACATATACAAACCAATCCAAAAATTGATAATGTTCATCTATTTAATCACATTTACCATTTAACCTATTTCAATTTGTGCAAATCTCATCCAATTTGAATAGCCATCTAAAAACATTCTCAATGGTGGTTGTTTGAAGAAGTGTTTGCTAAGGTGGTAATTAATTAGGAGAGTGTTAAGTATTGGAGCGGAGATATTTTAAGAGTACCATTGTCAAATTTTTTTAGAGATAAGATGAACTTTTATTAAAATCCTCAAAAATTACATCTTCCATTCAAATCGATAGAATTGAAAAAAAGAAATTGTTAGTATTAGAATTTGTCTGTTTGGCAACTAAGTGGGTTGCATCGTTCGTTAGACCAGAAACAAAAAAGACTTTAAAGTCTAAATTAAAACTCAAAATACTTCTATAGTTTTGTATTAAGATACCAAATTCTGACAGATTAGTGGAATCAGAATTAATACTATCAGCAAAATTATCACAAAATGATAAATGGTTTTTTTTATTATTTATGAAATAATGATATTTGAAATTATAGTGAAAACTTTTAAAATTAATTAAAGCATTTTTAAAGGTTGGAAGTTTTTAAACTTCATCTTTCAATTCAAAATACTTTTCAGAAATCTATAGCAAGCCATTAGATAATTATACCGTATTTTAGTTGGCTTCATAAGTCGTATCACATTTTTTTATTTTAATTTAATTAATATTTTTATATTAATATTATGAATAATATTGAATAAATAAATAATATTTATTAATTGAATAAATATTAATAATTTCATTAATTTATTTAATTGAATTAAAAATTTTGAAAAAATCACTCTTATAAATATTTATTGAATAAATTATGAAATAATGAAAATAAAAAAAGATATTAAAAACAATATATATATATATATATAAACATAATTTTGAAAAAAAAACAAAGATAATGCATTAAGTTAAAACGATAACATGCATAAATGAAAGATTAAGATTTGTCGACAATCAATCAGTAAGGTTAATGATTCTAGAACATTCCTAAAAGTATTCTATTAGATCCAATTTGAGTTGGTCGTGCATTCCTCTATCACGGATCTCTAGATCCATTACGAGATAATGCGTAAAATCCATAATATATCCACTTTGAACGTTTTCAGAAAGTATTGATAGAGAATTTTTTGAGGAAATTCTCTTAAGTATATGTGGCGCTCATCTTCGGCAATCATGTTATGTAATATGATACAATCATTCATAATGTCGTGGAGCTTTCTTTTATCTCAACTCGGTTTTGGTTCACGCACTATTTCAAAATGAGTTTGAAGTACCGTGAAAGCTTGTTTTACATATTTTCTTGCACTCCCATGTATATAATTTTTTGTAACTGAATCGTTTAGGTTCATGAACATATGGAGAACTTTTCACAAAAACAACTCATTTAGGAATAGATATTATCTGTTAGGTAGTATCTCACTTTGTAAGTCTTATTGTTAACATTGAATTGAACTATTGGAACTATTATTTTTTGTAATTTGTCATTGAACAAATTCGATTTATGCAAAACATTCAAGTTGTTGTTCGCCCTTTACCACACCAAACTATGTGTGCCATATCCACATGTCAACTGAAGTTGATGCTTAGAGCATGATTGTTGGACAACCATGATCTCCTCATGTGTATTACTCTTTCCATACAACTGGAAAGTTCTTCCACACCTAGTGCATGCAATCAAGACTGCCAATCATATTAGGAAATCCATTGTGTTCCTTGTGCATTTGAATCAACCGTTGAACATCAGCTGGACAAATTTTCCACTTCTAGTGCATGCAATCAAGACTGTCAAGCATACTAGGAAACTCATGGTGTTCCTCGTGTATGTCAATCAAGCATTGGACATCGACATCATTAGGCCACAAATCCATACAAATTGATAACTCTACGACAAAATTTTCAACGTATTGTAAGTCGTACACTCACTAATTTAATGTATTCATCGGGAGCATTAACGAAATATCCATAGGCAAATATGTGCATAGTCATTGTGTATTTTTGTAGTGGACTTAGTCTGTTCCTTTTGCATCACCAACCCTTTGTTGAAAATATGTTATGTGATTCCCTAGGTCATTCATTATACATTCAAACATTTGTCTCATGTGGTATCTTCTGGTAATATTTGTTTCTTGAAGTATTCGTATAAATGACATTTAACCTAGTTTGAATGAAAAGTTAACTGATTTGATAACTTTTGTCATATGACACAATTTTTAATATGACATATACACCACACAATTATTTTAATTTTTCTTTTTTTCCATATTAACTTAATATGTGGTTAAATAAGAAAAAACTTATTTTCTTATTTTTCCAAATTAAAACAATTGTCACGAGTACATGTCAAAATTTATGGCATGTGGTAAAAATTAATAAATCAATTAGTTTTTCATCTAAAACGAGTTAAATGTCACTCATTAAAATAACTCATGAGGCAAATATTACTAAATGACACAATAAATGGAAAATGATAAGATTTTGAATATCACGTTGACTAAATATATAACTTTAATCCTCCTTAAAAAAATATAACTTTAATCATAACTCTTATTTGCATTTTATAAACTATCAAACAATGTTACTTTTTAACTTTAATTTGCATCATTTCTCCTATTATTCTATTATCTCTTATAGCTTTTACTTCCGTTAATCTCCCATAAAAAAAAATAGAAGTTGTTAGAAAATTTTAAATTTTCACTTAACTTTTGAAATTGTTCATCTTCTAATAACATTCCCTTCCCAAACAATGTTTGCTAATAACCTTTGTTTAACATTTAAAAATCTCCATTCAAGTAGACATTAAATAGTTACCTTAATTACTCGAATCAACCTTAAGCTTTTGTTTGGGAGTTTAGAGGTTAATGAGAGTGAGAGTTAAAAAGGTAATAGAATGGAAAGGGAAGTGATGGAAATGAAAGTTAAAAACTAACTTTGTTTGAGAGTTTGTAGAATGTAAACGAGAGTTAGAAGTTTAATTTCGTTTGGGAGTTCAAATATACAGGGAAAAGAATGTTAAATTTACTCAACAGCGATAAAAAAAAAATTAATGAACTGTACGTTAATTACGTTAATCCCAATTTGAAGGTTAAAGTTTGAAAGTTGAGTAAATATTTAAGGGATAAGGTACCAAAATAGGCCTAAGGTTTTTGGGGAAGTAACAATTTAGGCTCAACGTTCAAAATAGTACCAATATAGGCTTAATGTTTACAACATAATATCAATTTAGGCTTAACGTTTACAATACAGCATCAATTTAGGCTCTACGTACAAAATAGCACCAATATAGGTTTAACGTTTACAAAATAATACGAATTTAAGCTTAACGTTTACAAAATATATACAAATTTCTAAACGTCACAACTAAGTTAACCATATTATATCTTTTTCCTATCAATTTTATATATTATCTTTTTATTTAATTCTATTTTTTATTTATTATAATACAATTAATTAGTATTCTTACCCATCAAAACCTTATATTTGTTTTTCATCAACTATTCCATGACTCCTAAATTTCATGGCTCATGTAATATATACAAACTAAAAGTAATTGAATATTTCGAACACTATATATTCAATTACTTTTTTTTTTGAACAGAAGGAAGGGCCTAGGCCCCGAAAACAAAACACAGAGGGAAATCAAACCAGATTCCGCGCTCTCCTAATAATGACAGCACCAGAGTGGTCCGTATTAATGATGTCCATTAGGCCTGCAGGGGGATTATCACACCCGTGATACCCCAAACTCATAACTCCTGCGAAATTTGCCAAGTAATCTGCTGCTCTATTCCCTTCGCGAAGGGTGTGAGTAACTTTGACATCCCAATTTGAACTTATCTGTTTCCGACATTCCTCAATAAGCCAAACATAACGATGAGAGCGATGGCCTTTCTTCTTCAATAGTTCCATAATTGTCTGGGCATCCATCTCAATCAAGACTTTTTTCCAACCCTTTCTCCAAGCTAACTCGAGACCATAGTAAGCGCCCCAAATCTCAGCCAGATCTGCTGTGCAAATACCTAAATTGCAGCAAAAACCCCCTAACCATTCGCCATTGCTGTCACGAGCTAAACCCCCACAAGCAGCCCACCCCGTACTGATGCTGTGCGCTCCATCACAATTGATTTTTATCCATCCCTCCCCTGGAGGAGACCACCTTACCAGACGATCTGCAGCAAACGGCGGAGCCAAACTCATGTTGTAGCTGTTTAAAATCGCAGCGGCTTGTTCCGTGGCATGGCGGATCACTTCATCGATTTTCTCTATCAGACCACGTCCCACGCCTTCGAAAATAACTTCATTTCTCCACTTCCATATTAACCAGCAGTAATTCCCAAAAACAACCGCCCAAGAAATCCCATTCCATTCCTCCTTAGCCTTCAAATTACCGAACAACCAAGTTTTCACGTCACCTGAAAAAAACACAGCCTGTTTATTCACAGGGATGAAAAAAGTCCAAATTCTGCGTGCCTCAACGCAATCACGAAGAACATGGATCAGGTCTTCACTTAGCCCGCAGCCTCCGCACCTGTCCTCGTTACCTATGTGACGCCTCACCCGTTCCGCGTTAGTAAGCACCGCTTCATGCCCAACGGTCCAGAGGAAGAGCCTAATCCTTTTCATCACTTTAATACCCCAGATGATTTTCCAATCAGCAGCCCTCCCATCTAAGACAGCGTCATTTGCTTGCGTTTGTAATAAATAGGCCGTCTTTGTTGAGAAGCAACCCGTTCTGCTCGGTTCCCAATTCCAGCCATCCCTATTTTCATCATTCCGGAATAGAACAGTAGCTGCTAGCTTATACAAGACATTTCGAGGGAGCAGGAGATGAAGATTATCCCAGTCCCAACCACGGCCGTCAATCCATAAGTCCGCCACTCTCTTCCCCTTCTCTTCCTCCGTCAAGGGTGTAAGTGCTTCCTCACTCAACTGACCAGCCTGTAGCCACCTATCCATCCAGAAATTCGTATCTTCTCCATTCTTAACTAATCTGCTGATGCCCTGTTTCAGTAAATCCACCCCCAGAATGATGCTTTTCCACACAGGGCTTTGCGGGTTCTTTTTCCTGAACACATCCAAGCCAGTCCTGTTCCCCCCATATAAACTCTTTAGCACCTTAGCCCAAATGCAATCCTGCTCTGTGAGGAGTCTCCAGCCTAGCTTGGCAATATTAGCGAGGTTTGCTTTCCTGGTCTGACGAATGCCAAGGCCTCCAAGCTCCTTCGGTTTACACATAGTTTCCCACTTTACAAGGTGCATTTTCCTTCTACTGTTCTCACTGCCCCAGATGAAGCTCCTGTTCATGCTGTCCAGACGCTTACTAACACTTACCAGAAGTGTCGACGTCTGCATAGTGTAGATAGGCAATGCCAAGAGGACCGACTTAACCAGCGTTACTAGCCCTGCAAGGGATAGGCTCTTCTCCTTCCAACCCGCTAGGCGGTTCCTAACCCTGTCAATCACATAGTCAAAAGAGTGCTTGTTTATTTTCTCATGAGCAAGGTAAGTTCCCAAATACTTCCCAAGGTTCCTGGTGCTCTTTATCCCCAAAATCCCTATTATCTGGTTCTGGAGCTGAGTCTGGACGCAAGAAGAAAAGAAGCAGCAGGATTTTTCAAGGCTAACCTTCTACCCAGACCCATCACAGAAGGCCCCCAAAATCTTTTGAATCGTTTCCGCTTGTTTTTCAGAAGCCTCAGTCATTAGAACAATGTCGTCAGCAAAGAAGCAATGGGATATTTTGGGCCCATTCTTAGAGAGAGTAACTGGAATCCATTCCCCTGCTTCCACCGCATCCTGTATGAGATGGTTCAGGCGCTTGAGACAAAGGACAAACAGATAAGGTGACAGCGGGTCCCCCTGCCTGAGACCCCGGGTCGGTTTGAAACCAGTCCCTTTCTCCCCATTCCATAGGATATGCATAACCGGTGTAGTGACACAATTCATGATGACCGAGATGAGACCCGGGGGAAGGCCGAGCAAGGTCAAAGTATCCTGAAGAAAATTCCAATTGATCCGATCATACGCCTTTTTCCAGGTCAAGCTTTAGGAGCATTCGCTTCTTTTTATTCTTAATGCGTTGGAAAGAGAAGATAGTTTCCTGCATTAGAATCACATTGTCCGATATCTGTCTACCTGGCACAAAGCTACTCTGCATAGGACCAACTACATCAGGGAGAATAGTTTTGAGCCTATTTGTAATATATTTAGTGATGAGCTTGTAACTGACATTGCATAGGCTAATCGGCCTAAACTGCGTGAGGCTCTCAGGATCCTTTACTTTTGGGATGAGGGAAATGAGGGTGTCGTTCATTCCCTCCTCCAACTCCCCCAAGTTGAGACCCCGAAGAACACAGTCCCTAGTCCTGGCTCCCACAGTATCCCAAAACCGCTGATAGAATCCCGCTTGAAACCCATCCGGACCTGGCGCTTTCCAAGGAGACATGCTACGGAGGGCTTCCTTCACATCATCCATAGTAAACGGTTGCTCCATATCCGAGTAATCCGAACAGCTGATCGCAGGGAACCCATGTCATAAATTTCAAATAAAACCCTTGTGGTTTCACTAATTTTTAGATAAAGGACTGTGATTTACTTTTTGTCAAAACGAGGATTGAGGTTTCCAACTTCAGCAAAATAAGGACTTTTTCGATTGATACTATTAAAATCATCCTCGGCAACTTCAAAAATGACATATTTTAAGAACTACTAATATTCTAAGCAACTTTAATTCTTCAACTTTTTTATTTTGAGATTATTTAAATGATGTTTGGTAAAGAGAGAGAAAGTTAATGTTTAGAGAGAGAAAATTCTAAAAAAGATGATTTTCGAAAATCAAAAATGTAGTTCCATAGCAAATATGACATTGAACAACTTTAATTTTTGAAAATTTTCATTTTCAGGTCGTTAAATATGGTTTTAATAGCATTAATTCAAAAAGTCATTGTTTTATTAAAAGTGTGAAACCTCAATCCTCGTTTTGACAAAAAGTAAACCACAGTCCTTTATCTGAAAATTAGTAAAACCACAAGGGTTTTATTTGAAATTAATAGGAAAAGAATATAATATGGTTAATTTAATTGTGACGTTTAGCTTAAATTGGATATATTTTGTAAACGTTAAGCTTAAATTGGTATTATTTTATAAACGTTAAGCCTATATTTGTGCTATTTTGTACGTGAGGCCTAAATTGATGCTATATTGTAAACGTTAAGCCTATATTGGTGTTATTTTGAACGTTGAGCCTATATTGGTGCTGTAAATTGATATTATGTTATAAACGTTAAGCCTATATTGGTGTTATTTTGAACGTTGAACCTAAATTGGTACTTCCGTAAAGACGTCAGGCCTATTTTGGTACCTTATCCCAATATTTAACTTCAATTAACTTTCTTTTACTTTTTAAAAAAACAACTCCAATATAAAGTTAATGTGATATTTAACATTCCATTATTCTCATTTACTTCCATTAACTTCCTTCCAAACAAAGGCTAAAACTCAACTTTTTCTTTTTTAATAAAAAACTTTAATTATTCAAGCTATTTTTTTGGGTAAATTCCAAAAAAATCCCATGTGGTTTCATGTTGTTAAAAAAAAACCCATGTGGTTTGTTTTTACAAAAAAAAAGGACTGTGTTATACGCCGTTATCCGAAAAACGGAAAATGGGTTAACACCGTTAGTTTTGATGATGTGGCAAGGGGTAAAACGGGAAAAACCTATTTTTTAATTTTTTTTATTTTTCTCTCTCTCTTCTTCTTCTTCTTCTTTTCTTCTTTTTTTTTTAGTTTCGATTCCAGATTTTCGAAATCGGAAATCGGAAAATTTCTAGAAATTTTCAGATTCCTGGAAATTTCCAGGAATCTGGAAATTCTAAATTTCTAGAAATTTCCAGATTTCGGAACTTAAAAAAATAGAAGAAAGAGATGAATGAGAAGAGAAGAGAGAGAGGAAGAAGAAGAAAATAAGAAGGAGGAGGAGAAGAAGAATAAGAAGAAAATAAAAGAAAATAAAAAAATCCGGAATTTCCAATTTTACCCTTCTATTTTAACACCGTTAAGTCATTTTTCATTTTTCGGGTAACAGCGTATAAATCAGTTCTTTTTTTTTTTTGTAAAAACAAACCATATGAGTTTTTTTTTAACACATGAAACCACATGAGATTTTTTTGGAATTTACCATTTTTTTTGTGAGAACTTATTCCAGCCAAACTTAATTGTTTACTTCAAAAAAAAAAATTGTTACTACCTTTGTTTCATATTAGATGTCTTTTTAGAGATTCTTTTTTGTTTCATATTACATGTCATTTTATATGACCAGTACACGTTAAGTCGTCATTTTTCCAGCTATAAAACGCGGGTTTATGAAAATTAATTAGCATAATAGACTTATTATAGAATAAATAAATATTGGAATCAATAAATAAGGGACAACAATATCTTTTTCTAATATTCTTAATTTCTGTATAGCTCTCTAAAAAGTCATGTAATATGAAACGGATGGAGTATTATTTAAACATTTTTAAGGTTAGTTTTAAAAGAAATCCTTATGATTATATTGTTTATCGATGGAGGACATTATTTATCAATGGAGGACCGTAATACTTTTTTTTTGTCAAAAAATGCTTGTCAACATTTACAAATCGAGGACTTATGGATTAGCATTGTAAAATTTAACCGTTAATCACCTCAAAATATTTTTTTTAAGAATTTAATAATATTTAATTCTTTAATTTTTTAATTTTAAAGTCATTTGAGTGTTATTTGGTGGAAAAGAAAAATTTAGGATTTAGAGAGAAAAAATATAAAAAAATTTGATGATTTTGAAAAATAAAAATAAAAATACATTTTATAAAAAATCTGTTATTAAACAATTTAATTATTCAACCTATATCTTTAACTGTTAAATTTTACAATATAATCAAATATCTGACAATCACATTTTTTTTGTTTTGACAAAAATGAATCCTCAATGTGCAAGTGCAAGCTTAGGGGTGAACAAAAAGTTCAATAACCGATGATCAAATCAATAATCGAACCGAAATTCTTATTTGGTTTGGTTATTTTAATAATTTGGTTAGGTTCGGTTGTTAAATTTTCCTTGTTTGGTATTCGATTATCGGTTCGGTTATTCCGGAAAAAATATTGGTTTAATCGAAATATATATTTAAATAAACATAATATAATTTTACTTATTTATTTGTTTTTCATACTTTAATTTGTACAAAAAAAATCCCAAAATTTTAGTTTTAAACATTATTGAATTAATTTGTAATATAAGGTATTTGGTTAATTCAATTTAAAATTGTAAATTTTAAATTAATAAAGCCCAAATTTCATAATTTATAACATTTTAAATATTTAAATTAAAAATATAAAATTTCGGTTATTTGGTTGGTAACCGAACCAAAAAATTCGGTTCAATCAACTTCAATTATTTTAATTATTTGGTACGGTAAGGTTTTTAAAATTATACAAAACTAGTATTGTGCCCGCGCGTTGCGCGGGTGGATAATTTCTTTGTACAATATTTTAATATTTTTTAGATTTTATATCATTCACATGCAGTGATATTAACATTTTATTTTAAAATAATTTAAATTTACAGATTAATAAAAATAAAAATAAAATAACAACTATTGTTTAATAAAAATAAAACAACAACATAATTGAGAACGAAATAACTACAACATATGAACAAAATCGAACATTTACCTTCAAAAATATAATACTATCTATCGTCGTGACCAATGAATATAATGGTGGAATACTATCTATCATGCTTTATATAGAAGTTTATTTGTGAATTTTGGATTTCTTTTGCTTTGTGTTTTTTCATCTTCCCGTAACTCTTGCTTTCTTTTATTATTTTAATTAATAGGCTAGTAATTATTTAATATATTATAAATATAAATTTGTTATTTTTAATTAATTAAATATTTTTAATCTGATTTTTTACTACGTTGACAACTCATCAAAAAGACCTCTAAAACACTTCTTCTCATTTCACAATTGAGAAAGCCAAAAATTGAGTTCATATAAAGCCGAAACTCTAAATTTTAGTTAAGAGTTAGCAATCGAAACGATAACACCTAGCAACATATACTAAAAAGAATATAAATTTACAAAATCTTTATTTTAGTCATTTTGTAAAAAAAAGACAAATAAAAAAGAAAACATGGATAAGGTAGCGAGAGGTAGGGGTGGGCAAAAAAATCGGTCAAACCGGCAATTCGAACCGAAAACCGATAATTCGAACCGGAAAAAGTGGTTAACCGAACCGGTGGTTTTCTTAATGGTTAAAAAATAGATAGGTACCGGTTTTCGGTTTCGGTTTAGGGTTAGAGTGTTCAAAAACTGCGGTTAACGGTTAACCGAATCATTTAATAAATATAAATTTAAAAAAAAAATATAGGCCATTTGACGACAAAGGCAACGCAAATATAAATATAAATACATAGATTATAATATAGATTAATATAAATATATAACATAGATTATATATTGTAATAAGTACTTTGACGAAATATTATTTACATTTCTTTATGTTTTAAATGTAAACTTGATGGATTGTTTTTTAGTTCGGTACTTATGTTTGAATTCTAAACTTTTATATGAATTCGTTTCGTTTGAATTTTTGAAATTATGTGTATTTTAATATTGTTTACAAATTTAGGTTTGGGTAAAAATTTAACCGTTGATTTTTTGTTAACTAGTGAGAATTGGTTAAAAACTGTTAACTGAAAAACCTAACCGAAATTAATGGTTAACCGGTTGATGGTTAACCGATTGATATGGACCGGTTTCGGTTTGGATGGTTAAAAAACCGTTGATAACAGTTCGGTTAATTTTTTTGCCTAATGGACCGGTTAACCGAACCGTGCCCATCCCTAGCGAGAGGTATGGAACCTGGGTAACAACAAAAATGAAATTTCATCTCTGAAAAATGAAACTATAACAACCATTGTTTAATAAAAAGAAAACAACAACACAATTGAGAACAAAAATAACTACAACATATGAAAAAAAATCGAATAATTACCTTGAGAAACATAAGAATTTCTTGTAATTTTTGACACTTTTGTGTTTTCCGGTTTTAGTTGTTCATGCATCTTCTATTTCTGTCGGATTTCTTCAATTGAAGCTATCAGTTTGGGAAAAAAAAGACAAATAAAAAAGAAAACATAGATAAGATAGCGAGAGGTATAGAACCTGGGTAACAACAGAAATGAATCTGAAAGATGAAACTATAACAACTATTGTTTAATAAAAATAAAACAACAATATAATTGAGAACAAAATAACTACAAACATATGGAAAAAATCGAATATTTACCTTCAAAAATATAATACTATCTATCGCGACCAATGAATATAATGGTGGAATACTATCTAACATGCTTTATATAGAAGTTTATTTGTGACTTTTGGATTTTCTTTGTTTTGTGTTTTTTCATCTTCCCGTAACTCTTGCTTTCTTTTATTATTTTAATTAATAGGCTAATAATTATTTAATATATTATAAATATAAATTTGTTATTTTTAATTAATTAAATATTTTTAATCTGATTTTTTACTACGTTGACAACTCATCGAAAAGGCCTCTAAAACACTTCTTCTCTTTTCTCTCTGCTTCCGTAATTATATATAGTATAGATTCGGTTCGGTTATAACCGAACTGAACCGATGCTCAACCCTAATAGTGTAACCACTTTTATAGTTAACCCAATTCTTTTTTATTAAATCAGTATAAATTGATGCAATTCTAAGAACAGGTTTTTCTCTTCCTGACTTTGCCCTCTTTGCCGCCGAACTACACACCAACCAGACAGGTACTCTTTCTGCCCTCTCCCGTTTCTTTCTCTGTTAAGCTTTGTGCTGAATGATTTTACCTTTCCATCTGAATGGCGAAACCGTATACACAACCAGAAACTAGAAGAGAGGTTTAGGGAGAGAGTAAAACGATGGTCTTTATAGTTAAATATAAGATGAGGATAATTTGTAGAATATGAAAATTAGACAAGGATATCCCACCGATTTGGTGTACTGAATGATTGTACCTTTCTATTGTTTTGGCTTTGTACACACGAAAGTCTAACATCCATGTTGTTCCATAAGTAGCGGCTGAAGGAAAAAAAACCCGGGCCGAATTCATGGATTCTCAACCTGAGCCAGTCAGCTACATCTGTGGAGGTATAGGATTTATCATGTATTTTGAAGATTATGGAACTCAATATTCTTTTTTCATTTAGGGTTTTTGTTTTGCTATTAATTTTAATTTTTGGATTCCCTGTTGGTAGATTGTGGGATGGAAAATACTTTGAAGACCGGTGATGTCATTCAATGCCGTGAGTGTGGTTACCGTATCCTATACAAGAAGCGTACCCGTCGAAGTAGGTTCTCTTTATTCTCTTCTTTTGGCCCTTTACCATGTTTATATGCTGTGATTCTTCTTGATTTGGATTGAATAACGTTCTGTCTGCATAAGTCCTCATGGATTGTGTGTCTGTCTTTCAGAGTATATTTAGTTTTTCGTTGGTTGAAGTGAACACATGTTTAGAAGTTCCTGATAACTACTATTGATTAGAATAGGTTCAATATCTAGCTTATAACTTAAGGTGTTTTCTTTCTGTGGTTTGCTCATTATTTGTGTTCATGCTTCTTCATTTTTTTTATATAATTTATCTGATTTCTCGGTTCGAGGCTTGCTTTCCCAATTAAAGCTTTCTGTGTACATTAGGACTCGAACTCGAGATATAGTGTAAGCGACTTGAGGCCCTTAACCACTCAAACAAACCTTAATTGGTTTCATCTCGTTTCTTCGTTTGTTTGTTGTAAGACATTTAAATGAAAATGAAATCTAGGCCATATTGGTTAAATGCTATGAAGCACTGTGCGCATATGGGTACGGCAAATGATATTTTTGAAAAATATGAGACACGGGTACGGTGGGGATACGCCAAATATATATAACATAAATCACATTCATAAGTCATTATAAAACCATAAATAATACTCATAATAACTAATGAGTCATTAATTCATAAAATAGAACATTTAATACTTCAAACTATTTAAACTACGAAGTCTAAAGACTATTCTAAGACATTTTCATGATCTTCTTTTACAAGCATTTAATAATGATTAGCTTTTAGTTATTAATTTATTTTTTTGCAAATAAAAGGGTGGGTGCGGACTGGTTTGATTAATTATTTATATTAGAGATTTATATATTAATTTTTTTTTTTTTTTATATTAACCCCTTTTTTTTCTAAAGTTGTTTAAAAAACCCCTAAAATTTACCTAATTAACTCTGAAACGTATCCTCGAAGTATCCCCACGTATGCCCATAATTAAAAGAATAAAGGGGATACTTGTTTTGCCGTATCCCCGCATATCCGTATCCCTGGAGTATTCGATACGTGTACGTCAACCTCTTAGAAGTATCGGTGCTTCATTGGTTAAATGCTTTAGCAGATCTCTCAACTTCTGATGACTGTTTGTACTTGCAAATATTGATTTGTTTATTATTTGGAATATTAACTTGTGTTTCAGAACAATTGGACTAAATCTGATTACTGGTCTATATTGATGTTAATATCATGCAACTAGACACCTAATTCATTTCAAATCCCCACTTTAGGGGATGCTACGGTACCTTATCCCTCCTCGAAAAGTTGATGTGGATTAAAAAAATAATAATAATGTTAAGTCATATGAACCTAGTCCATCACCAAAAATTCAAATTGCAAGTACCCTTTCTCTCATGGTAAATCACAATTCACAGGTGAAGACAATTAATATGAAAAATAAATTTCAAAACCCATAAAGATGTGATTAAACTGTTGTTAAGGACATTGAATTTAACCTTTTGTTCATTTCTGCAAAGTTTTTCACAAGGAAAACAAAGTAGAATTCCATCTTGTTACCCTTTTTTTTTATTGCTCCTGCCATCTTTTCTGTGCTTCCTGAATCTCAATTCACGCCTACCCTTTCCATTTCAGTCCTTATCTTAACCCTTTTTGTACCATATGTTATGCTTTCCATCCTCTACGTCTTAGATCGGCAATCTCCAAAATGTTTAGAAACTAATTAGTGGGGTGCAGTCTCTAAGTTTTTACTGTTATGTCAAATATCTACCATCTGTGTATGGATATGAATATGGTTATCTGTATCAAGGAAGAAAAAATTTAAAGAGAAATTGAGGAGAATGGTATGGAGTTACCACTTATAATTTAGATGGACAATGATAGAATCAGAAACAGAAAAACAGAACAAACAAAGAAATAGAGAATTGTATTGATGAACTTGTATGAAATTGACAAAAATACAAAGATGGAATGAGCTGAGAAAGACCTCAAGCTCCCACAGGAAATAAATTCCCTCTTTGCTCAAAGAACAGAGCCAAACACACAAAATGTGTTTTTTTTTTAAAAAAAAAAAATTGCGCACAATGCGCTTACATTAAAGAAGAAAGGAAAATTCCCACCAGACCCGGATGTGATTTGAACCCATGACCTCCCAAGGCATAGGTAAGCTCTCAACCACTAGGCTAAGAGCTTCACCACGACACAAAATGTGTTTAATGCTTCCTAATATCTTATTTCTGTATGCCTCAAATCACATTTCCCTTCATTACCTATTACCCTTTATGCCTTTTAGCCTATGAAGCACCGACTCTTCCAGGGGTCGGAGTGGCGATGTCGGACTCGCCGGGGACATGGCCGGACTTGCACCTGACACCGCAAAAACGTGTCCCGCCGTGTCCATGCGGTGTCCGATTTTCTAAAAAAGAAAAAAACAAGAGGTTATCCCTCTCGAATAAGGAGCCAAGCAGAATTTATATGCTTAAAAATGACACATTTACACTTATAGATATTCCTAAAGTTAGTCTCCAAAATAGTCTTGCTTAAACAAATATGATCATGCACTGAAATAATTGGACTGAAAAATGACACATTTACCTTCTAAATAATTGGACTTTAATTTGTGTACTTTTGTAACTTTTAAATCTTATTTATTTATTTTTTTATGTATTTCTATATGTAACATGTGTATAATTAATTATATAGAAATTTGTCGTGTCCCGCTGCACCCGTGTCTCATATTTATTTAAAAATTCCAGTTGCCACACCCGCACCGTGTCCACACCCAAGTTGGTGCTTCATAGCTTTTAGCATATTCTCTTTCGGACAATTCCATTATATGTTTAGAAACTGAATAGTGCGAAGGTGATTAAGTTGGAACATTATAGAGTGAATGATACAGGGGAAGATGGCACTTGAATCAAGTAGGTGCAATCAATGTCTATCTAATGTGGGACTCTTAACAGATTGAGCCTAAATTATATAAAAATAAAAGTTGAGAAACCAATTCAACGAAATAATTTCCAAGTGTCCAGTTTGCAGAAGTCTATTAGTTGAATGCCTGATAATGCATTCAATTCAAGCTTAATGTTTGTTTGGTTAATGCATGTTTAATACACAAGGGAGGTGTGATTTTTCAATTAATGTTTATAGATTGTTTTAATGAGATGATGCAGTCGCGTCTTCTGATCTGACTGTTATGGGTGCTGTAAAGAATATGGTTTAAGACAAATAAGTTACTGTTTTACAGTTGTCCAGTACGAGGCACGTTGAGGGGATATGAGATGCACAATGAGAATATGGAGCATGGAATTGAAGAATGCCATTTCTTTCCAGTAGTATAAGCAGATGTGTTGTGTGTGACTGTAGTTTTTAAAGACGCTTTGTTTGACAAATTTGAACGGTTAATGCCTTTATGAGTACATGTCTATAAGTGTTTTGGAAAGTAGTACATGCACCTATCCTATGGTGGTTTGTGTTTCTGTTATTACAATTGAAGATGAGAAATACTTTCTGATGGTAATGACTTGGTACTGGTAATACCATATGTTATTGACTTGGTATTATGTGAGCAGATTTGAGTTGAGAGGTGTAACAATTCAGATATGCTCATTTGGTTTTTAAGGAAAAAAAATGGAGGGAGTCTAATTTCTATTATAGCTTCTTTCTTCATCTGATTTCTATTTTTTTTCTAATTTTTGTATGACCCACACGCTGTGTGTGTTCAAAAAGGGTGATTTCCGAATCCCTTAACTTCTGCTCTTTTAATTTTTAAATATCTGTTGCAGCTTAAACTCATTTTTCTTCTTATTCCTTTTTATTTTTCTTTTTCACATCCATGTTTTTCTACTTTTTCCTTCTCAAGACTTAAGAACACAATCAATATCAAGTTTACTTTTTGATCGAACGTGGGTATACGGATTCTGTTCCTCTGTTTCTTTTCTTTTTGAATTTGCATGCTGACGTTTGAAAACTTGAAAATTTTAACTATGAATTCAATGATAAGCCTTCAACTTGTAGATTAATTGTCATGGTGATTCTTTAGTCGCGTTAGAAATATTTTTGTTTTCTTGTTTTTATTGATCATGCTATTATATTTTTTCTTCAAGATGATTGTTTAATTGCATTTACATTGAGCGCTATACCATAAAGATTTGAATGAACAAAATCAATGATTTGAATTTAGATAGACTAAACAGTTGAATGACTTGAAGCTGAAAATACATGTTTGAGCTATAGTTTTGCTGCTGAATTTTGTGCATAAATCTGCAATTGCTTGATCGTATTCTGATACCGTCCGAGCTGACTCCAATTTGGGGGTGATCTTAGACTTGCAAGAGGTAAATTGAACAATGCATGGATCTGTTAAAATTCACCGAATATCGCTGTCCCCATTTCTTTGAAAGGCGGTTGTGCCTTGGTCCTCCATTGGAAAACTTATCAGTTTTTTACGAGCAAGAAAAAACATCATGCTTCCTCACTTTCATACGAAATGGGACAAGTTAATGAAGAGATTAGACCCGATGTAGTGAGCACCATAAGCAAGGCGTCGTGAGTCATGGGCCACATTTCTAAAGTTGGACTTCTGTATTTTTCTTGACTGCTTGATTTGGTAATCTGAACCTTTTTTTTTTGCTGATTTTTTTATAAGAGCCTCGTTTGAGCTCATGAATTTTATTTTATTTTTACTTTTGTAATTCTTTTTCAATTGTTTCCGGGTTACAAATTTTGGAAATAAAGCAGAAAAATTACAACTTGGAAATATTACAAATTTGAGGCAAAAAATTACAACTTAGATTTTATTTTAGTTTATCTTAATTACTGATTAGTATTCATTTTTTATTTTTTAGGCAAAAAATATTTTGGTGTATTGAATACATATCTTTCATTTAAACAGGTTAGGTAATTGATAAAAAAAATTTGTCACATTAATTTAGTTAGTTGTGAACATAAAATTCGGTTAATAAAATATTTTTTGTTTTATTTTTATCTGAAATTGTATGTTTTCCAGTTCGGAATAAAAAATTTACAATCTTTATAATCACATTTGACGCATAATTTTTTTTTTTTTGCTTCCTAACCTTTTAAAATATAAATTTAGAATGCAAATAAAATAAATAACAATCTGTTAATCAAGTTTTATATTATAAGGAGATTAATGTAACAACAAATAAATGAGGAAGAATTTAATATATTGAAATGAAAGATTATAAACTTAATAAACCAAAATAAGAATGATTAGGGGTATAATTTTTGCCATGTAACAAAGTAAATTATTTTAAATATTATTTTTTTTTTCTAAATAACTATAAACTTGTTATTTGAGTGCCAATGGAGCAGATCTTTTTAAGTAATGTTTCCTGCATTATTAAAAGCATCGAGTTTCTTGGAAAAGAAAATCTATATACATATATATGTTTTTTAAAAGGGAACAACCAATTTTGTGTGTCCATGTCTGCACATATTCATTTTTTAACACCTTTTATATTATTTCACATTTTATTTTGTTTTGTTTTTATAGTTGGAAGCTTATGACTCAAACAGAAACAGACCCTAATATTCAATTATTATCAAATACTTTCGTATATATTGAATTAAAAGAAGGAATCTGAATTTCATGAGGCAAAAAAAATAAATATAAAAAAGAGAAAATGAAATGTCCAGAATATAATGATTGATGAGCATATATTATATATATAATCAATAATTTAGATATAGAAAAGTAGATTTAAGACATCTTTTTATTTATGTTCATACATATACCATATGCAGAAAAAAAGGAGGAGGGAAGAATAATAATATTATTGTGAGAATAATGATAATAAAAAAGTTTATAATTATTATAATTTAGGTCTGGTGCATCACATGGGTTGTTTTACATATTTGCCAATTTTTGTTGGAGTCAAAACAGCCCCCCCACTTTATTAAATTTTTCTTTCCTTTTTATGGAACCAAGCATGTGAATCTTTTTACTGTTAAGTTTCAATTATTTTCCCTTCCCTTCCCTTCTCTGCTCTTTATTCTGTTATTTTTCCCTTTTCTCTTTTCTATTCAAATTTCACAATCTATATCCAACTTAGAAACTTTCCACTTTTATTGATCTACTTTAAATAAAATCCTCCTCCTATTAGATTAGATTTTATTTATTGTTTTAGTCGGTATTCATATATTTTATCGGATCTTTTTATATAAGTTTAATACATACGCAACCCCCTAAACTTGTCCTTTTTTTCATTTTACCCCATAAACTTAAGGGTCAACCTATTGACATCATAAACTTCCAAAAAACCATCCTATTTACCCATCCTCTCCGACGTGGCGCTTGGATTATTGCAGCTTTGTATTTTGCTAAGTCAGCGCCACGCCGGAGAAAATGGGTAAATTGAGTTTTTTTTTTTTTGAAGTTTAGGGGGTCAATAGGTTGCCCCTTAAGTTTAGGGGGTAAAATAAAAAAAGGGACAAGTTCAGGGGGCTACGTATGTATTAAGCCTTTTATATATCTGAATTGTAACTATTCTCTATTATTCTTTTATTTATACCTTTTTCGGATTTAGCAAGAGCGGAAACAATTTATTTTGTTCGTAGATCAATAGATTTATGCGGTTGCATCAAAAGAAAAAGAATAAGATCAGAATGTTCGGAATGACATAAATATTGAAGATTAGATTGCATGTGTTTTTCTGCGGATTTCAATTTACGAGAAATATATGTTTTATGGTTTTTTTTTTTGTATTTTTTATACCTTTCATAATTTTTTTCTTTTTATAGTCATTTTAGTCTCATCGTTGATCTTGTAATGTTGATCTTGTAATGTTTTATTTCATACTGTTTTTTTATGTACTTATTGTTTTTTCATCTAATGAAGATATAAGCATTTTTATAAACTTAAAAAATGTTTCAATTAATTTTCTCAAATGATGTGAATCTTTGACAGATTAAGTTTGATTAAGAAGAATAAATTTCAAGTAATTAATAATGGTAATCTTTCGAAAAAAAACATAATGGTAACATAGTTATTTAATTATTTACTTATTAAGCTTATAAGACGAGATAAATAATTCAAAATATAGAATGATAATGATACGAGCATGACATTACTTGATACATATCAGTTTCGGGACGTATTAGTTTTAATCATAAACTAACAAATATGTTCTTTTCTAACTAAACTAAAAGGAGTTAATCTCAGATTTACGGTCTAAATCCGTAGAAAATCAAGATTCCCCATTGTTGAAGGTTGAAAACCTTAACAAAACTTCACGAAGAAGAAGATAAAATTACATTGATTAAAAGTTAAACATTACAAAAAGAAAGAGATGCATTTATAGCATCCTAAAACCTAATTGACAAATTATATTAAAGGGTAAAGACATATAATTAAACCTATAAACTTAAAGGAGTAAAATGGGTCAGAGTAAAAGGGATGACATGGATGGTAATTAAGAGGTGGTAAAGTTGTAATTAGGGAGGAGCTAGAGTGAGGGGAAAGTCTAATGGCAAGGCTCTTTTAAAAAAAGAAACCCGTCACGGTGTGTCAATTGACCAAAAGAAAGATCAGAAGCTTTCCGTCAGATCGACACGGCGGGTCGGAATGCGACACAGTGTGTCAACTCTGTTTTTCACATAAAGAGTCTTCTCTTTGCTCCCGTGTGTGTCCCCTTTGACCCGACTTCTTCCACCTCTCGTCTAGTCGGCTCGAGGCCCGCAATATAATTACCATCCCATGCGCTAGCTTGGGGCGTATCGTTGGTTTCGGCGCAATGGGCTCCTTTCAACGGCTCGTGCTGGAAATGCTTCGTATCATTACTCGTAAGTATCCTAATCGTTACCATGCTTAGTTTACATGCAATTTGTTAATACAAAGACTAGGGACAATCTTGATTTTGAGATAAACCTAATGAGCATGACTAATAAAAAGTTAATATTAGCATCTAAATTGAATTTTACTTTTGAATATGTTTATATTATGTATATTTCAAATTAAATTAATATATATATATATATATATATATATATATTTATAATTCAAATCAAATCAAATTAATTTTAAAAATAAAAAATGATTATTTTCTTTTATAAAATTTTAATTAAAGGTGAATGATTTATTTATTTTTATAAAAGCCAATGATTTGTATTTTTTAGTAATTTTTTAATATATATGTTTTTATATTTATTTTTTAATTGGAATTTTTTAAAATAATAATGATAAAATATGAGACTAGTTAAGAAATAAAAACCTTATAGCCAAGTATTTTACTAACACATTTACAAACCTCATAGCCCAACCTTCTATAGAAAACATCAAGCCTTGCTTCACCAATACGAGTTTCAAAAATGAAATTCAAACTTGGTTTATAATTATAAATAAGATCCAATAAAACTTGAACTACCTGTGGATTTCCCAACCCATGGTGTTTCCAGGCTATATCCTCGTTTTTTTTTACCAGTATTGTCATTATTTGAAAATTCCAAACTTACCTCTCCACTAACAACCTCCTCTTTTATACGCCTTTTAGGATCTATAATAATAACACAAACTTTTTCTGGAATACTTTTTCTGGAATAGTGACTTTTTGACTAGAAATATTATTAATTTTTTTTGTAATTGAATTAAACTTTTGACCATAATTATTGCTGGCCCCATTAATAATTTATGTAACTGAATTAAACTTCCCCTTAACCAATGTTTTGAAAACCGGACCGGACGTTGAACCGGTGAGACAACTGGTTCAAGGTTCAATAGGTTCAACCGGTTCAACCGGAATGGTTCAACCGGATAAAAAATAAATAAATATATATATATAAAATAAAATGACGTTTCATTGAACATAAAATTAAAAATTTCATACATATAATAAACAACTCTTAAGTTAACATATTAATTAAAAATTAAAAATTCATACAGATAATATAAAAATTCATACAGATAATATAAAAATTCACACATCGGTAACCAATCCTTAATTTAACACATTAATTAAAAATTCACACATCTAAAATCAAACCCATAGTTTAACACAATATTAAGATTAAAATTAAATTAATTAACACCAATTATTAAAGAGGTTGTTCTCTACCTAATTTTTAAATTTTTTCCTTAATTCAATATGTTTTTCAAAAAATGGCAAAAAACCAGGGTCAATCCGGTTCACTGGTTCAACACCGGTTCGCAGTTCAACTCCGGTTTGATGCGGTTTAATATAGTTGAACCTGTATAGCTAAAACCGGACCGGACACTTGACTGGTTCGCGGTTCGACCGGCCGGTCCGGTCCGGTTTTCAAAACACTGCCCTTAACTGCTCCCATGGATTAACATTTACCTCCTAACTTTTCGTCACCCCTCTGCATTTCCATTACTTTGTTCTCCTGGTGACTCAACTGACATCAAACAATTACCACCGCCGTTACGGATATCTATTTTGTAAGTAACCATCTCGCTCCTCTACTATGAAGCTTCCGACCAATCTGTGCTAGCATCGCTGGGCCATAAGGCTATACAATTTCCCCTTCACCAAACTCGTACACCTTTGGATAAGAAAAATCATAATGACCAAGAAGGCACAGATGAAGCAGAACCTCTTAATTCGTTCATATTTGAATTCAACCCAGAACCAATCCCTAGAGGACTTTTCAAATTTATTCTTCTCATTTACGATTTCCTTGAATCAATGGAAACTCGTATACATATATACTCCAGCCAAACACCTTGGAAATTGTTTGGATTAGATGAGACAAAGATTACCATATGACTATCAATAATAACTGCTACTCTCTTCGACATAAATCCAATTGGAAGATTATGAGCCTGGACCCAAATATCAATATGGAATAAAGGAACTTCCACGGGAATATCAACATGTCCCAGACACTTATAATGAGTATTTTATTATCAAAAGACTATGTGCTATTGTATATGATTCTTCTAATATGATGCGGACATCTAGTCGATTAGACGAAATGGGATGAGTGGTGGAAGAAGCCGCATTAAAAAGGCAACACACTAAGGCAACGGAAAGCCCATTATGCTATAAATTCATCCATTTTTTTGTAATCAACTTAACTTTTCATTAATCAAAATTATAATCTTCTATTTGAAGCTTTTGTTAAGGGTTTTTCCCTTCAACAATGGAGATTTCATTTTTCCTACAGATTTAGTCCATGAATACCAAGATTAACTCCTTCTAGTTTAGCTAAAGAAGAAACCTCTTTGTTGATTTAAGATTAAAATCAACTTGTTCAATATTAATTTATATCAGTTGGTATTAGAGCCGATCGTTTTCCTAATGGAGACTTCTTCGATAATGATTCAATCGAGTTTTTCACAAGCATTAATGGAGTTTGCAGCCAAGAGCCTTGAAGAATGGCAAGCCAAAGTAAGGGAGATGGAGCTCGAGCTTGCGAAAACAATGAGAAAGACCAGAAAACACATGGAACAAGAAAACATAGAAAGATTACAAAGAGGAACCCGAAGAAGCTGACGACGACACCATCAAGCCCAACGAAGAAGAGATGAAGAAACCCCCCATGTTTCCTAAAGAGTCATCCCAAATATGTCCTCCACCAGACATTGAAAAAGTAAATCCTAAACTTTCAATTCCTAATGTGGAAGTTATGGGTAATCCTATTATTAGTGAGGAGTTGGGTAATTGTGACTTTGATAGTGATTTAGATTTTCAATGTGGGTTTGTTGATAATGGAATGGTAAATGAGAATTTGAATTCATGTATGAATGAGGAGGAAGAAGTGTGTATATGTGAGAACATTGGGGAACTCATGTTGAGAAGGGTACTCCCCATGTGTTCGATAAAATGCCCCTTAAGTATAGCTACATTTGTTTGCTTAAGAAAAATGAGGGTATTTACATTGAAGAGGGGGAAAGTGATGTTGGGCTTGATAAACTCATTAAGGAGAGCAATGAAATAACATTATGTGTGGAGGTTGATGGCTATGGTGATGGAAAAGATGTTGGTGGTTCAACCACGTTGGGATGTAGCATGCCATTTGAGTTGGGCAACTTGGCAAGTGGATTAATCGGGTTGAATTATGCGGAAGAGCAGAAGGAAATGAGAGGTCATGGGAAAGAATGGATTGTTGACGAAGAGGGAAATGAATTGAATATGATCATGAAAAAGATGAGCTAGAAGAGGAGAACCAATCCGAGAATGAGCTAGAAAGAAATGATGAACTTGGCTATTATGAGAGTGAGTTCGAGGATGGGTTTGAAGAGAGAGAGAGAACGATTCTGAGGATGAGCTATGTGAGGATGGTGAATTTTATCATAATGCAAATGATGAAGACAAGTTTCAGAATGTTGGATGGGACCAACAAAGGTAACCTATGAAGACGATGAAGATGGGTTCTACCATGATGAGAATGAGCATCAGAATATTGAATGGAACTAAAATTGGGTCACTTATAAAGATGATGAAGATGAGGCTCATGAAACAATTGAAAAGAAGAGAGTTCTATTTAGAGATCGAATATACACACACCTTTACCTCGCTTTCAAAGAGCCGCCAAAAGATCATTCATTGTCTGACAATCTACTATTTTGTCAGTCAGAAAACGTCCCACCAAACACCTGTGAAGATTTAGATTGTTGCTTCTCATTTCATCTTCACAAATCGTGATACCCCATTCTTCTCATTCTTAATGGATATATTACCAAACAAAATATCGATACTATAGAAGAAGTCATCGAGAAACCCACAAAGAACAAAAATCAAATGCAGAAAAATCACAACAAAAAGACAAATGCAGTAAAACAAACTTGTCAAGTGATAAAACAAATGAAACTTGTGAGAAGAAGACAAGACTCGATGATCTTTTTTAAAGCTTAAATGTCTAAATTATAACATTATTGGAAAGGCATGTAAAGATAATTGAAAGGTATATAAAAATAATAGAATATTAATGAAATAACATAATAAGTGGCTTAAAGTAAAATCAGCCCTTGGAGTTGTAAATGGGTACGATGTTATGTCTATTTTTATTGATTGAAGGAAACAAATACATCCATTTGACATCATTTTATTATAAAAATAGATTGACTTTGACCCAATTAAGTATTAAATCATTTTCTTCAACTTTACTAAAAACAAATTGAAACCACATCTTCCCTACTTCTTTCACATATCTTTCTACAATTAGAATTAATTTTCACTTGTTCACTTTCATTTGTCATTTCCATTTCCAAATAAAAAATAAAATTAAAATTTTAATATTACACTAATCAACAATGTTATCAGGCTCAACTCACTGGAAAACCGCAAAGAGTCCTTCAACAGACCGACACGACCGATTGGAAAACGGCGAAGAGTCCTTCAACAGACCAGCATGAACTGGGGTTGAATGTTGAATCGGGAACCGGTGCAACCCCGGTTTGTCGTCAAATTTATTTCCATTGGGCTCATTTCGGTGTGGCATTCACGTCGCCCATGTCGTGCTGGTGCACCCTTAACCCGATGGTGCTTTGAATACATCCATGTGCATGAGAGAGTTTTTTCCCTAATAATTGGTTAAAGACTTGTAAATACTATTTACTTATAAACTAGTTAAGATTCTCATTTCCTTCGTATGTGGAATGAGAATGTTTAATTTTCTTTTATATTCTTCTAAACTTTTTCAAGTGGTTCACTTTGAACATCAATTTCTCATTCTTTACTTATCCGTTTTGAGTTTATAATATACTGTTAAAAAATCTCATGACATAAAATACGTTGGCATATTTCAAGTTATTGTAAACTTCATTTATCCATTATATATTTAAGCCTCAAGTTGATAAAAAAAAAAAAAAACAAACCAAAATTATTTATAATTTGTTTTGGATATATATAATTTATAAAAATAATTTTAAATTAATTATATATATTTAATATATATAAATTGTATTTATTTATAACGTTATCCGGTCCGACCAAGTGATCCACGACCCAGTTATAAATTCGATTTGATGTCCTATCTGATTTTGATAACATTACTAATGAGTAATACATATATTTGAATCTCTTTTCAACTTTTCCAAACATTTTGTCCTAACTAATTAAATTGTAGTTATAACTTGATAAGGAGATTTCAACTAAATATAGAATTTGAGAATTTGAATTAATCTTACTAATAATAAATACTCAAAGTTTTGTTAAGATTAACAATCATTTTAGTCTATGCTAAAAAAGATTATTAAATAATATGTGCACTGTCAAATTTCAATTCTTGGAAATTTATAAATTAACATTTGGTAAGGTTAAATTAGTTCCTAATTCTTAAAAAGTCAATAATCAGTTTCAAAACAAAAAAAAAGGTCAATAATCAAATATTTTGTTTTTGCTTAAGACTAACCAATAAATTTTTAAAAATAATTGTGAAACATTAAAAAATTCAAAATTCAAAAAATTGAATTAATATTTTTTGAAAATAAGTTGTCCATATGGATATTTGAGCAGCCAAAAAGAAAGTAAAAGGCTTGTAGGAAAAGCAAGAAAAAAGGAATGATGTGGAATAAACTATATGATAATAAATTTGAACTAACATAAGATAAGATAGAATTAATCAAAGTAATTTTAATTAAGCTTCAATAGTAAGCAAAATTAGTTGGAATATCAAATTAAGGAGATGTTTAGCATAGCGCGGTAGTTTTGAATCAAAGGCCATTAAATACCCATACAGAGCAGCCATGAAAGCAACCAACTAACCTTTTAAATATTTCCCTTTTTCCGTTTCTCATTTCTCCATTTAAATTCAAATTCGTTTAACTTTTCTATCGGCAGAGAAGGAGAAAACACCTCCAATTCCGTTTTCTCCCTTTCTCTGTTCGCTCTTTTTCCTCCCACTTCCATTTTTCCCTACAAGATCACACCTGCATCAGGTAACAGAATCAATCACGCTCTCTTTACATATATATTTTCAATTTTGCAGTTACATAACAATTCGTTTTATATAATCCCCTGGAAAATGTTGGATATGTTTACATTGTTCAAAATTCAAACCGTTTTGCTTTTTCCAATTTGTTTCTTAGATTCTTAGTTAATCTGCGATTGAGCTTTTTTCTGTTTGTTACAGGGTTGCATTTTAACGGTAAAGTTCAGAAGAATCCAAAAAGCCCTTCAAAGTTGGGGCGTTTGGTAGCCATACAGGTAATCTGCACATGGAGTAACTGGAGATTCTTCCGGAAGGCTCAAACATTCTTCGAAAGGGACTCTGAATTCTCACTGTTCAAGGTTTGGAATAAAATAATTGTTTTTCTAATTTCTATCATTTATTTTTTATTTAATAGATTCCGAATTATATTGCACATCCACAGGGGTTTAATGTAATAAGAGAAGGTATAGGTGTTTTGACAGTCTGTTAATGGGACCAGTTGAGAAAGATCCAAATTTGTTAATTAAATTAGACAACTACCATGTGTTTGACTTTAAGAATAATAGCTGATGAATGGGCTTATGTATTTCCTGGCGTTTATTTATTTATTTCTATTAGAAAAAAAAAATGGTTTTCTTGCTTGAGAGACAACGAAATGACGAAAAGTGTCGGTGAATTTTTAGCGCTAACCTATGATTAGTTGCTGATAATGCATATGATTGTGGCTGTTAAAGTAATCTGGTCCTTATGTTCAGTAAGACTCCAATTTTATTTTATTTTACATATTCCTATCATAATATATTTAAGTGAATAACAAGAAAATATGGGAAATAAAAATACTTGGCAAAATGAGGCATTTAAATGGGTTGGTTTGGTTGTATTGGCATGTCTTCACGGGGAATAGTTTTCCATCTTATAGCTGAAGCTGAGAGATGGGGGCAGCTGATGAAGAGAATATGGCACAGCAGAGTGGTGAGGACAAAATTCTTGTTTCAGTTCGGTTGCGGCCTTTGAATGAGAAGGAACTTGCAAGAAATGACGTACCGGATTGGGAGTGTATCAATGAGAACACTGTCATTTATCGGAATAATCTTTCAGTTTCAGAGAGATCCATGTACCCAACTGCCTATGTCTTTGGTAAGAAAGATTCTCAGATTACCGTTTCATTAGCATCTTTAATTGAAAATGCATTCATTACTAAGTTGGATGGAAACTTTTGCACATGAACAGTCGATTTGTGGATGTAAAGATAATTCTGCTATAATTATTCAAGAAGAGTTGCTTGAATCTATTTTAATGTTGGGAACCTGGATACCATAAAAAAAAAAAAAAAGCGGCCCGGTCGCATTACGCGTCCCCGCTGAACGAGGGTTCGGGGAAGGGTCCCACCACAAGGGTGTACTGAGGGCAAAGCCTTCCCCTGCCAATTTATTTGGCAAGAGACCGCTCCTAAGACTCGAACCCGTGACCTCTTGGTCACACGACAACAACGTTTACCGTTGCGCCAAGGCTCGCCCTCTAGAACCTGGATACCATATTGATCCAAAATGATATGGTATCCAAGACTGCGAATTACCCGAACTTTAAAGACTTTGAGCAACGTTTCTATTGTACTGCTATTTATCAAGTCAGTTGCTTTGAAGTTGAGGGTCGGTGATGTTATTCTTATTAGGTTTAAAGCACTTTTTGGTCCCTGACCTATCCAAAATTTATGTATTTGGCCCCTGATCTATTATTTGGTCATATTTGGCCCCTGACCTATCAAATTAGATAAAATTCAACCCATGTTGAATGGAAAATTAACTCTGTTGGAAAATTAACAACAGTCACCAATACAAAAACGACACATGACACATAAATAAACTTAATTTTCAACTGGAGATGGCAACAGTAACTATTTTACACAGTAAAAAAATCCTAAAAACTTTTTCTAGTGTTCCGATAGAGTGAAAATTAATTTTATTTATGTGTCAGGTGTCATTTTTGTATTGGTTACTGCCGTTAATTTTCCAACAGAGTTAATTTTTCATTCAATATGGGTTGGATTTTATCTAATTTGATAGGTCAGGAGCCAAATATGACCAAATAATAGGTTAGGGGTCAAATGCACAAATTTTGGATAGGTCAGGGACCAAAAAGTGCTTTAAGCCTTCTTATTAATGGAAAATTGGATGGTCTCCTTTGCAATTTATCTCACTTGATACATATTTGGCTTTGTACCTTTCATTTATCTTTTCTTTTTTTGTTTGTTTGTTTGTTTCGTGTGTTTTTGGTTATAGACCAAGTATTTAGGCCTGATTGTGCCACAAGGCAGGTGTACGAGTCAGGGGCTAAAGAGGTTGCACTATCAGTTGTCAACGGTATAAACTGTAAGTGATTTCCCCACTTAAACTTTACAATAAACTTCATCTTGTGTTTTCTGCTACTCTTTTCCTTTCTTCCCCTTCTAATGCCAATTATTTTCAGCAAGCATATTTGCATATGGGCAAACAAGTAGTGGAAAGACCTACACCATGAGTGGTATAACTGAGTACACTGTAGAAGATATATATGACTATTTAGACAAGGTAATAACAGAAAAATAGGTTTTTGGCTTTCTTTTCTCTTAATCTGGTGTTTATTATGTTCCCCAGATTTACCTTTGATTTGATGAAAGCATTCTTCTCTTTGTCCCTTTTCTACAGCACAAGGAAAGAGAATTTATATTGAAATTCTCTGCCATGGAAATTTACAATGAATCTGTCAGAGATCTTCTTAGTACGGACGCAACTCCTCTTCGGCTGCTAGATGATCCAGAGGTAATTCTTATTTTATGTATTGTTATAAACGGCAATGTGCATTGTCAATTGGAATAACAGTTGTCAATGTTTACAGAAAGGGACTGTTGTTGAGAGGCTCACAGAGGAAACTCTAAGGGACTGGAATCATTTTAAAGAACTTCTATTTGTGTGTGAAGGCAAATCACTACCTTTGACTAATTTTTGCTTCCACTAAAAGATTGGTAAGTGAATATTTATCAATTTTCTGGTGCATTTCTGCAGCTCAAAGACAAATAGGGGAGACTTCCATGAATGAAGCAAGCTCTAGATCTCATCAGATCCTGAGACTGGTATTACTCAATTGTTATTTCACAATAAAATTTTGAAGTTAGTGCTACTTGATGATTGTTTGTTGAGTTGTTTCCCTCACTATGAATTCATGACAGACAATTGAAAGTTCTGCACGCGAGTTTTTAGGCAATGACAAGTCAAGCACCCTTGCAGCAACTGTGGTTAGTACGATTTATTTTTGTATCATTGGTTCGTCCAGAAACACAGATAATAGCATGTCTAATTATCATTTTCTCCACACAGAATTTTGTTGATCTCGCAGGAAGTGAGCGTGCATCACAGTCTATGTCAGCTGGCATGAGGTTGAAAGAAGGGTGCCACATAAATCGCAGTTTACTGACATTAGGAACTGTTATCCGTAAGCTAAGGTCAGACTCTTTTGCTTTTTTCAATTTTGGCGTATCTGTAATGCTTAAGAAATAGTGTTGATACTTCATAACTTATAGCATTTGAAGGAAATAGAACAGAGGAAATTAAATTGAGCCCACGTGTTATCCTTTTCTAATCTGAAAGCGTGATAGATGAACTAATTGTCCTTTAACGAATTCTACAGAGCATCTGATCATTTGTGCAGAATCAGGCTTTTTAGATCATGAAATTCATAGGGGAAAAAAAAAAAACAGAGCCCCACTGACCTTGGAGAAGAAAATTTCATCATTCACTATCTTATGACAGGATAAGGTTGATAGTCTTTTTATATGTAGTATTATTTTCCGTGATATAAGTAAGATGATCCAACAGGAGATGGATTGGTACCTGGAAAAGACTACCTGAGCTTTTCTCCTGTAATTGCTCTGTTTCAATATATTACAAAAACAGCTTTCCTCTTTCTGCTCCCTCTTACTGAGTGGTAATAATTGAAAAAACTCACATTCACAATATCTCCTCAAAAACTTAATGATGCACAACCAACTCATTCGAACAGTTAAAGCTTTGAGTTATTAGTTTTTCGGTTTATTGAGTATGGATAAATCTTTCTGCTAACCAGAAACACACAGATTATGTTCACTAACAAACCTGAAAAACTATGGCTCGTATTATCTTGCGATTATGTTCACTAATAAACCTGAAAAAACTTTGGCTTGTATTACCTTGCAAATTCATTATATTACCAACTACTTACTTTATCTTTTAACTGTACCATATGATAGTCCAGATGTGTATGTGTTGTTAGCATAACAATATACATGCAACTTTCTCTAATTATTATAAACAGTCTCTGGAAAAAAGTTGTCACAGTCTCTGCATCTTTTTTTTTAAGCTTCATATTTCTTCTGTTTTCTATCCCTTCAGCTATGCCAAAATCAAATCCAATTAATTGAATATGAATCTGCTGCTAATGTGTGCACTTTTTGACTGAGTGCAGCAAAGGAAGAAACGGGCATGTTCCTTTTAGAGACTCAAAACTGACCCGCATTCTGCAGTCTTCCTTGGGAGGCAATGCAAAGACTGCCATCATATGTACTATAAGCCCTGCACGGAGCCATGTTGAGCAGTCTAGAAACACCCTTCTGTTTGCAAGCTGTGCTAAAGACGTGGCAACCAATGCTCGTGTTAATGTGGTTGTGTCTGATAAAGCATTGGTAAAGCAACTGCAAAGAGAATTGGCTAGATTAGAGAGCGATAGGCGAACTACTGGATCAAATTCTGTCGCTTCAGATTCCACAGCATTACTGAGAGAAAAAGACCTTCAGATTGAAAAGGTGATGTTTTAGGCTTGCCGTGTCATATTTGAGTTCCCTTGCATCCTCTTAAGTACCATAAGTTTACTACATTTTGAAATTATTAGCAGACTTGAACTAAGGAAAATGGAGTTAAATAAAGATATTGAACGCATGAGGCATATGTGCCCCATTGAGACTAGCCATAACAGGAAAAGGATCTCTTTGAGCTTCAAAACTTAATTTCCTTAATGTATTTATGCTTTCAATATATGTCCATCATCTTTGGAAAGCAGTGTAAGTTGAAACCATCCTTTGGATGTTTTTATCTGGAAAGTGAACATATTTTGTAGTTTACATCGAAGCATATGTGCACACATACGTTGTAATGCTGCATGATGATGAAACCAAGGTGCTAGGGTCAAGCCCAATTGATCGAAAATTCCTTTTGTGAAGTTGCCAGCGATGGGCTAAAAGAGTACATCACGGACTTCACTCTGAACTTAGATGGTCCATGTATTATCTCAACTGAATATCCTCGGAATCTTAAGAATTTTCTTTGAAATTTTTGTGAGCACTACATGATTAGAACTCAACTAAAATAGAGAAAAGGGTGGCATCTTCAAGAATCTCCCCATCAACTACCACCATGAATGAGTCCTCTATAGCTATTTTATAGAACTTCCTTAGTTGACTTATTCAAATACTGATTCATAATTTTATTATATGCCTGCAAGTGCATATGCCTACAAGTGGAACTTAGAATAAAAGTAATTGTCCAGTTTATGTATGCATGATACTCTCTTTTTTTCCTTTTCTTTTTTGGCTAAACCTTTAAATTTTGTTTTTCTCCCATCATGCAGCTACTGAAAGAAGTTGCAGATCTGAATCAACAACTAGATATCGCTCATGCTCAGATTGAACACATACTGAGAGAAGCTGAGGATGATAGATCATCAATAATATCAGTATGCACACTTTCCGCTTCTCTGCTCACTAACGTTTTTTCTAGCTGAAGCTTTCAATATAAGTATATCCATTTTCATCATATGTGCTGAATTCTTTCTCCAGGCAGAACCAGATCATCATTACCCTCAACTGCGAGTTCGAAGCTCATTTAGATCTGAAAATTCAATTTCATATTCACCCACTGTGGAAGATCCTCGGTTCCTAGATTATAGCATGAGATCTTTTAATACATCGCAATTCTCAACCGGAGACACTAGTAGTATTTCAGGGAATTCTGTCCATCTTGCTGACTTTGATGAGAATTTTGTTCCAACAAATTTCTCTCAAGAACTACCAAATTCTATTGCTAACCCTAACCTTGATGGAAACAATCTACATGAGTCAGATAGTAAAGAACAAACTGAGGATGATGCTTGCAAGGAAGTGCAATGCATCACAGAGACAGGATCAAATACGAATAGTAGTTCAAATTCACAAATTTTGGAGACTGGCTCTCAAAGATATGCAGACTCTAATGACTCATCTCGTAATACGGACACATGCAAGTCAGGTTTGAGTGAGGCTGAAAATGATGACACTGGAACTAAAGAATTAAGGACACCCCCATTAGAGGAGCAAACAGAGTTGAGTCTCTTGAATTATGATTTTATAGTACCATCTCCTGAAAAACCAACTCCATGGGTGCCAGATGTCGTATCTAGGTCTAGAAGCTTCAACATGATCAGGAGTAGAAGTTGTAGGGCAAGACTTATAGATAGTCCTTCAAGGTTTGAGATGGTAGAAAGGAACAAAGGCCTCCCACCAATCGGGTTGAAGAAAGATTTCACAAGGGACTTTGAAGGCTCTACAACAACCAAGGAAGCTATTGATATTGACAAATCAGCAAGACACAGCACTTCAACTTCTATATGTAGTGATGATTATCAAATGCACAGCATTTCGAGTCCCATTGACTTCAACAGCAATGCTAGTGTTAGTGACTTGGATGCAGGAATGAAGCACATGGTAGATGTTCATTTGGTGAGTCTTTGTTTATTCTTTCCCCAAAGTATCAGTTCCTTTGGTAAGCCATGTGTTTTACTCTTTTTTTACTTGGTTCTCATGTTCGATAGGAACAAGAAACAAGATCAAAGGCCATTGAAGCTACAAAGAACATGAAAAATGTAGGATTGGATCCAATTGAAGTTGATTTGGAGAGTAGTAGTAACAACTGGCCCACAGAATTTAAGAGGCTCCAACAGCATATTATCGAACTTTGGCAGTCTTGTTGCGTGTCACTGATACACAGGACCTACTTCTTCCTGCTGTTCAATGGTGATCCATCTGATTCATTCTACATGGAAGTTGAGGTCAGGAAGCTAACTTTCCTCAGAGACACATTCTTCAAGGGTAATGAAACTATGGTAGATGGAAGGATTCTAAGTCTCGCTTCAAGGTAATATCAATACTAATACTAATACAATTTACATTTATCTATGGTACTTGTGTGACAGCAATTAAGTAAGTTTTTAATTTGTTTGACAGCAAGAAAGCATTGAATGAAGAGAGACAGATGTTATGTAGACAAATAGAGAAGAGGCTATCAAGAGAAGAAAAAGAGAACCTATTCCTAAAATGGGGAGTACAGTTGAATGCAAGCAATAGAAGGATGCAAGTAGTACACAGGTTGTGGACAAAGACAACAGACATGGACCATATAATAGAAAGTGCAACTCTAATTGCAAAACTGGTTGGTTTTGAAGGGCAAGAGCAAACTTTGAAAAATATGTTTGGACTTCTCAATTTTACACCACAACAACGAAGGAGGAAATCTTCTATTTGGAAACGCTCCGTATTGTTTCGTTTGTAATATAATATTCCTATATAATAATACTAATACTAATATACAACACTACACTTCTCAAATTTTTTATTTCAGTTTTTTGCCAGGCTCAGGCTCAGGCTGAGGCTGGTATGATTTTTTTCCTCCTTTTTGGTGTAAAGAAGAAGAAAATTATGTAAAATGAGAGAGCATTAATATGTAAAATGGTTCTGTAATTTTTATGAACATTATATACAAGTTCCATGATTTTGTTATATATCTGATCAATCCATCCAAATTTCAGAACTAGACAGAAAATCTAAAAGGAAAATTCATGCAAGAAACTGGGACACATGACAATACTTCATAGGTACAAAATTAAGAATTAAATATATGAATTGAGATCCCAAGAAATATAGTAATAGGAAATGGTTACAAAGAAGTTAATTAAGCTAAGCTAAACCAAAGATTGAAGATCCTGAGAAGAAATGGATTTGTTGGAAGAACAAATATGAAAAGCATTGAAGAAAGCAGCACCAGCAAAAAGAAAAGAGAAGCAAACAATAGGGATAGCAAAAACAGTGAAGAAAGAAACAAAAGTAGTTCCAGGACTGTCTTCTTCTTTTATATATTTGATATCCATTGTTACTGCTGCTAATACAAATCCTCCTGTCCCTGCTGCTTGTAATCCCATCATTATCCAGAATACTTTTGATCCAATTAACTTTTCCATACCTAAACAATAATACTCATCCTTCATCTTCTTTTCTTTCTTGTTTTTTTTTTCTTTCTGTGATCTGTAATAGGGATTTGAATCAATTAAAGAATCATTATAGACTTAAGTAGTAGCTAGCTATTGGAAATAACGAGGAGGAAATATAATATAGATGGTTCTTTTGTTTTTTTCCTGATTGAAATTCCACCGAATTGAGGTAATAAATTTCAGGAATGAGACAAGCTTAGGTTGTCATTGAGGAACTCATGCTAGGAATGAACACTACACGTAACTAACATAACAAAATTACTCAAACAAAGACAAACAAGACAGCAACAAAATCAATAAATCAAATTTTATGTTACAATTCTTTTTTTATTTTTGAATCGGTTATTTTGGTTGCATTTAGGCAGGGATGATAACGTACGGATATCCGATGATGAGGTATGTGGGCTGAGCCCATAAACAACGGGGCAAAACCCACTTACCAAGTAATCTCTTTCTCCAAATCAGGCCCATAGTCTACCAGGCCCATAAAAAAGCCTTATATATATATGGGCAAACCAACATAATTGACAGAGGATCTATATCTCTCCCTCTCTTTTACTTTTTCTCTCTATTACATTTAATGCTCTTTTTGAGATTTCGGATTTGGATAGTGACTCATCCTAGAACATGAGGAGCTTCCACCGCCGGAGTGACCCAGGATATCCCACTTCTCCATTATTTAGTACGGTGAGCATGGAGTAACAAGTGATTCTCATCATTATCTATTATGAACTCTCCTCGGCAAAACACCATGATTGATAAGCAAGCAGCGCCCACTCCAATAAAACGAATGTTAAGCACTCCTATCGACGCAACCAGCTCCATGCAGGAAGAAGCCATGTTGAGCCCGATCGGGATGCCTCAAAATCTTACCATGTTGCTCACGAAGGTCGATTCCGATGAGGAGGCTTCCGGACCCTCCGCACATCTCATTAATGTAATCATGAGTTTTCAGGCTACCCAAACAGCCCAAATAGTAGAACATATGAAAATCATTGAGCAGCAGCAAGCCCTACGATATGAAAACGCTAATATTTGGGAATTCGTAAAGGCATAAGAAAGTCCATAACAATTGCCTACAACGTCAACCTCCTAAGTACCAACCGATCCCACTCATTATCGGAATCACTCCACATGTGGACCATCTTATACCCCAGCAACATCGTAGCCTTTGGGACCCATCCAGCAACCGGCACTAGCACAATCTACCCCAAAATGATAACCATAGCCCTGTCGGAGGGCGAAGACCTTTTAGAATCCAAAATTTAGAGGTTCCTCGATAAGCGAGTGTTGCATGAAGTAATGGGGGAAAACATAACGTTAAGCAAAACCTCATTTGTACATCGCATCATTGACACGCGATTTCCCAAAAGATTGGAAAACCCCAGGCTAACTTTTTACTCTGGCACCGAAGATCCCAACGACCCTGTAGCTTCGTTCATAAGCACCATAAACTTATATTCTAAAGACAAGGATATCATGTGTAAAGTTTTTCTGACCACTCTGTTCCCAAGCGTGCAAGAATGGTACTTGGGTTTGGCCCTAGAATCCATCGACTCTTTCGACCTACTCAAAGATTTTGTTCTCTCCCGTTTCACGGTCGCGACTAAGGTCATGAAAATCAGTTCAGACCTAAACAGCCTACGGTAAAGGTCGATGGAGCCCCATAGAAATTTCCTCTCTAGGTTTCATCATCTGGACTCCAAAGTCAAATGCCTCAAACTGGAGGTCACCCATGACGTTCTAGCCAAGGGAATGTATTGTGAGCCCTTAAAACAAAAGTGTTTCGGCAAGCTCCCCCACTCATTCGATGAACTTATGGACATGGCATAGACGTTCATACGATACGATGACTACGGCAGACTATCGAGTTACGAGGAGTCCAAAAAAGACAGATCCAAAGGCAATGGCAAACGGGAAGAAGGGCTATGCAATCTTTCGATCCAAAAGACGTATGAAGAGCCAAAAGAGACGATGCTCCATTACCCTACCGCCCACAGCGAGAACAAGATTAGGAAGACTCCCGAGCCATTCCCAAGACGAACCACTCAAATGGTCGAGAAGTGCATTTCTCTAATAAGGGGACCCCTCAACCACCTCGCAAGTGTGGACAATCACACAACTTGTCCTCCCCAAA
Organism: Euphorbia lathyris; assembly: GCF_963576675.1. Taxonomy (NCBI): domain Eukaryota; kingdom Viridiplantae; phylum Streptophyta; class Magnoliopsida; order Malpighiales; family Euphorbiaceae; genus Euphorbia; species Euphorbia lathyris. The sequence continues at coordinate 89,886,538 of NC_088910.1, forward strand.
TAGGCCTCCAAAGCCTCGAATTGACAAAGAGCTCTATTGCAAGTATCATAAGTCCTCCGGGCACTTTGAGAACTACAACAAGTTGTAGAAAGAGATTGACAAGCTCTTTGACTAAGGGGTCCTGCCCAGATTCGCTCGCCAAATGAACAATCATCCTAGACCTCGGGACCATCCACCAAGGCAGGAGGACTGTTAAGCCCAAAATATACCTAAAATATCATTAGTATATACATCAGTTTTGCTACGAATTTGTGCTATTTATATCTATTTAGAGTACTTTTACATTCGAATATATTTCTTTCATGCAAGGTACCTAAATATTTGGTAAAATCCAAATAAGAACGAAAAGAGGTTAAAAACAGAATAAAAACCCTGCAAAAGGAGTCGAAGACGACGAAGATCAAACACGCCAAAACGAAGACAAGAACGAAGTCAGAAACGGAAGAAAAATCCCAATTCTCGGTTGAGAATCCAAATTCTCGGTAGAGAATTTGTGGGCCGTGACCGAGAATCCCAAATTCTCGATCGCGACACGCGTCGTCCAGATCTTCTTCCTTTGTTCTGAAGACCAAAAAATCACTTCCCCATTCTCGGCCGAGAATTTCCATTCTCGGTAAGATCAGCAGCCTTTGCAGCACAACATACACATGTTTAAATTCCAAGAAACGCGTTCGTTCGGGTGGATAGAAATGTCTCTTCGCAGAGGATACGACCCTTCACAACGGACACGACACTTCAATCACGACTTTTCAACATCTATAAATAAAGAGTTGATTGAGAGTTGAAAAATAAGGAGACAGTTAGATTTTAAGATTAAGTGCATGAGTTATGCAGAAACTCTGACTCAGAAATGAGTCAGAGATTAGAAGTTCGATTCTGTAAAATCAATATGATGTACACACATTGTTTATTCAATAATTACAAACACAGTAGCGTTTAGATTTGTTCATATTAGTTTATATTTTGGTAGTAGCCGACCGTATCTCTATTACGAAGTTACAACGAGAAGATTGAGTAGAGGATCCGCCCTGAGTCTGACAACTCTAACGAAACCCAAGGAAAGGATTGACAACCCGTTCACTTGCAAGTCGTCAAATGTTTTCATGCTTCTTGTTCTCTGTAAACTTGTATCAAATTCATATTTCATCTAATAAAGTTCATTTTATTCGATAGATCTTTATGCAACACTTTGGTAAAGGATCCGAAGTGGATGCTGGTGTTTTCATTAAAACGTAGTTAAATTCAAAATCTTTACAAGGAAACTTTGTTGAACACTTAGGCAAATTGATATCATCAGTAGAGTATCAATTTGGTTAAGGTAGCGATCTAACCCGACCGTAGGAGGATTGACTGCAGTTCAAAGCCCTAAAATTAGAGGAATCGACGTTTATTTCATTGTTTTAATTTATGCAAAGTTTAAAGTTGTTTTCTTTGCTTAATGCAAACGAATATATTTATTCACTTTTCTAAAGAACTAAACGTTTCTGTTTTGTAAATTTATCCCTAAATCAGAAGTATTTTCTAAAATTTGTTATACTCTATTCTAATTCTTATTCTAGCAATTTCAAAACCAAATCCGATTTAACGATTTTCCATATTATAAACCTTAAAAGTAAATTTAACCAATTCAAAATAAGTTTTTGTTAAAAAACGTTCCCTGTGGGATCGATATCTTTTATTACTACAAGCGTATACCGTGCACTTGTGGAAATCGCTCAATAAGTTTTTGGCGCCGTTGCCGGGGAACGCCAAAATTTTTAACAAAAATTTATGTTTTTCGTGTTTTATTTCGAACCTTGGTTTATAATATATGTATTTATTTATTTTATAGTATTTATTTTTTTATTTTTGAGGATGGTCACTAGGACTAAATTCTCGTTGTTATTTAACGTTTGCAATTAGATGTTTGCAGATAAAAAAAAATCCAAGTTTTTTCAAAGATAAACTGGAGATTTGATCATCAATATAAATTCACAGAAGGAGTCTACAGAAAAGAAATCCAGTATACAGATACATCAGAAGGGAATGGAAATTTTTCAAGAAAATTGCATATCGAGTTCCGCAACTACAGTATAAGGAACAAGACAGATAATTTTTCCCAGGAAAAAAATCTTCCCAGAAACCTTTACATCTTTTCTATACACTTAGTCCTTCACCAAAACATCATATCTCGTTGTTAAGAAATTTATTCAATTCCTACACTAAACCCAAATAATTTCCCTATTTATCACATCCTTAAAACACCTACATCTATTTCTCTAAGAAATCACCATGGAAAATCTTCTCAGACAGATGAGTAAGTAGGATGAAATTATCTTATCCGCCAGGAAGGAATTGTATACTTTTAATATAGTTTTGAAAGTTTCGGTTCATGTGCGTAGTTTTTGTTCGAGGCTAGAACCAGAAGTTCGGACATTCAACCAAAATCACTGGATCCTTAAATTGAAAAAACGCTAAAAAAGAAAGCGTTTAAAAAAATGCTAAAAAAAGAAGAAAGAAAAAAAAGAGAAAAAAAATATATAATAATTTCAAGTTGGGGGTACAGTTCTACTTTCTTTTATCCCCTCTTGAAATTATTCCCAGGTAAGTTAAATGGATAGGATCATTATTTAAAACCGGTCTAGGTAATTTATTATGTCCATAATTTTGATTCTCCTTGAGAATTCTTAAGGATTATCACATTTTTAGTTTTTAGTTTTTCATATTTTAGATTCTTACATCTCATTTTAGTTTAGTTTATACATTAGTAATAATGGTGAGATTAGAAATAAATTTTTTTGTGATCATTGAATGATATTGAAAAATATGCTATGTATCTTAAATATTTGTAATTAATGAGGAAAGTATCTTTAGATTTAAAAAAATCTCAATTGAATTAAAAGTTACACAAAATTTAAATTTATGTTTGTATAGAGATTATTAAAATCTCTACAGTGATGTTTTGAAAATTTCTGAACTTACTGAGAATTGTAATTCTCAACTGAGATTTTTAATTTTTCAGCCTTGTAGGAATTTCTGAACTTACTGAGAATCGAAATTCTCGGCCGATAATTGATAATTCTCGGTAACTTCAGCGAACTGAGAATTGAGAATTTTGATTCTCAACTGAGATTTTTGATTCTCCACTGAGATTTTTACTTTCTCTGCCTTAAAAAATTTCTGAACTTACCGAGAATATGAATTCTCAGTTGAGAATTCAGGATTCCAAAATTTCAAGGGAAAGGAAAAAAAAAATTCTGAACTTACCGAGAATCGAAATTCTCGGTAACTTCAGCGAAATCAAGAAATTTTCAGAGAGATTTTATCTCTGAAAATGACTTGTTGCGACCGAGAATCGCCATTCACGGTCGCGACACGGGCAGTATCAGACATGTATTCTTTCTTTTCTTCTTCAGTTCATGCACCATTGCTGAATATTTAAAAAAAAATTAGGATTCTTCATGTTCAAATGGTGTGAATTTGCACATTTTCGCCACCAATAGACACATTAATTAATCCTAACATCATTATAAATAATTAGAGAATATCAGATTTCCATACTTTTCATCTCTTTCAGATAAAATCTGATATTCTTCTCCAATTATTCATACCTTTCAAAAAAGTTCCAGAGATTTTTTTGTCCTTTTCTCAAAAGCATGATATCCAAGCATAAATCTTCCAAGAAGATTACTGCTGCACACAACAAGCGTCCTGATTTATCAGAATGCTACGGTGCACCGTTTCCCATTCACACACATAATGAAGAACGAAGATATTATAAAACTATTTGTTTTATATAGTTTGTATATAGATTTGTTTTTGTGTTTGTTATTTATGTAATTTGTATATATGTCTTCTAATTTTAATAAAACTATCAAGTTTGATTCTTTGATTCTTTTTGCTTAAATATACGTTAACCATACAAGTTATACGAATACATCTGAATCTAAGTTAAAATGAAACAGTATAACTTTTAACATGAATCTGTAATTATTTTTCATGAATTTGTATTCATTTCAGAAATGTTTCTGAACATCTGACTTTTCATATATATTACATACTAATACGGTATAATCATTAATAACTATTGAAACAAGTTCATGAACATACATTTTTTATGATAATTCTAAGTTTTGTTCTGTACATATATTTTTCAATTTTGATAGCATATCAACTTTGATTCTTTGGTTATTCTTTTTTATTAGTATATGTTAACTATGCAAGTTATTAGAATGAATCTGTATATAATATTAAAATATATCAGTATAAACTTCAAACATAAATGTGTATATAATGTTAAAATGACTCTGTATATCATTTCATTAATCTGCATAAGTTTCAATGTTTCAGATTTAATATGAATAAGTGATTAATAATTTGTTTTGATTACTTTTAATCTATTTGTTTTTCTGTATATAGGTTTGTTTTTTTATTTTCCTTGTATATATGTTCTTGTTGATTTATGTAAATATGTGTTCCTGCAATAAGAATTCAAAATCATTGTTCTGGTTTATGTCTGTTAAAATTTATACACCATTAGCGAATGAATCTGTACATATATATCTTAAATGCTAATAAGTTATAATCATTATTAACTATTAAACATGATAGTGAATTTTCATTTTAAATTAAATCATCAAGTTTACTTTTTAGTTTTTGATTCATTTATGTTAACATTGCTAATTATTAACATGTACCAGTACATATATCTTTTCATATGAATCTGTATGAAATTTAATTAATCTGTTTAAATTTTAATGTTTAAGTTTTACCATGAATTGGTGACTAATTGAAATTTCGTTAATGTACATTTATTTTTACCTCTTAGAAGATTAATTTCCATTTCAAATGCTTATTCATTTAACTTGTGTGAATTAATGAACATTGATTCTACATTGACTCTGTTTAAATACATTTATTTGTTTCATTACTCCAATTTAATAAGGATAAATCTTTGGTTTCCCTTGTATTTAATGTTTTAATTTGTGTTTTTAAGTTTCAGGTATACCTTTACTTCATTATAGGACATATTTACCCAGAAAATTGCACAAACGGAGTTTTTACGCACATTTTGTCGCTGCCAGGTGCAGATTCTCGACCGAGAATTGATAATTCTTGGCAACTTCAGCGAAGACATGTAATTTTTCAGTGAGATTTTCTCTCTGAACATGATGTGTCGCGACCTGTAGACAGGGGGAGATTCGAATTTTGCACACAAATTACCCTTTTTCCTATTCCTACGCTAAACTCCTAAACACCTAAATTCATATCTATATATACATATCCCTTACACAAACCCAATATCTACCTACCCAATATACTTCTTTCCCAACCACAACCTCCATAGCCTAACCCTCCAAATGCCTAGACATAAGAAGATTACTCTTTCCCATGCTAAAAAGGAATGAGAGGATTACATTTAGGAATTAGGTTCCAATTTATGAAGTTGGGGATGACGAGATGCGTATTTAGTTTGGATATCATACAAACTAATTTATTGTTAAGCCATCAATTTTCCAACCAAACCGGTTTGGACATAATTTGCCTAGTTTGGATGGATTTAATCCCAAGAATGCTACTAGTACGCTCATTAAAGATCGTTGGTTTTCGTGGTAGATAGCAGTGGATTACTTTTTGACAATTGAGTCCATGTTTCCGTTTCAACCAATAAGCACGTTACTATGCGTACTTTGATAACGGGTATTGTTTTGGATGCTTCGAGTATTATGGAGTAGTTTTCAATCACTTACTCCTACTTATTATCTGATGTTGGATTATGCCGCAATTTTCCACATTCATTTAGTGGTTAGCCACTGTTAGCTAGTTTTGCAAGTTCAATGTTGGTATTCCGAGTTCACATTGTAATGGTATTAAAGAGGATGGTAATGCGCAGACACATTTTGGTATGGATGACGATATGCATGACGATGAAAAGGATGAAGAAGGTGCGGAGGCGGAGCATGTTGATACCTACACACAAGCACAAGGACATGTTGGTAACGAGCACAATGATCAAGTTAATTTGCCAAGAATTTTGAACCAAATGAATGCACACAACCGTCAAATGAATTTGCGGTTGGCTGCTATTGATGAATGCAAATCAACATATTAGTAATTACCGCGGTGGATGCAAATATACATACTTTGAGGAACGAGCACCCGTTCACCTGATGCCGGTTATTATCATTTTTTCGTCGTCCGGGAGTCGTGCCTACGCCTTCTCCACCGGGTTCACCTTCACAAGAATAGGTTTTATCTTATCTTTTCTCAACTCATTTATCTTTTATGTTATTTTTGATTAAGTTTGGTACAATTTCAAATTCTATTTATGTTGGATAAAATCCATTTCATATTTATCTAATTTCTTTTCGTATGCTTTATTTCGTACAATTTTTCGTGTTATATCCATATTTGCACCAATGAGGACATGGTCCAATTTAAGTGTGGGAGGAGATATTTCATATATCATTTTTATTTTTAGTACGAATAAATGCAACGAATAATTTTTATGCAACGAATAAGAATAATTTATAAATGCAACACTTATTTATGCAAATGCAACATATATTGCAACACAATTTATTTAACATTATTTTTCATAACTTTACATTTTTATATGTTTAAAATATTTTAACTTATGATTATTTTTAGGTTATCATTATTGTTAGAAATAATATTTCTATATGGGTAATAATTTTTAAAAAATTTCACAAATCTCCGATACGATTTTAAGTAAAAACGTCTCGAATGAATGTATTTAAGTTAATAAATTCTTTATTCTATCTCTATTTTATATCATGCAATTCATGATACAATAAATCTTATTTTAAATTTTCAATTAGGTTTATAGGCATTAAATTGAACTAACAATTTTTGCTCGGTTTGATTTCGTCTTACATTAACACCAATTGAAGTTTTTAAGGAAACTTTAGCCATAATACATGTTGAATTTTAAGTCAATATAGGATGAATGTGCTATCTTTCTTTTTCCCAGATTTACAATTTAAATTTTATAGTTCATATTAATTAATCAATTAGTTGAATTCTTAACTTTTGGCCACGATTGAGACCAACCTTATCACAATCGAGGTATGAAAGGGAAGAAAATTAAGTACCGTTTACTTTTGGCCACGATTGCGACCACCCTTATCATAATCGAGGTATGGAAGGAACGTTAAAAGAAAAAAATAAGCGTGTTTAAGTTTAAAGTAACGATTGCATCCACCCATGACATGGTCGGTATCTCTTAAGCGAACACTAAGCAATAAAATACGTATAAAGTTACGATCAAGACCACCCTTATCTCGGGCGTAACTAAGCAAATAAATTAAAATTAAGTACTTATTCATATTAATATATTTCGTATATTAGTTTAGTTTTGGGAAAGGAAATTTTGTGCTTTGAAATGCATTGAGACGAAAGACTCAATAACATGCGTGCTTATTTCGTCCCGAATACTTCAGTTTTAAAATTAGAAATACAAGACGAATGATATATCGCCTTTATACTAAGTTAGTTTGATATTTTGCGTATAAATTTGCCATGCAAAGTTAGTCTTTTTGGCTTAACTAATTTAAAAGGTAATACCAAGATATATGTTCTATGTTCATAAAGAGATTAGTTAAAGAATAAATTCAGTGAAATTTTGCTCGGGACTAGCAAAAGATTAAGTATGGAGATTTGTTAAGCCCAAAATATACCTAAAATATCATTAGTATTTACATCAGTTTTGCTACGAATTTGTGCTATTTATATCTATTTAGAGTACTTTTACATTCGAATATATTTCTTTCATGCAAGGTACCTAAATATTTGGTAAAATCCAAATAGGAACGAAAAGAGGTTAAAAACAGAATAAAAACCCTGCAAAAGGAGTCGAAGACGACAAAGATCAAACACGCCAAAACGAAGACAAGAACGAAGTCAGAAACGGAAGAAAAATCCAAATTCTCGGTTGAGAATCCAAATTCTCGGTAGAGAATTTGTGGGCCGCGATCGAGAATCCCAAATTCTCGGTCGCGACACGCGTCGTCCAGATCTTCTTCTTTTGTTCCGAAGACCAAAAAATCACTTCCCCATTCTCGGCCGAGAATTTCCATTCTCGGTAAGATCAGCAGCCTTTGCAGCACAACATACACATGTTTAAATTCCAAGAAACGCGTTCGTTCGGGTGGATAGAAATGTCTCTTCGCAGAGGATACGACCCTTCACAACAGACACGACACTTCAATCACGACTCTTCAATATCTATAAATAAAGAGTTGATTGAGAGTTGAAAAATAAGAAGAGAGTTAGATTTTAAGATTAAGTGCATGAGTTATGCAGAAACTCTGACTCAGAAATGAGTCAAAGATTAGAAGTTCGATTATGTAAAAGCAATATGATGTACACACATTGTTTATTCAATAATTACAAACACATTAGCGTTTAGATTTGTTCATATTAGTTTACATTTTGGTAGTAGCCGATCGTATCTCTATTACGAAGTTACAACGAGAAGATTGAGTAGAGGATCCGCCCTGAGTCTGACAAACTCTAACGAAACCCAAGGAAAGGATTGACAACCCGTTCACTTGCAAGTCGTCAAATGTTTTCATGCTTCTTGTTCTCTATAAACTTGTATCAAATTCATATTTCATCTAATAAAGTTCATTTTATTCGATAGATATTTATGCAGCACTTTGGTAAAGGATCCGAAGTGGATGTTGGTGTTTTCATTAAAACGTAGTTAAATTCAAAATCTTTACAAGGAAACTTTGTTGAACACTTAGGCAAATTGATATCATCAGTAGATTATCAATTTGGTTAAGGTAGTGATCTAACCCGACCGTAGGAGGATTGACTGCAGTTCAAAGCCCTAAAATTAGAGGAATCGACGTTTATTTCATTGTTTTAATTTATGCAAAGTTTAAAGTTGTTTTCTTTGCTTGATGCAAACGAATATATTTATTCACTTTTCTAAAGAACTAAACGTTTCTGTTTTGTAAATTTATCCCTAAATCAGAAGTATTTTCTAACATTTGTTATACTCTATTCTAATTCTTATTCTAGCAATTTCAAAACCAAATCCGATTTAACGATTTTCCATATTATAAACCTTAAAAGTAAATTTAACCAATTCAAAATAAGTTTTTGTTAAAAAAACGTTCCCTGTGGGATCGATATCTTTTATTACTACAAGCGTATACCGTGCACTTGCGGAAATCGCTCAACAAGGACCCTAAAAGATCCCGCTACCAAGATGAAATTCAGGTGATTCAGGAAGGACCACCAGGTCATATCAACTCGTCAAAAAAAGAAGGAAAGGCACAACCAATGAGACCCTCATTGTCCAACCACCACTCCGCACCTTTCATTCAGAAGCCTCAGTAATCACATTGGCAATTGGAAACTTTAATGTGCATAGAATTTTGGTAGACACGGGGAGCCCGGTCAAACTTTTGACTTGGAAGGCCCTAGAAGCAATGAAGTGAAGCAAAAGCAGGATCTATGAGGGTACATTCCCTCTGATCGGGCTCTCCAACATCGAAGTACCAATCCTCAGACTCATCTCTTTGTCGGTCATTTTTTCTGAAGGAGCCAAAGAAGTTGAGCTTCTGGAAGAATGAGTAGATATCTTACTCGCATATAATGCCATCCTAGGTAGACCACTCATATCCGCAGTTGCAAACACCATCAAACTAGTTCCTAACGTGTCAATCCTACACATACAAACCATTCTTGACAAAACCTATCGCTCTACTACAGGGTCTAGCTCATATGGATTGTGATTCAACGCCACCTGCTTCGAAACTGCGAATCTAACACTATGGGCCACTTTGACTATTCATGTTGATCCACTTGCATCAACTTCTTCTCTCGATCAGCAACAAAAGCCTTCAACTATGTACTTTCTTTCTTACAGTTTCATAGGCCTGCCATATAGACTCTAACTTCCCTTCCGTTGCATTCACCTAAAGACGAGCCTCAGTAAGCAACTTCTCTAAGACTTCCTTCTCATAATCATCATCTACACACAACTGTGGCAACTCTTTTTCCATCCATACTCTCATATCCTTATTCGCTCGAGCCCACCACATCGTAAAGGTTAGCGACCCCTCTCTCTTAATGGATGTCGCCCATAGTTTTTCACATAGCAAAGTGGACACCACCATCTGCAGAGCACTCTCCTCTAGATTTTTATGCAATATTGCCTCCGCATTATGGGAGGCCCTAGATCATAGGCCATCTTATCACCCTCCTCGTGAAGTTTCTGCACTTTGATTTCTTTCTCTACTGCAATAGCTCGCAGCTCTCCAACTCCTCCGCTTCAGTTGAATGATTTGAGGAAGGCCTTAAAGGAGAATGAGATGATGATGATGATAATGAGAGAAGATGTTAATGGTCCTAAAATACTTATATTTGCAGATGATTGAGAAAGGGGGAGGAACCAAATAAAGTGTGACTATGGTGGAAGATCCATATCTAGACAAAGGGATATGAGTACTGTTGAATGCTTTTATTATGGAAACACTGGTCACATGCAATCTTATTGCCTACAATTTAAGGAGGAATTGAAGAGTCTACAAGGAATGATGAAGGGTAAGGGAAATGTTGGTAAGTCCTCCGATAATATGGTTGAAGATTGTGATTTACTGTTGACTATTGCAAATGATCTTGTTGAAGATCGTTTTGGTTGGGTGATGGAATCTGATGTAAAAGTTCATATTTGTAGAGATCGAGCTTGTTTTACCACTTTACAAGTAGATGGAGATTTTGGCTATATCCGTGATGGGAGCAATTCAAAGATGAAGATTGAAGGCGTTGGAAGAGGTTGACTAAAGCTCCATAAAGATATTGTCAAAACACTTGCTGATGTGAAGTTCGTATCTAGTGTTCAAGCCAACATAATTTCATTGGGTGATTTGACTTCTCGTGGGTATAAGTATGTTGGTACCGACAACTTATGTAAGGTGTTTAATGATGAAGCTTAATAATGCAAAGTCTAGAGAAAGGGGAAAATATCTATTATCTAAATGGATGTTCCCTTAGCAGAATGAAGAAAATGAAGACTGCAAAAAGAGTTCTATTTTCTGAAACTATCAAGATATGTGGGCATTTGGGTCGAGAGAGGATTTGTTGGGATATCTCCCTAAATCCCACATTAGAAAAAAGTGGGATTCTCAGAGGGGTGTTCCTTTATAAATGGGCTTTAGGCCTTTAATTGAATTTGTAGCAATCTCAATGTTAATTAACTAGAGAGGGTTGAACTTGCGCTTTTAGTTTGTGAGTGTGAGAGAGTTTTTACAGTTTTATCCGTTAAAAAATTATAAGCGTTTTATAGTGGAGATTTAAGTGACCTAAGGGTTCTATGGTTTTTACTCTTATTGAGGAGGTTTTTCACGCTAAAATTCTTATGTGCCTTTTTATCTATTCTCTATTATTTCTTTGGGTACTGTTATTTGTTTGGCCCCAATACTTTGATTGTGGGAGGTTTTATGCAATTATTTGCCACAATCTGGAAAATGCGAAATGATAAACTGTGGAATGGATCCCAAGTGATTGTTAATGAAATACTTCACCCTGGTGTTTCTTTCCTTTGCAATTGGGTCTCTGTTCGGTAAAATCCCTGTGTTGCTCCATCGCAGCAGCCAGTTCCAACTCAGTCTAAGCTTTCTCGTTATGCCTCCCATATGGCTTTCTGAAGTGCAACACAGATGTTGCTTTATTTTCTGATGTTAATCTCACTGGTTTTGGCTTCATTGTTCCAATGATATAGCAATTTGTTGCATGGAAATTATTTACTTTCCTATGAATCATGGAGGTGAAGGAGACTTTAGGCATTCATGAGGCTCTTTCTTGGTTAAAAAACATGCACTTCAATAATGTGATTGTTGAATCAGACTCTAAAATATATGTTGATGTTATTACATCTATGTCCTTTGATTACTCTGAGTTTTGTTCGTTAATATACAATTATGTCTTTAATTTCTAATGATAGTTCTTTTAGAATTTGTTTTGCAAGGAGACAAGTGAACCGAGTCGCTCATTCTTTTGATAGACCAGCTAGGTTCAACGTTACTCTCACTGTTTGGAACGAAACACCTATTTTTGTTGGTGACCTTGTGTAGTGACTATATTTTTGTGTCTCGTTTAATGCATTGTTAGCACTCTTTTTCCTCTTTAGATTTCGGTTTAAATAAATTTAAAAACACTACAAGAAAAAAACGTTATCACCGACGGAAATATCCATCGATGATAAGCCAAAATGTGTCGGTGATCATCATCACCGATGGAAAACAATGTGTCGACGTTGACCTCCTAGGTAACCCTTTACGATAGTTTTTTTTTGTTGGATCGGTGATATCACCAACAAAACGGTGTTGGTGTTATATGTAGATGTTTCCGTCCCATGTTTAGTTGGTGATTTGTGTAGGTCTTACCGACACAATATTTATAGGAAATTCCGACCATAATTACCGAGTATTTTGTGTAGGAAAATCCGACACAATTACCGAGCGAATTTGTATCGGTATACTATTTTTTGTAAATAAGATTATTTGCTTACCGACAGAAATATGTTGGAAAAATGTGTCGGTATTGATATTTTAAAATTCAGACCCATTTTAATATTATTGTTAATAATTTATAAATATTAAATATTTTTATATTCAATACATAAATTAATTAATATATATACACCAAACAAATATATTGGAAATAATAATTATATTATAAAAATTAAAGTCAAGTGATTACTTGATACAAAATACTACTAGGATATACAAAATGATCTATTGATCTATAAAACTATTTCCCATCAAAAAATTATAAGAAATGCTAAAAATTGTATCATCTCATCCGATTAATGAGTTTGCACGCAATGCTAAAAATCCATCCACCTAATTTTCATTAGTAGGAAGTTGCAGCCTATTAATTTGTTGTTGCATTCTACCAATGATATCTTGTAAAGCTCCAATTTGATCTTTCATTTGAACTTCAAACTCTTCAAACCTTAGTTGAACATCATCAATTTGTTATGAAGACGTACCGAGATTTAGCCGATCTACATGATTATGCTGCTACTCTTGACTATTTCGATGTTGAAAAGCCACAAGTTCATCAACAGTTGATTGTAATCTATCGAGCTGAGACTGCATATGTGAGTGCGGATCTGATGATGCTGTAGATGAAGATACTCCCGGTGTCCCCGAAGTAGATGAAGTACCTGAACTGAAATACCTATGTCCAGCAGAACCCAAACCATAAATTCTGTTTATATTATTTGCACCTCCAACGACCTATAAAAAGGCATGCAAATTCTCTGCACGGTTCTGCTCATTGTCTATTTCCGCCATTATACGTGTATACTCCTCCTAAAAGATAAGCACACCATTTTAAAACACTTACAAAAGCAATCAAATAGGAGCAAAAACAAAGGAGCAATATATTTATTAATAATACAAAATACAGGAGCAATAATGCATTTTGATGCATTCCATTTTGAAAACAGAACATAGATATTTAATATATTCAAGTTAACCAATCAATTATTATACACATTAGAAAACAAATTCTAACAAACAGCTTCTGCACATTAGAAAAGAGTAAATTACACCAATGGTACCTGAACTTTACCCTAATTCACACTTTGGTACCTAGATTACATTTTGTCTCAAAAATATACCTGAAGTAACGATGACCGAAAAATTAAGTATATTTTACCGGTTAATGGTCGGTCAATGCGATTTTGACGAGTAAATTACACTGATGGTACCTGAACTTTACCTGAATTCACATTTTGGTACCTAGATTTCATTTTATCCAAAAAATACACTTCAAGTAAAGATGACTCAATATTTTAGTATATTTGACCGATCAGTGATTGATCAACCCGAGTTTGACTATTTTAAATTAAAAATTGAGACCAATCATACACTCAATTAACATAAAATTATAATACTGTCATTTAGCTCATAAATGACAATATTATAATTTTATGTTAATTGAGTGTATGGTGAATCCCAATATTTAGTTCATGTTACCCAGTCACTACCCGATCAAATGAACTAAACCTTTTAGTCACCTTTATTGTGTTATGTTTTTAGAATAAAATAAAATCCAGGTACCGAAGTGTGAATTATGGTAAAGTTCGGGTACCATTAATGTAATTAACTCATGAAACTCGCATTGACCGGTCATAACCGGTAAAAATATACTAAATTATCCGGTCATCGTTACTTTAGATATATTTTTGGAACAAAATGTAATCTAGGTACCAAAGTATAAACTATGTAAAGTTCAGGTACCATTGGTGTAGTTTACCCCATTAGAAAACAGAACTTCAAATCTTAGAATTATTAGAATTGAACATTAAATCTTGGTATTGAACATCAAATCTTATTTAATTATTCAGATGCTTAAATAAAATTTAGAAAACAGATTCATTAGTATTCAACATAAAATCAGAACACGAAACATTGTCTTCATTAGTATTCTACACATTAGGGAAAATTGAATAAACATAGCAAAAGAAAGAAGAAAGAAATGATTGCAAAAAAACATAGAGCCTATGTTTTATCTGTTATTAAACATTCTTAAAAATATAGACAGGAAAAGCAAAATAAGTTAATTCACTTTTGTGGTGAAGCTCTTAGCCTAGTGGTTGAGAGCTTACCTATGCCTTGGGAGGTCATGGGTTCGAATCACATCCGGGTCTGGTGGGGATTTTTCTTTCTTCTTTAATGTAAGCGCATTGCGCAAAATTTTTAAAAAAAAAAAAGGTAATTCACCTTTAATTAGGTTTAAATAAAAAGAATTCAAGTTTAAGACCCTCTTAATACAGGTTGAGAGATCCTACAAATTGAAATTGCACAAGAGTATATGAACATTATATGATTTCCTAGCCTAGGCAAGGCTTAAAAATTAAAGAAAAAAAGTCCCTGCCTAACCCACACATATTTAAATAATAGAAACAACAACTAAACAAAATACAAATCCACTGACCTAAAAGCTTCAAAATTAATCAGGATTGTGTGTTCAAATCAAATGTAACAATTTACAAGTATAGAGTTCTGCACCACATCAACAACAACTCAACTGAGATTGACAACCAAACTAGAATTAACAACCATTTTGAGTAGTTGGTTATCTCAACTGGTTGGGAATGCTGATCAATCCATGTTCTACTGTCATGTCGGCGTGTGTGGGTATACATAAACAACTAATTAATTTTTAAAAGGAACTATATCTCAACTGGTTGGGAATGCTGATCAATCCATGTTCTACTGTCATGTCGGCGTGTGTGGGTATACATAAACAACTAATTAATTTTTAAAAGGAACTATATGGTCATTAGGAAAGGACTAATTAAGTTATTACCAATTAATGAGAGAAAAAACCAAGGTGGAGTTTCTTAAAACCTTGATTTCTTTCCACTGTTAAATTAAAATAGTTTACTAAACACTTTGACCTAGGTTCAAAAATTATGAGTTGACTAGAACTTAGAACCTGCCCTATATTCACAGCAAGTATGCTATAATACAAACAACTGCTGAAGGTTTTTTTTTTTTATAAAGGGAAATGAAGAGAACTAAAGAAATAAATCTGAGAAAACATTGGATATCAAAAGTTGTTAAGGGCACTGGAAAATGAGCTCTGATGAAGCTGAAAACCAAGAGAAAAAGGTTACTCAATCAAAATCTCAGATTTTGTTTCTGATTTTTCAAGGTTCTTTGATTTCTCTCCACAAACTTTACCTCAGACAAGTTTGATCACTCTCTAGATACAAGCAAGAATGTTCTTTGTAACCTTATTATTCCTCTCTGAGTGAAACTAAAGATGCATGCCATAACTATTAACTCAAAAAGATGATGAAACATGAAAGCTAGCTGAAATAATTAAAGAAACAGTTAGGAAACACCTAAAAAAATAGAATGCCTATCACCCAAGAAACCATATCTCCATCATGCATACAATCAAAACACTTTGTGTGCACATTTTACATAACCTAATTTCATGTATAAATCAAGGAGAGTTGTGCTTCAATTTTAGCACACTGTGTGTAGTTACATAAACCATAGAATCATTCTTCCTCATAGAAGCAATCCCAACAAATCTAGGACACTAGCACACCAAACATGCAAATAACCCAAAACTTTTAACATTAAGCAGGAATACATTTTTACCAAAACTAACAAAAGCAAGTATAACAATAATAACAAACTAGTTAGAGAGTAGAACCACAGAGATGAAACATGAATATTGCTTAGAGGAGTTCTTGAAGAAGAACAAAGAAACAAGTTCAAAGTTCAGAATCATACCAGCTAGAGAGTAGAGACCGACAAAGATGAAACAACAGTGGAAATAGGGGTAATGAGACCGACCGAAGCAGCGCCGGTGATGATGGAAACCGACACCGATGATGATAAAAGTGAGAGTTTTGTCTATGCAAAGTAATCTCTTCTGTAATCGTGGAAAGATAATTTTAGGGTTTAGAAAGAAAGGTTTCTAAAAGCCATTTATATAGTCTTACTTATTAATTTAATATTTTACTCAGTTAAATTATATATATATATGTGTGTGTGTGTGTGTGTGTGTGTGTGTGTGTGTGTGTGTTATAATTTGAGCTCTTACGTAAATTTGGGTTGGTGACCAATAGGATAGATAGGTGCAATCACCTACGATTAAAAACACCTACTAAATTTGGTGGGTTACTAAACCCAGCCCCAATTTCACACTTCCAGCCCCGGAAAAAGACGTAGCCGCCCTTTAACCAAAAACTGAAAATTCCAATCCCTCCCAAACTCTCTCAAAGTCTCCCAAATACATTTTCATCTGAATCAAAGATAACACATTTGATGGAAGGCAATCCGTTATCACCGGGAGGAGACGGGAGTGATGCTGTGTCTGAAGTCGAGGTATTTTCCCGATTGAACTTCATTTCATTTCTGTAATTTGAATTAAAAAAAATCTGGTTCGACACTCGGGCATATGAGCATCACGCCTCACCATGTGGTGGGGCGTATGAGTATCACGCCCCACCACATGGTGAGGCGTGATAGCCACACGCCCCACCATGAGGTCGGACGTGATGTTCATACGCCCCACCACATGGTGAGGCGTGATGCTCACACGCCCCACCGCATGGTCGGGCGTGATACTCATACGCCCCACCACATGGTGAGGCGTGATGCTCACACGTCCGAGCATATTTGTGGCTGTTTTTTGGGTTTATACACCGAAACGCTGTAGAAATGTCACGTTTTGGAATGTAATGTTCGTTATTTATCATTTTCAGGAGGTTTCGTGGGAAGAATTTGACGAAAATGGCATAGATTACAGTTCGCAGTTTTTTCCCAAACAAACGTTTCAAACATATCATGAAGCTGTTAACTGGGCAAAACAGACGGCAATTGGGATCGGGTTCGAGTTAACCACAACATCGCACAAGATGGGGCGCAAGTCAAAGTGGATATTGGTTACGTGTGCTCGTGGTGTTAAGAATTATAAAAGGAAAAAGGATATGGATATGGATGTTATACTACGGAAGAATACAAAAACAAAGTACTGTGGTTGCAAATTCGAGATAAAGGTTATGGAAATCGCTGAATTGGGCGGTTGGGTGGTGAATGGGATTCCTGGAGATAGAGGACAGCACTGTCATCAGTTGGCTGTATATCGTCAGGGCTACAAACAGATGAGCGGACTAAGCCCGGCTTCCAAAAAACTTGTTCGTGAAATGAGTTCAGCTCAAGCTAAGCCTTGTGCTATTTTTGCTGCAATCAAAGAAAAACATCCGGAGGATTGCCCGACACAAAGACATATCTATAATTACAGGGAAAAAATTAGGACTGAGAGCTTTGAGGGTCAGGATGTAATCGGTCAGTTTTATCGGCTTGCTATAGATAAGGAGTACATATATTGGATGCAAGCGGTGCTGGGCAGCAATGTTGTGACTCACTTATTTATGGCACATCCAACATCGATCACACTGTTCCGATCTTATTACTTGTTTGTTGGTATGGATTCAACATATAAAACAAACAAGTATAAGATGCCATTCTTTGAAATCATTGGAATGACGCCTTCAAACAAAAACTTCTTGATCGCCTATGCAATCATGAAGGATGAAACTGAGGGTAGTTATATGTGGGTGTTACAAAAATTGAAGCTTTTGCTCCAACCTGATGTGCATCCGACAACCATTGCTACAGACCGAGAGTTAGGACTGATGCGGCCGGTTCGTGAGGTATTTCCTCATAGTCATCATTTATTGTGCACATGGCATATTAATAAAGATGTGGAGGATAGAGTGGGCAAGTTGAGTGGAATGAAGAGGTTTGGTGAAATTTTTAAGAATTCCAAATAGAAACGTATAATTGAAGCCCCGACAATAGCCGAATATGAGGCGGCAGTGGTAGCCATGAAGAATACTACTGCCAACTAGCCTCATGTGATAGAGTACGTGGAGACCACATGGCTAGTGCATAAAGAGAAGTTTTGTCGAGCATGGACGAACAAGGTGTTGCACTTAGGAAACACCACAACCTGTCGAGTGGAGAGTTCACATGCATAGTTGAAACAGTGGTTGAATTCATCTACTGGTGCACTCGATACAGTGTGGGCGAAGGTGCACAAGGACATTGAGGCTCAGATCGAGACGATCAAGTAAGACATTTATTCTGTTATTTGCTTTAATCTTTTAAAATTTAATACATTAGTTTTGTAATCCTTCACTGTATATAATCAGATACTCACTCGAGGACTCAAGAAGAAGATCTGCGGTGAATCACTGTGGAGCACCTTTCATGTATCTCGACTTACACGTTTCACATTACTGCTTGGTTGTACTAAATGCTGAGCTCAAGCGGATGCACGGATTGAGTATGGATGTGGTAAGTGAATGCGGATGCGTGTTGCCCATGACTCATAGAATTCCATGTGCATGTGAGCTTAAGACATATATTGACACAGATGAATCGGTCTGTGTTGACCGCATCCATCCTTTTTGGAGATCTCTTGCGTTTGAAGGGTTGAGTGACATACCATTTACTTCTCCAGTATATCGATGTACATTCATGATCAGATAAACCCGGAACAGAGTGGCTTCAAAGAACCTGAGGTCAAAGACACTGTTAGGGGTAGACCAAAGGGAAATTCATCGATGAAACGAAATCCGAGTGCATGGGAGTACAGTCAACGAGGTCGAGCACGGTCATCAGGTTCGAGGAGTAGTCGTAGTCGAGGCCGTTCCTCATCCTCATCTGTGCATAACAGCCAGATGCTGGGTATATTTTATTTCATTAATATATATGTTGAAGTTAAAGTAAATATATTTTTATTGATGAATTTCATATATTAATATTTTCAGTCGGATTTGATGCGGATATCGTCGGTTACCACCATTTACATCGGGTTCAAGGTCTCATCGTACCATTTATTACTGGATTCCATGATGTTGTAGCAGATGGTAACTGTGGATTTCGTGTTTTAGCCGATGCCATCACCTATAACCAAGAGGAGTGGAAGCTGATGAGAGTGCTCATAGAGATTGAGATGCGGGCAAATCGTGATCTGTATGCGACAGTGTACGGGAACAGATTTGATGCTGCCCTCACACGTATTAAATGGGCAGGAGCGGGTTGTGGTGAGTCCCACTGGATGGTGAGTCCGGATGACTTATATGCTTCTACATCTGTATTGAACGCAGTAATATTCCTCTTTACTACACAACAGTTAGGATGTTGCACTATACTGCCGATGCGTTCGGACGATGGAAGACCACCAGAGCGAGAGATTGTGATTTGTCATTTGGGGAGTTATCATCACTACATACGTCTTTATTTACATCCTACGTTTCCAGTGCCGCCCATTGCCACCCAATGGCGTTTATATTGTCATCCGAGTGTTCGTCACTTGGAGAATCTATACGCTAAAAGGAGAGAGGCTTGGACTAGATTATATTAGTTTTATATGTTGTGATTAATAATATTTATTAATTAACTTATATTATTTTTACTGATTTTAAGACTAAATTGTATGGTATTTTTAGGTTTTAAGTACAATTCTGTAGTTACGGGTTTAACGGCCTATTTACGGGTTTAACGAACTATTTACGGGGTTAAAAAGCTATTTTTTTGCCAATCCGACACGCAGGCGTGTGGCCATCACGCCTCACCGCGCGGTCGGGCGTATAGATATCACGCCTCACCGCGTGGTCGGACGTGATAGCCAACTGCCCGACCTTGCGGTGAGGCGTGGGGCTATCACGCCCTACCACACGGTGAGGCGTGATATCTATACGCCCGACCGCGCAGTGAGGCGTGATGGCCACACGCCCGCGTGTCGGATTGGCAAAAAAAATATAAATTTCCCTCCCCAAAACCCATGAAAGGGCATTTTCGTCCTTTCATGAGGCTTGGGGTGGGAATTTGGGGCTGGGTTTAACAACACCCTAAATTTGTAGTTCATTGGGGCGGGAAAAATCTGCTGAAAATGCCCAATGTGTAGGTGGCTTCAAAACTGAAGACTGTCAAACTGACTTGCGTGCTCAGGAAATTCTTGTCGAAGGCGGTGGGCATATTTATGTTCTACACAATGAGGGGGACTAAAGGAAATCTTTCTTTTCTTGCGAAGTGAAGATTATATCCTAATTGATTTCACGCAGTTCCCTGATGAGATAGTGGGTCTCCGCTTTCGAGTAGTTACTTCCCGGGAGCCCCCGAAAAGGGAGAATGTAGATACGAAGTTCGCGTCATAGCCTTCCCCACTAAGACTAATTATAATGAAAAATAATTTAATGATTTTTTTTAATGAGTATGGTAAATTCTTATACTTTATAAGGAAAGAGTAGCAATCAGTAAAAGAGTTGTTGGAAAACATATCTTATAGCATGCTGCAATAAAGTAGTGCACATCTCATAATGGCTGCATGCTTTGCATTGCATCAATTATTATCTCAATTTATTAATATAAATATTTCTCTTCAACTCCCGCTAACTTATATCAATTTGAATTTCCCACCATTTAATTATTATATTTTTGTATTTTTAATTGCCTATTCTTTTATTTTTGCAATATTATCCAAAGGTTATGTTATGAGCCCACTATCTATCCACCTAATTATTTCTGCCCATCTAATTAATTGACTTTTTATATCCTGGACCTTGCTTTCAATTTTGTTTTTATCTTTATATTTTGCAGGTTTTCCGGATATAGAAAACATATATATTTCTTTCAAAAAAAAAACATATATATTATTATTAACTTTTGAAACCATATTATAATGTATTATTAAAACTAAAAAATTCATCTTTAAATTAAATTTTCAATTGTACATAAATTTAGGAAATAAATTATAGTTTTATCCAGAAAAAGGAAGTCTAGAGTAAAAAGGGAAAGCACATAAAACTAAAATGGTAATACATTTTATTTAAGATAAACATGCAATTAATGGATTAGAAAATTTAGAAGTGACCAATTAAGCTATAAGTCTTCTTTTTATTAATATTATTATTTTCTTACAAATTAATAAAAACTAAAGAAGATATCATGTACTTTCTCTTAGTAAAGCTAATCAACCTTGAAAGAATATTGTAATGATTTACCCTTTTGAACTTAGTTTCTTATTTAAAATTTTGACCATTGAATGAATTAAAGAGAAAAAGAAGTGATAAAAGTCAGAAAAATGAGGAAAAGTAGAGACAATATAATAAATATTCAAAGCATAAAAACAAGGGTAAATTCTACAGATAGAATATTAAAAAGTGATAATTGATTCTATCTTAACAACCGGATAAAAGGTGGGTTAAAGTTTGGTACCTCTTTACATATTATTTAAAAAAAAACATTGAAAACGAATTTCATATTATAATTAGTAATTACTATAAATTTAAATTTCTTGTCAAATTTTGGAGAACACACTGTATGGTCCTTAGAGTTAGTATTATTTAATCCATGTCTATCCAAAGTACTAGTATTTGTTTTTTAACGTTTGTTTTTCGAGCTATTTAATCAGTTGGATTACAAGAGCATCTCCAACGCTCCCCATAAGCAGTATTGGAGATGCTTATATTCTTTCCTAAAAGAAGGGAGGGAAAATGGTCTTCCATTTTATGTAGAACCATTATTTTAATATTTTTTTATTAAATATAAAAGGTATTATAATACTAATAAAATGTTGTATGTGAAATTGAATAAATAATATAATATTCTTTTTAGGGGAGACATTTGATTAGTGGGTTGGAAAAAAATAGGGATTGTGGAAGAAAAAATGGAGAATTAGGGATAGAGAATGAAATTAAGGGGAATTGGGTTGGAGATACTCTATGAAGCTCAAATTAGGATAACTATACCGATCAATGGGATAAGAAATGATCGATCCACGAACTAAGAGCAAAGAGCACTAAGAGATAAAGGGGGTGGCGGGAACCATTATTTTAATATATTTTTTTGTTAGTTTTTTTATTAAATGTAAAAGGTATTATAATACTAGTAAATGTTGTATGTGAAATTGAATAAATAATAGAATATTTTTTTAGAGGAGAAATTTGATTAGTGTGTTGGAAAAAAAATAGGGATGGGGAAGAAAACATGGAGAACTAGAGATAGAGAAGGAAATTAAGGGGAATTGGGTTGTAAATGCTCTATGAAGCTCAAATTAGGATTCCTATGCCGATCAATGGAAGAAGAAATGATCGATCCACGAACTAAGAGCAAAGAGCACTAAGAGATAAATGGGGCGGTAGGGGAAGCAAGGGAGAAGAGATAACTTTTTGTCTTTTCTCCAATGAGGCTTGATTAAGGTTTCAAGTTAGCTTAATGAAGCTTGGTTGGGGCTTACATAAAACTCTAACTATATATATACAGTAAGATCCAGTTCATTAATGAGCAAACTTATACATTCAATCCAAACTCGAATATATTTCCAACATGCTTTGAGAATGTTCATTGGTTTCTGGATGGAGCCCACGCTGCAAATGAGTTGTTTAGTGATTTCGTCCATGAACTTTCACTGCTCCAGATCCAAAGAACCCAAATAGGTCTCTATGCGCAGATCGAACTCTAGAGTAATATGTAGAGGTTGTGGACCGCGACTCCACTCTGATTCTGTCAATCGAACCGAAGGAGAATGATACTGAACAGTATGTAGCTGAAATAAGAAAAAAAAAATTACCTTTTAAGATATTGTGTATCTTTTATTCATAGAGGGATTTGATTGTATACCTAAAATGAGCTAGACTCTTTTTTGGTCAAATCTACAAAGTAATCTTGGGATCCACATCACATACCTTTAACTTATGTCTACATGACATTGGATGAATTGGTCCAAAAATTTAATATTGGGTCATGCTCAAAGTGAGGTTTGAACCCCTACTATTATTAAGGGTGAAAGAGCCCCTGCCGCTTGACCATATCCATTAGTTTGTAAACTCATTCTAAAATAAAAATAATACTAACAATTAAGTCAAAAAGAATTTTCCTATTAAAAATAATCTTATAAAAAGTAATCCGATAAAGTTGTGAAATTTTTGTCTAGTTAACCAAATGTTATATTTGGAAAATCCTACTATAAGGAAAATGTTTATCCAATCATGAAAAGTTTGATATTTAAGTTAGTAATTTGCTTAAAATAATAATTGGTATTTAAGAATAGAAAGTAAAAGAGTAATGTTGGTTCAAAAAAAAAAGTAAAAGAGTAATGTAATGTAAAAACATCTTGAAGGCACTAAATGTTTTTTATATAGGGAAAAAAGTATTTCTAATAATGATAAAATTGATCTTGTTGTTATATGTTTAAGAAAGAATATTGAATATGATATAATCTTTTAATTTAAAAATAAATCATAGACTCTAAATTCTTGATTAAAAATGATTGAGGTATGGCTTCTCTCTCTCAGATCTGTTGTCATGGTGAAGAATTTTTATGAAGATGGAGAATTTTGAGATCTATCTTCTCTCCCTCAGATCTATTTCTCTCTTTTAGATCTTTTTTCTCTCTTTTAGATCTATCCTCTCTCTCTCAGATCTATTTCTCTCTTTTATATCTTTTTCTCTCTTTTAGATCTTTTTCTCTCTTTTAGATCTATCTCCTCTCTCTCTCTCTCTCTCGGCTAGGGTTCATGGTAAAGCGTGTTAGGGATAGATCTAGGGAGAGGGGGGCTGTGGCCGGCGAGGGGGGGTCGGATCTGGAGGGGATTTGCAGCAAGGAAGGGGGCGGTGGCCTGGTGGTTTGGGGCGAGAAGGGTGAGGCAAGTTTTGTTGGCGGCGAGCGTGCACCTGGTGTAGATCGGGGCGGGGCGCTTGGCGGGGTGGAGGCAGGGGAATCCAGGGGCGTCGGTAGGGATCTCGTGGGCATGGATGGTGCGTCGGCAGGGTTCTCGCGGGCGCCGCCCGTGCGACTGGGGACGGATCTTTGCGATCCACAGGCGGCAGATTCGACAAGGTTGTCGCGGCTGGGTGCGGATCAATGGGAGATACGGGCGGCTGGGTTTTCTGATGCCGGGGGTAAGGCTCCCCCAATCTCGAGGGGAGAAGTGGGGCCGGGGGTGCCTGGCGCAGGGCTATGCGCCGATAGTGCCGGGCACTGCCCAGGCGCTGCCGGCTCCTCGGTCGGGCAGTGGGCTGGGGCTGTCGGTGCAGTGCCTTGCACGGGATCCTCTCCTCCGGGCTGTGAGGGGCAGGCAGGGGCTACGACGGGGAGGCAGGCTGCCTCGGGTCTGGATGTTTCTAATAATTCGGGAAGGGTGGGTGTTGTAGGAGTAGCTCATGGGAAGACGGTCTCCCCCAGACCTAGGGTTCAGATGAGCGAGATTGGTAAAAACTCTTGGAAGGACACGGTCATGGGGGTGGCTGAGGAAGAGCCGGTTTTAGAGGAAGTTTTAATGGTGGGAGATTCTGATGATATGTTCTCAGATTCTGATGAGGAAGATAATGGCCAGGAGGATCCTCTCTGTCCGGTCATTAGACTTTCCGCTGCAGAGAAGCGTGAGCTTAGAGAGAAGTGAAAGGTGTCTTTGATTGTTACTGTCCTGGGTAAGCGAATTAGTTTTAACTATTTTGCCCAAAGAATACAAGCGCAGTGGGCAAGGAAAGGTAAAGTCAGTATTACTGACCTGGAAAATGACTACTATGTCATTAAATTTACTAGGGTTGAGGATTATAATTCGGTTATCAAGGGAGGCCCATATATCATTTCCAATCATGTTTTGGCCTTAAGTCCTTGGGTTCCTAATTTTAATCCTCACGACTGTTCGGTTAACAGGATCTTGACTTGGATAAGATTCCCGGGCCTTCCCATTGAGTACTACAGTGAAAACTTTCTGAGTAAAATAGGAGGTTTGGTTGGTAAGGTCCACCATGTGGACAAGACTACAATTGGGGCCATTAGGGGTAAGTTTGCTAGGGTATGTATAGATGTTGATCTGGCTAAACCTTTACTTTCTAAGTTCTGTGTTCAGGATAAAGTGTTCTTTATTGAGTATGAAGGTTTACATAACATCTGTTATGATTGTGGCATGTATGGTCATTCTTAGGAGGGTTGCCCTAAAAGGGAGAGGGTTGTTATAGAGAGGGTTGAGAGTAGTGTGCGGATTACTGGAGGGAACCAGGGGTATGAAGGGAACTTTGGTCCCTGGATGGTGGCAAAGAGGCACGCTAGACGTAGGAATCAACCTGCAGTGGTTCACAATCGTCCTCCTGATATCAACACAAATTCTAAGTCCCTTTCTCCTAAAGCTACTGTTATTCCAAATGTCAAGGAGAAGCCTGTCCTCAAAGCTAGAAAGGAGGCTGGGGTTTCTTCAGTAGCCTTGCCTGGGTCCAGATTTGGGGCCCTGATGATTGAGGAAGTTCAAGAGTCAGACCAAGATGAGAATCATATGGATGAGAGTATTCCAGGATTAGAGTCTGTAGATCCAGTTGAGAAGGTGGTTGAATCTGTGAACCCACTTTTTGTCTCTAAGGATGAAGCCCAGGGGGGGACCCTGACCCTTGCAGCTAGAAGGATGAAGAATTCAAATGAGGTTAGTATTCCTGTTCCTGGTATTGATCCTGGGATTGGGAAATCTATGGGAGTTAACAAAACTAATATGAAAAAGCTTAAAGGAAAACAAAAAAGTGGCCTTAACACTTTGGCGTTTCCAGATAAGAGGGGGCCCGGGGGTACCTCGGTAAGGCTCTCAGGAGCCCCTAGTAAATACCTAGCTTAGGGTAGGGGTGTGGTCAGTTGTCCTCCTTTCTATGGATTTGTTATTTTGGAATGTTAGGGGTGCGGCTAGCAAGGCTACCCGTAT
Source organism: Euphorbia lathyris (assembly GCF_963576675.1). Classification (NCBI taxonomy): domain Eukaryota; kingdom Viridiplantae; phylum Streptophyta; class Magnoliopsida; order Malpighiales; family Euphorbiaceae; genus Euphorbia; species Euphorbia lathyris. Next base: position 89,912,789 of record NC_088910.1, read on the forward strand.
CCATATTAATGATCTTATTAAGCAATTTAATCCATCTTGTTTTGCTCTTTTGGAAACTAAGATTAGTGGTGAGAAAGCAGATGAGGTGGTTAAGAAGTTTAAGAACTGGCACTGTGTTAGATCGGAGGCAACTGGCCGGGCTGGGGGGATTTGGCTTTTTTGGAGGCCAGATCGGATTCATTTTGATATTCTTAGCATGGATAAGCAGTTCATTCATTGTAAAGTGAGTATTTCCGGCAATACTCCCTTTTTTATTACCCTTGTGTATGTTGACCCTATCTTGTCTAATCGAAAACGGCTCTGGGAGGTTCTCTATTCTATGAGTGTCAGCATTTCGGAGCCCTGGTTTGTGGCGGGTGACTTCAATGATATCGCCTTTATGAGTGATCAGAGAGGGGGATCCAATCATTATGTTAATCGCTGTCTGCATCACAAGAATAGTATGGATTTATGTGGGCTTTCCGATCTGGGGGCTTCTGGTCATAAATTCACTTGGAAGCGTAATAATACTTTTGTTCGATTGGACAAAGTCTACGCTAATGTTTTAGCTCTAACTTCCTTCCCCGAGTGCTCTGTGTTGAACCTCCCGTTCCGTCATTCGGATCATTGTCCTATTTTGTTTAGACTTTTGAGAGGTAAGCATCCTAGGGGTAAGAGACCGTTCCGGTATCAGTTGGCTTGGGAGTCCCATCCTAAGTTTAAAGAGTTCGTTCATGAGAGTTGGAGACCTCATTCGTATGTACTGCAAGCTGCTGAAGGGTTCAGGAATAAGGTGCAGGGGTGGAATAGGAATGTGTTTGGGCATATTATCAGAAGGAAGAACAAGTTATTAAAGAGGATGGAGGGCATTCAATGCAGGTTGGAGGGGAGGTTTGATCATAGCCTTGAGGGCCTCCTCAGAACCCTTCAGAAGGAGCTGGAGGCTGTGCTTAGGCAGGAGGAGTTCCTTTGGTTCCAGAAGTCTCGGAAGTCCTGGATTAGAGATGGGGATCGTAATACCAAATACTTCCATCTCTCTACCCTGATCAGAAGGCAGAGAAATAGAATTGAGGCCATTAAGGATTCTAATGGTGATTGGGTTTATGAAGAAGAGGTTATTCGAAACTTAGCCCTGGATTTCTACAGAGAGCTGTTCAAAGAGGAACCTGTTCTTTTGGAGAGGGCTCACTCTATTGCTACATTTCCTTTAATCAGTGAGGATTGTAGTCAGGAGGCCTTTCAACCTATTTCCCGAAAAGAGATTGACCAAGCTATCTTCAGCATTGGGGCTTCTAAAGCTCCTGGGATTGATGGTCTTCCGGCGGGCTTTTACCATAAGCATTGGGATGTAGTGAAGGAAGGCATCTATAATTTTGTCTTGGGGGTGTTCAGTGGTTCGAAGGATATTGAGCTGGTTAATAGAACCCTCCTGGTTCTGATTCCTAAGATTGATAAGCCTTCTTCCTTTTTGCATATGAGACCTATCAGTCTTTGTAATGTTCTTTACAAAACTGTTACAAAGATTGTGGCTAATAGAATCCGTGGCATTCTTCCTGCGATCATTTGTCAGAATCAGGGTAGCTTTGTGCCTGGTAGACAAATGATGGATAATGTGGTGATCACCCAAGAGATGGTCCACACGATGAAGATTAGGAAGGGGAGGAAAGGCATTGTGGCTCTGAAGCTGGATTTAGAGAAGGCCTATGATCGAATTAATTGGGATTTCTTGATGGAGAGCCTTGAGAGAGCTAGAATCCCGGACAGCTGGAGAAGTTTAATTAAGGTATGTATTTCTTCTCCTGTGTTTCAAGTTATGGTCAATGGGGATATGTCGGAGGAATTTTCCCCGGGCAGAGGAATCCGTCAGGGGGATCCTATGAGCCCTTTCCTTTTTGTTATTGCTATGGAGAGGCTCTCTCACCTGATTCAGGATGCGATTGATAATGGGAGTTTCCACCCTGTGGCGATCAACAGCTTCTGCCCCCAGGTGACTCACTTATTCTTTGCAGATGATGTCCTTATCTTTCTTGAGGGTAATGAGGAGCAGTTGAGAGTCATTATGGATATTCTGGATTGTTTTTGTTCGGCCTCTGGGCAGAAGCTTAATATCCAGAAATCTAGGATGATGTGCTCTAAGAATATGAATCAGAGAGTCTGTAAGAGATTAAGTGATCTCTCAGGTATTCCTCTTACTGATTCTCTTGGGAAGTATCTGGGCGTTCCCCTCCATAGTGAGCGTGTGTCTAAAGGCTCCTTCAAAGAGACTTTGGATAAAGCTAATTCGAAGTGTGCCACTTGGAAAGCCAAGACTCTGTCTCTCGCTGGCCGCCTCACGTTAATTCAATCTGTTAATTGTGCTGCTCCCAATCACATCATGCAGGCTTGTAAGCTTCCGGATCCTGTGCTTAATGATCTTGACAAGATTAACCGTAGGTTCCTGTGGGGGGAAGCTGCGGAGGGCAGGAAGATCCATCTTGTGCCTTGGAGTGAGGTTTGCCAGCCTAAAGATTCTGGGGGTCTGGGTATTAGGAAAGCAAAGGACAATAATAAAGTTTTATTAATGAAACTCCTTTGGCGTATGTGGCAAAACCCCTCCTCTCTTTGGGTTCGCCTCCTTTGTGGTAAGTATCGGAAAGACAAAATCTTCGGGGGCCCGAAAGAGAGAGTTGCTAATTGTTCCTTCCTCTGGAAAGGACTTAGTGCTGTGTTTGATGAGTTCTGCTTGGGAGTTGGCCTGGAGGTAGGGAATGGTAAGTCCATTAGTTTCTGGTTTGATAACTGGATTGGGGATGAACCGTTAATTGAGGTGTGTTCTTCCCCCCCGCCTAGTGATATACGCAACTGGAGGATTGCCGATGTGGTTGACTCGGAAGGGGACTGGATCTGGTCAAAGTTTGATACTTTCTTTAGCCTTGAGACTCTCCTTAGAATGCGGGGAGTGAAAGTGAGTAATCAAGAGGAAGACTTGGATAGGCACTGTTGGGCGCTGACTAACAATGGAGTTTATTCTTGCAAATCGGCCTTTGAAGCTTTCTCTCTCTTTAGATCTGATCCTCCCTCGGATGTGTGGAAGTCGATTTGGACCCTTAAAGTTCCTTTCCGTATTAGGAGTTTCCTGTGGCTGGGCGTTAAGGACAGGCTTCTTACTAATTCGGATAGGCACAGAAGGCACTTGGCTGATTCTGGAGCTTGCAGTAGATGCAGAGGCCATGTTGAGACTTTGTGCCATGCTCTTAGAGATTGCTCTAATAGTAAAGAGGTTTGGAGGAAAATTCTCCCACACCATATTTTCTCTTCCTTCATGGCACATTCTGAGGTCGACTGGTTCTCTAATGGTGTTAGAGGAAAGTTGCTTCCATACATGGAGCATGGTGACATTTTCTTTGCTATTATCTGTCACCAAGTTTGGAAATGGAGAAACGAGGAGATTTTTGGAGATAAAACTGTTTTTATGACAAACTTAGCTGATTTCTTCTCGAAAAAACTTTTCTCTATTATCGATAGTTTCAAAGGAGAGTCCCTTGCCAGAGCCTCTCAGTGTTGTGATGTCCATCTCGTGGGATGGAGCAGGCCAAGAGAGGGGGTTGTGAAGCTGAATACTGATGGTTCCTGCCTCAGTAACGGTAAGATTGCGGCTGGAGGTGTGCTTAGAGATGTAGGGGGCGTCTGACTTTCTGGGTTCTCCCAGAATTTAGGGTTGGGTTCTTCCTTTTCTGCGGAGCTCTGGGCTATTCTTACTGGAATCAATCTTGCTAAAAGGCTGGGTGTTAAGAGGCTCTCTGTGGAGTCTGATAATTTGGAAGCAATCAAAATGATTTCTGAGAATCATTCTATGGGTCTTAACAGTCGCAACCTCATCAAAGCTATTATAAGGCTTTGCTCCTCCTTTGAGTTCGTAGAGTTCAGACACATTTTTAGAGAGCAGAATCGTGTTGCTGATCGCTTGGCGGCGGCGGGCCATGAAGGGACGTTAGGCGCTACTACCCTTCCTGTTTCCCCTAGTTTCATCTCTCATCTTCTCTTAGAAGATAGGATTGGGGTTAGCTTCCCTAGGCTAATTCCTGGGTAGTTTGTTGTTATTCGTTTTTCTTTTCCTTTTCTACCCAAAAAAAAAAAATGATTGAGGTATTCTTAATAGGTCAAAAATAAACTTATAAAGTCTCACTTATTCGGCCCAATTAAAAAGATTGGACGCAGACAATCAAGACAAATCAAATTATAACATTTAGCATGTTATCAAAAGTTCTCCTTATAAAACCATAAATATCCTTTTAAGGTTAGGAGAAATGTGAGTTATTAAAAAAAATCCCTAAAATCGAGAAGATTCTTCTCCATGGGATAAGCAACACGTGTTCCATGGTTAGATGAGGAGTCTCAACCACCAATTTTCTCTATAAGTAGTGTTCACTTGGTACAAGAATAATTACTCCTAATGACCCTTTATTGATAAAATCAACTTATATCAACATCTTTAGAGTCTTCGATAACCTCCATTTAACGTAGTTTCTTTATAATTCTTAGTTTATGTTTCATCATTTTTTTTCTTAAAACTTCTTCTTCGATTTGAAAAAAAAAATTGAGTTCTGAAAGCTAAAATGGTTTATCAACAAGTACTTCTACGTTATTCGGTGAAAAGTCATACAATATCCATATCCATTCTTCTTCGAATCATCAGGAATTCACAAGCAAACCAATTTTAGAGTTAGGAACATTCCGATGTAATCCGTGAATTTATGAATCTCTAATATTGAATTGAAGTTTGGGTTTCTAAAATTGGATTGAAATAATAAATCTTGAAAATTGGATTTTCGCACATAGAAAACTCAGTAAATCATGTGTAACATGATTGATTGTATAATATGACTACACTACATACCTCATCATGCAATGAATAATATTGTTCACTTCACAAAAAGTGTCTGAAGTAACGAGGTTCACGAAAATACTATTTATTTTTTCCCCCACTATGCATTTCGTAGAATTCTATTAAATATTCTATACTTCACTTTGCAATTAAAGCCTCAAGTCACAAAAGAAAAAAAAAAAAACAAAAGTTGAATCCAAGAAAATCGTTGACTTTTTTTTTTCTTTTTTGAGGATATAATCCTTGTAGTAAAAAAAAAATACTTAAATTTGACTAGCATAATTAAATTGGTCCAAAATAAATTGTCTATTAACCCCTCCAAACTTTATTAGCCACTCCAAGTTTGAGAGAGAACAAGAAGAGTGAGTGGGTCGAGAGAGGAAGAACGGTTAAGATTAAAATCAAGTAAAAAAAAACCTGTAATGACAGAGAATGAGGGAGAACTTAGAGGTGGTAGAAAGTGTGAGAGGTGCAGATGACCGACAACCATATTCTTCCACCTTAGATCGCCGATAGAGAGAGAAAAACTTCGGGACAGTTGGAGGCTTTAGAGAGAACGAGAAGAGTGAGTCAGTTAAATGAAAAGAGAAATTGTGTTAGATTAAATTAACCTAAAGTTCTTTCTTTCTTTTTTATTCCTAAATCTTTTTTACTCCTAAATTAAATAAAACCCTAAAGTTCTTTCTTTCTTTTTTATTCCTAAATCTTTTTTACTCCTAAATTAAATAAAACGTTACGGTCTACATGATTTGATTGGTAAAAATCTAAAAAGTTGATGGGCTTTAACTAAAAAAAATATATTAATTTAGGTCCAATGTAATTTAAGTACCTTCTTTTACCATATATAAATTGAATGTCTTTATATTTTTTTAGGGTCAATTTAAGATAAATTTTTTATCATTATTTATTTCATTATAAATTAAATATTAATATATCTATTATCTATATAGCAATTAAAATATTAATCCAGTCCATTCACGAACTTTCAAATCGAATCTAAAAAAGCTCAGCTTGATTCATGAATATCTCAAACTGATAACCCGCGAAGCCCAAAACGGGTTATATTCATTTCGCAAGCCCAGCCCATATTAAAGCCCCATGGGCTAAGATTGGACGGGACCCGAATGAAGGAAGCGGGCGCAGCGAGTAAACCGCCCCGAATTTCTAAACGGAGCGTCAAGGCTCCCACTCAAAACCACGTTCGCCACGAAAGGGACATGGCCTAAAAAGGGGTAACCGCCCTCAGAACGTGGCCCACTAAGGAGTAACCGCCCTCGGCGGTTACCCAAAAAACACCTATAAAAGGCCTTAAGAATAAGGGGGGAGGTACGTTCACATTTTTTCCCACAAAGCTATTGCTAAACCATAGACTCATTCTTACAAAAACTAACTTGATCGTCGGAGAGTTTTCCCGGAGATCCTGTCTCCGGTTTTGTTTTGCAGGTAACTCCGGCAAAGAATATCAAAGCGGATCCAGCAAGTTATCACAAACCGATCCCAAACTCGAACCGAGTTCTATCGAGTCTTTTTGTATTTATGCCTTATTCTTTTGCTTCTCTCTAAATATAAATATTGTGTTTTTTTGGTGAGCTAAAGTTTAGGTAAGGGTAGGTCTACTCACTCCCAAGGTCAGGACAAACCACAGATCTCGATGAGGGTTTACAGTGGAATTTACAGATCACCTACCAATGAGGGCTAAATTTTGACGGAGTGGAGAATCGAACCTCAAACCTGTCAAGCAGAGGTTCAATGAATAAAATTTTAATAATAATAATAACAAGTGAAAAACAGTTTTAATAAACCGTTACATTAAGATATGACAAATCGGTTTAACAGTTTTCAAAATTTGATTGTCTATATATAATTAATTTTTTTATTTTGCTTTGAAGAGATTTTAAAGTTAGGAAAATAAAAGTCTAATTTACAGAATATTGAAAAAACGAGAGAAATTATAAAACGAGTTATATTTTTCTCAAATTTCAAATTAGTTCTTAGTTCTACTTTTTTATTTTTGTTATTTTTATAAACCTTATGCTGCCCTCTGCTATAAATATTTTGGGTAATTAATCACGGTAAGGTCCCTAACCTTTTTCTCTATAAACTATTTAGTTCTTTTGTCTGTTTGTTAGATTTTTTACCGTTGAAATTACTAAATTACCCTTTACTATTTATCAGTCAAAAGCAATTCACACATCTATGTCTTTCTCTCACAACTCGCGTTCACAAAATAAATGGAGAAAAGATTGAATCCGTAATCCATAATCGAATACTCATGCTCGCTCTTCCTGCTTGAATTGAAAGTAGAAATCGACTCAAGTCTCTCTGACTTACTCTTCCTGTTCGAATTGAAGGTAGAAATCCTCTTACTCTTAATGGTGAGTTTAATTTCCTCCATATTCTCAACTCATGTTTACTGCCAACTGCTTCAGTGATGACGAAAGATGTTTCTATTAATTTTATTATTGGTGTAAACTTCACTGTCAGATTGACTATAGATAATCTTATATATTTGATTTTGTGGTAAAGGGTAGTTAAGACATTACATTTTTCTTTTACATAGATTTTGACTCAAATCCAAATTGATTAACAGAATCTTCATGAGAGTCTAACGGTAGAGACTAAACAGTTCATCGAGAAAAACGTTAGGGACTAAACAGTTCATTGAGAAAAAGGTTAGGGACCATACCGTGTATTTTTTTAAATACAGGGATTAAACAGTATGTTTTGTCAAAATATGAGACTAATAAATTAATTACCTAAATATTTTTGTTGGCAAAAAGCATAATTAAGCCCTGAACTTTACCAGTTTTAAGATTAGGCCCCTAATCATTTATTTTTCCAAATTAAGCTCTTGATCATTGATTTCGTTATGGATCCAGACTTTTTTTAACACATTTGTCGAGAGTGGACGACACTCTCCGTTAAAGGAGAGTCGACATGCTGACATGGACAATTTTTTTCTACGTGCACAATTTCTGAATATATGTTGGTTGACTAGGAAAGAGAAATATTAAAAAGGGACTATTGAGTTTTTTTTTTTGTTTTTTTTTTTTTTTGCAAAATGTGATTTCCATTTGCGTCTTCCCCAAATCAATTTTCAACAATTAGAATCGATGCTCTTCCCTCAGTACGAAAATCGATCTTCTAGTTCTTTAAGTCTAATCTTCCAACTTTGAAACCTTTCTTCTCCAAATCGATTTTTAAGAATTAGAATCTGGAAATCGATAATCTCCTTTACTTGTACCATATTCGACCTTCTCCTTCAACCCAATTGAAACCCTAACCGATTTCTAAGCATCAAAATCGCAAAGATGAGAATTCAACATTCTTCTCTTTGTCTGATCATCTCCTTTGCCTATACCATAATATAATTCTTTCAAACTCGTTCGCTCTACCATCCTCCCTTTCATCCAAATCAACTATTTCAACTAGATACGACAAAGTTTGTTTGCTAGTAATTGCAAAGGTTAGTTGATATGTATTTAGTAGAGTTTTGGTTTGGTCATCCTACTTCTCTAAGTTTTAGCTTTGATGTCATAAGTTTGACAGGCATACTTATGCTTGTTCTTCATAAGTTTTCCAATTCTAATTCTTTTTTTTTTGTTGCATGCCTAAAAAAAACATTTTCTTTTTCCTGATACAATAATTAATAATTGTATAAATAGTAATATATGAATGCTTTGAAAGAAGACAACAAAATTGAATGATCAAGAACCTTTTATTTTTATCTTTTTGGATGACCCCTTTAAGTACGATTTAATATTTGGATAAGACATTTTATCAACATATATAAGAGGATCAAGCACTGTGTATATCCCATTGAGATACTCCGCTTTCTTTTTTAGTATCTTTATTAATTTCAAACTTCCCTCTATGATGAACACCTAACTTCAAAAAGGAATCCCCATCCTCTGTAAAATAAACGTATCATCACATTACAATTCATTTTATAATAAAACCACAACATATGTTACAAATGATATTGAAACCAAAAAGATTAACCATTAATTGACAAATGATATTGGTTCTCAAAAAATCTCAATGGGATATACACAGTGGTTGATCCTTTGTTGGATGTTGATAAAATGTCTTATCCAAATATTAACTCGTATTTAAAAGAGTCATCCAAAAAGATAAAAACAAAAGTTTCTTAATCATTCACTCTTATTATCTTCTTCCAAAGCATTCATATATTACTATTTATACAATTATTAATTATTGTACCAAGAAAAGAAAAATGCTTTCTTTAGGCATGCACCAAAAAAAAGAATTAGAATTGAGAAACTTATGAAGAACAAGCATAAGTATGTCTGTCAAAATTATGAAATCAAAGCTAAAACTTAGAGAAGTAGGATGACCAAACCAAAACTCTACTAAATACATATCAATTAACCTTTGCAATTACTAGCAAACAAATTTTGTCTTATCGAGTTGAGAGAGTTGATTTGGATTAAAGTCCCTAAGCTAATTTGACTCGTTTACTTGGTTAGGTTTTATAATTCAACTTCTCTACCTAATTACTTAGTTAGATTTCTTAGATAGAGCTAAACAATACTTTAGTTAATTCTCTAGCTAAGTCATACAACACGACATAAATGCCTATTAAAGATCCGTACTCATTAAGCAGAGTTCACTGTCATCTTATCCTATAATGTTTTAACTCATGTTATAAGATAAGACACAAAGGTATGATGAGATGGACAGAAGATGAACTCATGTTTAACAAGTTTGGATTATCAATTCAAAGCCAGGATGGAAAAGAGTGGAGATGAAGATAAACTTTTAATTAGTTAAACTTAACTTGAAAACAAAAAGGAAATTAACAAACTAATGTCAAAGCTTGCTTAATGAAACTAATAATGGAATGAAAACTATGAAACTAATAATGGAATGAAAACTGTAAACTAAACTAAGGAAAAACGAAATATAAACTAAAGTATGTGAAAACGGAAAGTAAAACTAAGTTACGACTGGGCATTAATTAATCTAACTAATGATCCAATTACAATGAAAAAACTTTATTTATAGGGATTAATCAACTCCTCCAAGCCATAGGTCGTCCCTTTATCTTTAATATGTCTTCTAGCCTTTCTCTGACCGGATTAAAGTTGGAGAAGTTGGATAAAACCGAACCCTTTCAAGAGTTTTGATTGAAGTTAACCACTGCTTTCTGTCGTAGCTTATCGAGTTGCTGTGTCCAGCTCGCCGAGCAACCATTTGAGTTCGAGTTCTGTATCTTGACTTTCTATTTTCTTCCGTTGACTCAAAAATAGTAGCTCGACGGGCTATCTATTGATTTTCAACCTTTTTCTTTGTTTAAAGCCTAAAACTACCTGAAATCACTCAAAACTCTAATTAAGACCAAAATAAGGGGGTGGTTGGTTGCTACTTTTCATGTTCATTTTTACCTTTTCACTTCAAAAGAGAAAGTTTTAGGTGTTTGGTTAGTGATCTCCTGTTTGCCTTTTACATATGAAAAGCACCATTATGTGTTTGGTTAGTGATCTGCTGTTTGCCTTTTAGACCCGAAAAGCAGCCTTTTACAAAAGTAGAGAATCTATGCTTTTTGGAAAAACAGCTTTTTCCAACAGCAAACAGGAAACAACAAACCGCAACAGCAACAACAAACAGCAACAGCAAACCGTAACAGCAAACAGCAAACCGTAACAGTAAACACCAACAACAAACAGTAGGTAAACAAACAGGCCTTAAAATAAAAATGGTCACGCATAATCAGGAAAAAACATACATTAAAGCTTAAAAATATAGACAAACATATACTCTAAAATCCTACCTAAAATGGTGATAACATAGAGATGCTTAAGATTTTTCACTTTCATATACTTTCACTTAATTTCTATTATTCAAGTTTTATTGTTTTTACTTATTTCCACATTCATTTTATTTGTTTGAATTAATCTTTTCTAATATACTAGTATGAGCTAAACTTTAAACTTCAATTAAAATGAAATAAATAATGATATCTATGAAGACAATATTATTTGTTGTTTTTTTAAGGTACTATAACATTATTATAGTCACAAATAAATAAAACTAAAAAGAAAAAAAAAAAAAGCAAAACGACAACGGAGCAAAGATAGCACACAGGGCTCAATGATTCAACCCACATTACATCATATGAGGTTAAAAAGGTCCACCATTTGCCGTTTTGAAAAAGTTGTTGTTCAAAGGCTTTAGCGTAATCCCCAAACTACCCTCAAGATAGTTAAATAATTTAATTTTTGAAAGAATCTCTGCAATTTAATTTATTATGTGTTTGTATTTTGTTGTTGTTCGTCTTCTGAATGCGTGTGGGTCTCTCTGTTTCTGTTTCTCTGCAGTTTTTTCACTACCCACTCTCTCTCTCTCTCTCCGGTTCTGCTTCTTTACACATGGACTTGCTCTCTTCTTCTTCTTCGTATTTCTTCCTCTTTCATGTATTTTATGCTTCGCTTGATCATTACTTCATTCTTTGATTCTTTACTTTCAGGAATTTCCATTTCTCTTCTCTATCATTTTTTCCATGGCCGCCGTTACCCATTTTTGCTTCATTTTCTTTCTGTTTCTCTGTGCATGTGCACAGCGCAGCCCTGAAAATCTCGCTGAGATTCAAGCTTTAATGTCTTTTAAACTTACTCTTCATGATCCGCTTGGAGGTTTGATCGGTTGGGATTCTTCTACTCCGGCGGCTCCATGCGACTGGCATGGTGTTGGTTGTATAAGCAACCGAGTCAGTGAGGTTCGTCTTCCTCGTCTTCAACTCGCTGGTAGACTCAGTGACCAGTTAGCTAATTTACACATGCTACGGAAGTTGAGTCTCAGGTCTAACTCCTTTAATGGAACTATTCCTTCTTCCCTCACAAAATGTACCCTGCTTCGGGCTGTTTTCTTGCAGTATAACTCATTCTCCGGTAATCTTCCGGCGGAAATCGCTAACTTAACCCGTTTGCAAGTCTTAAATGTTGCTCAAAATCATCTCTCTGGTGAAATCCCTGATAATCTCCCTGTAAACCTTGTGTATGTGGATCTTTCGTCCAACACATTCTCTGGTTCAATCCCGCCTTCTATTGCTAATCTCTCTCAGCTTCAACTCATCAATCTTTCATATAATCAGTTCTCTGGTTCAATTCCGGCCAGTTTTGGTCAGCTTCAGTATCTCCAGTACCTCTGGCTGGATTACAATGTTTTAGAAGGGACTCTGCCGTCCGCCGTTGCAAATTGCTCTTCTCTTGTGCATTTGAGCGCTAATGGCAATGCGCTTGGTGGTGTGGTCCCCGCTGCCATAGGAGCTCTGCCTAAGCTACAGGTCATTTCTCTTTCGCAGAATAACCTTTCTGGTTCGGTTCCCTTGTCCATTTTCTGCAATGTATCGGTTTATCCGCCGTCCCTGCGGATCGTGCAGCTTGGATTCAATGCATTCACGGAGGTTAAAAGCCCTGAGTCAGGGGATTGTTATAGTGTGTTGCAGGTTCTTGATGTTCAGCATAATCGGATACATGGTGTGTTTCCTTTGTGGCTAACGAAAGTGGTTACATTGACAATACTGGATGTTTCTGGGAACTTGTTAACTGGTGTGATTCCGCCAGAGATTGGAAATATGTCGAGCTTAGAGCAGCTAGGAATGGCTGAAAATTCTTTCAGTGGAGTAGTTCCTGTGGAGATAAAGCAATGTAGGTCATTGCGTGTTCTTAATGTTGAAGGGAATCATATTTCTGGTGAAATTCCTGCATTCTTGAGTGATATGAGAGGTTTAAAAGAGCTGTACCTAGGCGGAAATCAATTCTCCGGTTCAGTTCCGGCGAGTTTTCGAAATCTCACTGAACTTGACACATTGAGTTTACATGATAATGTTTTGAACGGAAGCTTACCTGAGGAGCTTATCAGGTTGAGCAATTTGACTACATTGGACCTCAGTGGAAACAGATTTTCTGGTGAAATTCCTGCAAATATTGGGAATTTGAGTCAGATTATGTCACTGAATTTAAGCAGAAATGGCTTCTCTGGGAAGATTCCTGCTAGTTTGGGAAATCTATTGAGGCTTACAACTCTCGACTTGAGTAAACAGAATCTATCCGGCCAGTTGCCGTCTGAGCTTTCTGGTTTGCCTAATCTTCAAGTTATTGCTTTGCAGGAAAATAAGTTGTCCGGGAATGTTCATGAAGGGTTTAGTAGTTTGATGGGTTTGCGCTACTTGAACCTAAGTTCCAATTCTTTATCTGGTCAGATTCCATTAACTTATGGCTTTCTTCGTTCATTACTTGTTCTTTCACTATCAGATAATCATATATCTGGGCTTATTCCACCAGAGATTGCTAATTGCTCTGATCTTGAAATTCTTGAGTTATATTCAAATTCATTGAGTGGTCAAATTCCAGCTGATTTGTCTCGCCTTTCACATTTGAAAGTGCTTGATCTTAGTAGGAATAATTTATCAGGAGAAATCCCTGAGGAAATCTCTAAATGTGAGTCCTTAATGTCATTGTTGCTTGATCATAATCATCTTTCAGGCAGCATTCCAGATTCCTTGTCCAATTTATCCAACCTAACATCTCTTGATCTCTCCACTAACAACTTGAGTGGGGAGATTCCTTCCAACCTTACTCAAATTGGTAGCTTGGTGTACTTAAACGTGTCCAACAATAACCTTGAAGGTGAGATTCCAGTGACGTTGGGTTCAAGATTCAACAATCCAACCACATTTGCAGGCAATGCAGACCTTTGTGGCGCGCCACTGGACAAAGAATGCGTGGACGAAGATGAAAGGGATAGAAGGAAAAAACTGATTCTGTTTGTTGTGGTCGCTGCAATTGGAGCTTTGCTATTGTCATTGTGTTGTTGTTTCTACATTTTCAGCCTCTTGAGATGGAGAAAGAGGCTAAAACAAGGTGCAGCAGGGGAGAAGAAACGTAGCCCAGCAAGGGCTAGCTCAGCCGCAAGCGGGGGTCGTGGCAGCACAGATAATGGAGGGCCAAAGCTTGTTATGTTTAATAACAAGATCACACTTGCAGAAACAATGGAAGCAACAAGACAATTTGACGAAGAAAACGTCCTAAGCAGAACGCGATACGGATTAGTTTTCAAGGCGTGTTATAACGATGGAATGGTACTCTCAATAAGAAGACTTGCAGTACCAAGTGGATCTATGGATGAAAACATGTTCAGAAAAGAAGCAGAGTTTCTAAGCAAAGTAAAACACCGAAACCTCACAGTTCTACGCGGGTACTACGCAGGGCCACCGGATCTAAGACTTCTAGTGTATGATTACATGCCAAATGGGAACCTTGCTACTCTCTTGCAAGAAGCATCTCATCAAGATGGTCATGTACTAAATTGGCCAATGAGGCATCTAATAGCACTTGGAATCGCCAGAGGATTAGCATTCCTGCACACATCAAACATGGTTCATGGAGACATCAAGCCGCAGAATGTGCTATTCGATGCAGATTTCGAAGCCCATCTGTCGGATTTCGGGATAGACAGGTTAACAACAGTGGCAACAACAACTCCAGCAGAAGCCTCAACTTCAACAGGTGTTGGGACATTGGGGTATGTATCACCAGAAGCAGTATTAACAGGAGAAGCTACAAGAGAATCAGATGTGTACAGCTTTGGGATTGTGCTGCTGGAATTACTAACTGGAAAAAGACCTGTTATGTTTAGTGAAGATGAGGATATAGTGAAATGGGTGAAGAAGCAGTTACAAAGAGGTCAAATAACAGAACTGTTGGAGCCCGGATTGCTTGAGCTTGACCCGGAATCATCAGAATGGGAAGAGTTTTTGCTAGGAGTGAAAGTCGGGTTACTTTGCACAGCACCCGACCCACTTGATCGACCCACAATGTCTGATATCGTTTTCATGCTTGAAGGTTGCCGGGTCGGTCCCGATATTCCGTCATCAGCCGATCCTACATCTCAGCCTTCTCCGGCACAACAACCCGAAACATTTTGAGATACTTCAAGTATCTTTTTGAGAAATGTTATTAAATTTCCTAGTGTTGTTAACTGTAGCATTATTTTCTTTTTCTTTTTTCAAAATTTTAATGTTAAAAAAAAATGGTGGTTTCAATTTATTTGGATAAATTTGCGCTCTCTTAATTAAGTTTGTACTTGATTACTGCCGGCTTCGGGGGGGAAGGGTGGGACCAAATAAATTCAGTCAACGACAGAGACAGGAGACGCAAAAGATGACGGGAAGAGGACAAAAGTGGGGCCAGGGGGGAGCCCGCCTTTTTCTCCCGCCAAACCAGAGAAAGTCACGTGGCAGAGGAAGCACTATTTAATAGTGGAAAAAGTAGCCGTTAATGAGGTGGGCCCGGGGAGTACAACTGGCGTAAATAAAAAAAGAAAAAATAAGTGAAAAATAAGTGTCCTTTTTCTAAATTGATATAGACCATCTAGGTTTTGGATCTACAGTGATGCCACGTGGCATATAAGCTGGGCTAAGTTTTTAGTGCAACAGAGTACAAAAATTTAGGGGCCCTTAAGCAGAAAAGCTAATGAAAGAAAAAGATAAAAAGGCGAATAAGAGAGAAAATGATGGTTCAACCTCCCGCCCCCACGTTAAAATTTATATTAAATTATATATTCCTTTTGATTCTTGAAGCTTACTGTTTTCCGGTTTGTAAAATTTAATTTGGAATAAAGTTGAATTGGGCTTTTAATTCATAATTCTTATATTTTATTGTAAATTGGGAAGTAAAAACAGAAATGAATCAAAGCACTAAAATAACAAGAAAATAAAAGGCATGTTAGAACAATCACATAATAAACAAGATTTTACATGGTTTAATCATTGTAATCTACACTACACCGTAATCATGATGCACATTATACACATTAGTAGTACTTAATTTTTTTATTAAATATATCATTATTTAAATTATTTTTAACATAAGTGATTTACTAATCAAAGATGCAATTAATATTAAAATAATAAAATCTTTTAGTTAAAATATTAAACCAATTAACTATACTTTTTAATTTGTGTATACAAAGGAGTATTAAATTATCTTACCTATTTAAAATTTACAATTATTACAATTATAACGATTGAGATAAAAAAAATGAATAACACAACACCCATTTAGGGAGAAATTTTTTATCATTAGTGTGATGGTAAAAGAGTACAATTGAGCGTTGGGAGCAATCAAGTCAATATGATCGGAAAACAGGTTGTCACGAAACAGGTTGTCAGAGAGAACAAATCCAAGTGTGGAGATAAAATTCGTTATTTGACTCGGCAAGTTACATTGAGTTACATGCTTGACTTGCCGAGTCAACTACTCAAATGAAGAATTTTGAGTTTGTTTTACATGTTTTTTTTTTATTTTGACGCTTTAATTGTTTATTTTATATTTCTTTATCTTTATTGAATTGGGTTTGAGACAATTTTACCTAGAGGGAAATAAATTCATCCCTTTCAAATTGTGAGTCAACTCTTATCACATACCAATTAAACGTCAGATTTCTCTTTATGAGAGTTAGAGTTTATACCCAAAATTGGTTAATGGAGATGTAAGACCTTTGGTGTTGCCCTTCGCTTGCGGATGCCACCTACGCTGGATTGGTTACTGGAAACACTCTAATGTCCAAGTTAGATAAAAATGATTAACGCGAGAGAGAAAGTGCTTTAATCATTGTAATCTACACTATCTCGTGCTCTTTTAATATTATTTTTTAAAATGTTATTATTATTATTATTATTATTATTTTGAATTATTATTATTATTATTATTATTTTGAATTATTATTATTATTATTATTATTATTATTATTATTATTATTATTATTATTATTATTATTACTTTCTCCATTTCAAAGTATTCAATTGTTTGGTAATTTTTTATTTATTTCATGTTTGTATTTTATTCATACATATTAATTATTATTTTATCACATATATCATTATTTAAATTATTTTTATATAAGTGATTCATTAATGAGTGATCAATTGATATGGGGTAACATAATTTTTTCATTAAAATATTAAACTAATTAATTATATTTCTTACTTCTAAATCATTTATTTTAAAACAAATGGAGTATTAAATTACCTTACATACTTAAAATTTACAATTACATAAAAAATAGTAATGATAGAGAAATAAAAAAAATAAGTCACATAACATTCGTATAAAGAGAAAAAACCATAGTAAAATAGTACAACGATTACTAGAAACAATCATGTTGATGATTAAGAAAGATATCATTAGAGCGAACAATTCAAGTGTGTGGACAAAATTTATTGTTTGACTTGACGAGTTACCATATAAGGTTAAAAGGATATAAAATAATATCTTCCAAAGTTGTAATCCAAGTTTTACCATCTATCAACCAAATTTCATACTACCTTTCGTGAGAGTTAGATTAGTTTATACTCTGAATCGGAGATTTTTAATTTTTTCAAATTCAATTTGAATTTTTTTTATTGATTTTTCTTGATTTTTTAATTTGTTCCAGTTTTGAGATTATTTTCTGAAAGACTCTCTACATATAAGGATTCAATTTTTATTCCTATAGTTGGATAAGTAGAGTGATATTTAAACCCTGAAATTGGAATACATCTATCGTAGTCCTAAACATTTTGTCACTTTCAAAACAAAACATATAGATCATATTTTTTATTTTATTTTATTTTATTTTGGAGAAGTATGATATATAGTTGATTTATGTAGTAAGGATTGAAATGAAAAGTGTGGATTTTGAGAAAAGAAAGTGTTGTTGGAATGCAAGCAAATAAGCAACAGTTGTCTTTCTGCAATATATCTGCTTTATTTGCATGTATGCACATGGAGAATGCAGTTATTGCCAGTCCTCTCAATAATAAAATAGTAAAATGGAAGAAGTGACCGTTAAAGCTTCAAGTTAGTAATTGTTTAATATCCATTAAATGCCATTCAATTTCTTTGATTGCTGCAACTCTTCTCGATTTCTGTTTCGCTTTTGTCCTCTTCGTTCTTTCTTATTTTTATAACAAATTTTGCCCGTTTTTCATTGGACTTCTCTTCATTGGAGTAATATTTCTATAGGTTACAAAATTCATTAGTTCTAATCAATTATGCCTTTTACAAAATGTGTATATATATATAGCAAATAAATTAATGGTTTGCTGAGGTTTTTTAACGGAATTCAACGTACCAGAAGGATATGATTTCTCTGTTTGTTTTATTTATACCTTTTATGGGTTTTATTGCTCTTTGTAGTTTTATTATTGCTCTTTGTAGTCTATTTTCTTTCATTTGAGGATGTAGCCTATATGGATGGGAGGTTTTATTCCTCCTCATTCTTGTGATGTATTTGTATTGTTAAATTAATGAAATGATATGGCTTTTTATAAAAAAAAATAAAAAATAAATTAATGGTTTGTGTTCATATAAAAAATAAAAAGTTGATGGGTTGTGTGAAAAAATTACCATTGGATGATGATGGATTTTAACAAAGTAAGTTCATCTAATGGTGGTAAAAATAAAGTAAGCATAGCCTAATCCTCTAATTTAACTCAATTGATGTTTATCCGGAAATAAAATTACAAATCATTCAAATAATCTAACTTGGGTCCAGTTTTTTTTTTTTTTTTATCTCCAGCAAGTCGCCAGTTTGGACGATTTGCTTGAAACTGGAGACTTGTTTGAGATGGTTTCTAGGGGTTGGAGGGTCTTGAACAACTTTTTAAAATTGCAAATTGGTCCCTCCAACACGCTAATAGAGTTCCTCTAAGAAATAAAAGATTTGGATTCCTGACAATGTGGTTAAAAGTCGCTACAGAACCGTTCCAATCTTATCTGTGATCGAGAGCTCGGGATTTGAATAAGGATCAATATTGACTGCCAAAGGACAAAAGCTAGCAAAGTAACAAAGAAAATATGACAATGCTTTCTATTCGGATAACACAATCTCCTAATAGGAATATAACACCTTAAAATCCTAACAAGCCACAAAAACTATAAATAAGAGGTTTAAGAGATTCTTTGAGATATACTCAAAACTCTAGTTTTCATTATTTTTTCATTAATTTTTTAGAGTGACACTGAGTTAAGCATCAAAGTGCTTACGCAAACATTCAACACCTTGTCCATTTTTTAGGAATTCACTCGGACAGATGGGAGCTTTGAGATCACATAGATCATATATTTTTCACTATTTATCATTTGGTGGTATGAGCATGGAGATAAGACGTTGATACGAGTTTACTAGCTCTAGTGACAAACATGATTGCTGACGATTTTGGAAAGGATAAGGAAAAGGCCATTATTTAAAAATATCACATACCAAGATGACTCTGATGCCTCTCCTTAAGCTAGATCCACATAATCTAAAGGGTATTCCTTTAGAGGGTTCAAAACAACGTGAGATTGGAAGAGGCTAGCATTTTCTTAAGAGTGCTAGCCCTAATAACTTCTCAACTAGAAATGCTAGTAGGGTTCCTTTTAGGGCCTACAATCCCTTGGTAGATCTCCAAACTTCGACAACCGTGAGTATGGTGGGCTTGGTTTTGAACCTAAGGATCTTGTTCACCCACACAATTGGGAACCACTGAACAAGTTTAAGAGCAGAGCAAATCGCTATTAGAAGTGAAGGGTTGATAAATCAGCACTCTGTTTTGATTTGGCGGCTGTGGGGGGGGGGGGGGGGAGGGGATAATCGCCTCAACTCCGATGACGTGGAAAATAATCATTACAACTACTGAACTAGTAACCTATCGCATTGGACCCACAAATGAAAAATCACAGATGGGAAACCAACTTCAAACCTTCTAGTTCATGAATCCATACATGTATCATCCGTACAATGGGTTTCAAGTGAGCTCATCGGTAAGCAACCTCCCCATCAGATATTACCAGCCATTTCCTCGATTTTATCCACATGCAGAGTTCAAATTTGGGGCTGGATTTGGACCTTGATCAGGATACGGACCTGGGATAGGAATTGGAGTAGGAAAAATGATCTAGAGCAAACCAGGGGACATGATGATGGATTTTTAGCATGCTTTTAAAGGTTTCAAAAACACATAAAGCAAATAAATACCGATCCATAAATATCCACCATATGCAATTTTAATTAAGATTAGGAAACACTGATACATTTCACCAAGGATTGGGCAAGAAGTCCTTTTGAATGAGATTAATGAGTTGATAGGAGAACTCCCTATACGCCGTCACTTGCGGAATAAGAACATTCCCAATATACAAAGGAGACATATACCCAACAGTCCATATAAAAAACTATAAAGAACTAATGGATTTTTGTAGAGAAAACAGAACATCCTTATATCGAATCTTTTCAACCACCTTGATCGAGCCGACATCATATTGGTTTCAAGCACTAGATGCATGACCTATCAATAGCCGGGAGTAACTACAGAGGAAATTATGCACCAAATTCACGGCATCTATTCCAACGCCCACCGCTTGTAGAACCTTGTATCATCTCCGGCAGAAGCTAGATGAATCATTGAGATTGTGTGGATTAGTTCAAAGTAACATCCTTGAATATCCAAAAAGTGGATTTTGTAACTGTAGACACCGAGTCGGAGGACCTGTGACGAAAACCTGAAACAAGACGGTCGAAGCGATTGATTCCGGAAGTTTTGAAAAATATATAAAGAATAATAAGCGGAGGAAAATTAACGGCACGGCGCGAGCACGCAACGGCATCCCGCACGCGGACGACGATGGTCGAACGCCCGCTTGACGGCTCGAGACGTGCGCGCGACGTCCGTCGGACGCACCGCGAGTGGCACGCTCTCGATATCCGAGCAATGCCTGGTACCACTGGCGGTGCGCGCCCTCGTGGACCGTTGAGCACACGTGCCTAGCAACGCGAGGCGCGCGTTCGGCGGCCGCGACGTGCAAGCGTCTGGCTGCGCGGAACGCGCGCTCGGCGGCCACGGTGTGCACGCGTCCGACGGCGCGGGGCACGCCCCGAGGGTCGCCGGGCGGGCACCCAACCACGTCGGGCGAACGCCCAACGCGTCGGGCGGACGCCCGACGAGGGTCGGGAGCTCGCGGTTCGTGGAATCAATCGGCTTCGACTGTCAGATACCGAATCAAAGGTATTATCCGAGGACTAGACTCTTTATTTTATTTAATTTATTTCTCTCCTTCTACTTATTTTTTTATGCTATAGTTTTTATTCCTTTAGTCATTTATTTATTTTGTCACGTTTTATTTAGTTAGCGTATTTATTTAATTTTCGTTTCGTGTTAAATAAAATTCGGTTTTGTTTTAAAATAAAAACCTCGTTTTGGATATCCCAATACGAACCGTGATCCGATAAAAAGGTAGTTCGGGTATCGAAAATGTTGTAATTATAAGTTTTTTATTTAAAAGAGGTTTCCAAATAACGTTTTAAAATAAAAACATCGTTTTAGGAACTTCCGTTTTCGACTATGATCCATCTTTGGTAGTTCGGAAGTCCAAAACGATTGAATTAGATTTAATTTAATGCTTTTGAACAAATCTGGAAAATATTGGAGTGCTGCTGTAATTTGCCAATCCTGTCACTAAAGGCTGTTTACCGACGGACTTTCCGTCGGTAAATCTGCCAAAATGTAAAAAATGCCATTTCGGTCCCCTTTTCTTAACTTTTAGACTTTTAATCCTTAGTATATATATATATATAATTATGTAATATATGATTTTCAAATTGTTTTAGAATTTTAACATATATAATTATTTTAGAAGAGTGGTGTTCCATTTTATTTTTATAAATGTATGTATTATTTTCTCTTTTTTTATCATTATTTATTTAAGTCACATTAAAATCTATTTTAAATGTTATTTATTTGGGTATTTTGTGAGACAATTAGTAGATATTAGGGAATAAACATATAGTCTTTTTGACATTAAGATTATATTAGTTATGTATATATATATAAGTTTTGGAGTATATTTGGGTTATGTTAATTATTGACAAATAGAGTTATTTTGAGTGATAAATGCTATTTTCTTATTTATGAATTTCATCTACTATTTTCATATATTTAAAGTATAAATATATTATTTTCATTACTCTTTCTTATATATGTATTGGATAGTATACTTTCTTTTACTCTTATTTTATGTCTTTTGGCTAAAATGTGTAAATATATATATATATTATTTTCTTTATCTCTTTTGGCCATTTATGAGTCCATGTTTCAAATGGGCTTCACTTGGAAAAATTAATTTTTGGGCCTAAATGTGTTTATTGATGTAATTATAATAGTTAGAGAGTCCATTAAATAAGTGGGGAAAATAAGTCACAAAAAGAGAGTTTTCAATTAAATTATTTAAGCTAATGAGCTTTCTTAGATCTCTAATGTAGATAAATAGAGTCATTTTGGTTGATATTTCAAATCGTCTTCAAAACACCACGTTTTAAAACCTTAGTCCGTTCCAACGACGGATTAAGCGAACATTGTAATCAAAATCGTTTTTTTTGTTAATAATGGAGATTTTGAATCGCTTTCTTAATGAATTTGTACAAAATAAAATTGACTTGTATGTTTAACCACGTTTTCTTATTAAAAGGCTTTTACTTTAACGTTTTCAATTACTCGAGTCGTTCCAACGGCGATTCGGGTAAGCTTCATCAAACGGGGTTTTAAAACGCACCTAAATCGTTCCAACGACGATTAAGGTGCGAACCATGTAATAAACATCGTTTTGGGGAAATAAGTTAATGTAGAATAGACACACAACATAACATTTAAATACGGTTGTAAATAAATCACTTCTTTCTTCCCCCTCTCTGTGTATGTATAAACATAAATGGGTGATTCTTTACTGATGTGGCTTTTTAATATCATATGCTCAAAATGGTTTCCAAAAAGAGAAAGAAAAGGGTTTCAAATGAATTTTAAACTTAAAGAAGTATACGATTAGTCCGTTATCGCCTAACATGCTGAGTAGGAGGCCGGTGGTTCATAACCGGGCGATGTCGGGGTGCCTAGTAGCCTTTCTCCGGAAAGGAGCTAGCCTTCTCGGCTCGTACCTAAGTTTCCCGAACCCACGCCGGTCTCCCGCAAGGGATCGGTGTTCATTTTCCCATTCGTGGGTGGCGACTCTTCCATATCTCCGAGCTCCGGTCCTGCCGAGCAGCTTGATTCCACGATTGGTTGCTTTCGGCGCCAATCACCGCTTACGTCGCCATGAGGTTGTCCACCCCCCGGTCTGCCCGGGAGATTAGGCCGCGGCACCTCGTCTAAACAAGTGGCGACTCTGCTGGGGAAGCGAGAAATTTGATTCCAGAAGGCATGCACTAAGCCCTTAACGGGGACGGATCGTTTTACTTCTTTTCGTATGCATTCACGAGCATTATTGCAAACCCTTTGGGTAATTTCCGCGAAACCTCTAGCGAGAGTCCATTCGTCGCTCGAAAGAGGCTAGCGTAAGTTCCCCCTTACAGTAAGGCGCCAGAGGGTCCCCATCCATTCGTTAGGGGCGAATCTGTGCGGTCCTGTGAGGTCCCGCGGTCAGCCGTGTCAGCATATAATAGCCTTAGAAGTTTCCATAGGATTACCCGTTACTATTTTTGATGTGATAAATGAATTAGTTCGTGTTTTCAAACCGCCATGATACGTGTCTAATCCTAAATTATGTAAAGAAAATGAGACGATGCGTTAATATATACTCATGAATCGACATACTAATTACCCTAAAACATCGAAACGATTTGAACTAAAGACGACTTAGTCATCTCATACGAATGAACATGTGCGGCCCGCCTTATCCCTTTCGGTGTCCCGACGAAGGCACGTGTTCAGGAAATGCGTTATGACGTAAGCACGTATTAGTATGAATCGGTTCGGTGTTAAGGATAATTACATTTCGATACAAAAGACTATATTAACAATAGCCGTTATTCACATTCTTTAAATAAATTAGGATAAAACGAGATCAAGACGAAACGAAAACGAAGAACATTTCTGTTTCGAACGACCTTGTTGTAACGTGAAAAGCTTCGCACAAGTAGCCCATCCCTTCCGAATAAAAGACGAGCTTTTACGTTATGCCTCGTGTTGTTCTTAAGAGAAATGGATGTGTCCGCAAAGGTGACTAAGAAAATAAAAGAAAAGAAAAATAAACTATACGACCAAAATCTTTCCGAACCTACGATATATATCAATCCCGAGGGTAGTTAAAGAAAATAAACCAATGCCGTTGAATACGTGTCTCGAACGATTATATACCCCGTTTGAAATCTCGAAGCCGAATTAAGCCAAACCATATAATTGCGCCATATGGACGAGACTACTGGTTTTGACTAACGACTCGATCATTTCGACCGTTACCAAAACTGCAAGAAATATGGCCCGATATACAGGTTTGCTTAAACTCGCGCTTAAAGGAAAGAAAACGGCGATATCCTCGCTTCGAATAAACGCGCGATTCAACGAAACGTTGATTTTCTGTAACCACACTAAGGTGACGTATCCTGTAGATTGGAAAGGATAAAGGATTGTTGTTAGCTAAAAGATTACCGTGCGCTCAAATAAGACTCGCCGTCTTTTCATGTAGTATAATGAGCAAACGAATTCTCGACGCTAAGAACAAACACGTTACGCGATGAATTCGTTCCCTAAGATAAAATCCAAAAGTGATTCCATCACTAAACAAACGTATGGTTACGTCTCTCGGCAGATCCAAAAAGATCTCGTTGTAATCCAAAAATCGAGACACGAATCCACGTGAATGAAAGGGAACGAATCGTAGACGATAACGAACGATTGAACTAGAAGAATAACTCGAATCACGTCTAAAAACTGAGATGCGCTCAAAGGGAGTCAAAACCCGAACTAATGTGTCTCACGAAAGAACGAAAGACGAGTTATCCCGAAAGGACAATCCAACTTGGTCGATATCTTAGTCACTGAACGCTGATACGTCAAAAACGAACTGTATTGTCTGATGGATGATTTACTTTTTCCTCAATAATCGACGGCATCACGCGTCCTCTGGACCTCGATGTGAGCCCATACCAAAATCCTAGGAAAGAGACTTGGACCAACGAGTGTGTGGAGGAATGAGGATGGAAGAGAGATGATGTGATAATTGTGATTGATATCTAACATTTTCTTTCTCTTGTTACGATCTGATTACGCATTATGTTCGATTTTCGCTAACTAGTTTGTTTGTATAGATTTATATCTTGTTGTACATCAGTCGAGTCAGATTTAAGTTATAATGCGTTCTATGCTTAACGAATCATTGCAATCATACCATATAGAGCGTTGCATGTTAACCGCATTGCGTGCAGCCATTCTAGGTTTCGTAGATTTAGGACGCGTTTATTAGGAAAGTGAGAAAGAGTCGACCCCAGCGTCGCGTGTCATTCAGGAGGCATACTAGTTATGTCGTGACGTATCCCATACGTCTTTGCCTTGTCATACCTATGTGTTGGGACGCATCCTATGCGTCCTTGGCACGTCTCGCGCGTCTTCACCGTGTTGTTTGTATGCTAGCTAGGAGGCATGTCCATTATGTCGTGACGTATCCTATGCGTCTTTGCCTTAGCATACCTTATGCATGATAGCGTACCTCGTATGTTTCTTCAGTGTTGTAGGCACTAGTCGGAAGGTACAACCCTTATGTCATGGCATGTCCCATACGCTTTTGTTTTGGCATACCTCGTATGTCACGGCACCTCCAATATGTCCCTACCCTGTCAAGAGGCGTACTGTTCTCTCGTGACGTATCCCCTATATCCTTGCTGCGTCATATCATCACGTGTCCACCCGTCGTGAGTCCCACCTGTCATGGGATGATGTATTCCTTGCATCTTTACTTTGTCATACTCCATGAGACGTAACGCACCCCATGCATCTTCCATTAATCATTCAGACACCGATCAAGAGGCGTACCCGTTATGTCGTGACATATCCCATTTGTCTTTTCCGTGTTGTGCCTCGTATATTATGACCCATTCCTTGTGTCTCTACCATGTTATTACACACTGGTCAGAAGGTGTACTATATGTGTCATAACGCATCCTGTACATCTTCACCTCATTCCTTGTGCCAAACGAGGGGCATGAGTGGCATGCCCCATATGTCAGGGCATGTCAGGTGCTTGTTCACCATGCTATGTACGTTAGATGAAAGGCATACCATTTGGGCCGTGACATATCCCATACGTCCTTACCTCGTCCCATCTTCCATATCGTGAAAGGTCCCATGCGTCTCCATCACGTCAGCTATAGACCAATCAAGACGTGTGCTCGATGCACAACTGTGCATCATGTACGTTTGGGTATTGTCAAGGTCGTACATCACGATAGGTCGCATATGCAGCTTCCATATCAGATACACTAGTCCAGAGCCGTATCCCGTGTAACAGAAGACATACCCCGCATGTTGTGATGTGTCTCATATATTAGTCCGGAGGAGCACCTTTAGACCTTTAGGTATTCCCTACGTCTTCACCATGTTATACTTTGTGGGGGATACACCGCACATGTCTTTATCATCATGTTCATACCATTAGAGGGTGTACCTGGTGCATCGTGACATGTCACATGCGCCTTCACCGTGGTGTTTACATCATCCGGAGACATATCCCATATATCGTAATGTATCCTGTATCCCTCTATCGTGGTTAGGCTTGTTTGGTGGTCATACCCCGCTTATCCTGACATTCGCATCTTGGGGCAAATCATGTACACTGTCTGCATGGTCAACTCAAGACGTACTAGGTGTGTCGCCATGTCACCGACAACATATCGGTTGTTTAAAAAAAAAAAAGAAAAAAAATATCACGACGTCGGTTCCCTCGAGACTCGAATTAACCATTCATCACATGTCTCACACACGTCCTACTTACGCCTCAAGACATACCATGTATGTCGCTACGCCTTAGCCAACACATCTCAAGATTATGACTGGTACCTTGATCTCAAATAGAACCATAATCTCACGGGTCGTCGTCACCTCCCTTTCGTATCTCAAGACATACCCACGGATGTCGCCACGCTATACACCATGCCTAGGTGATTCCAAATTACGTTGTGGTATTATCCATGCCCCTCACCTCGTAGGTTGCCATCATGACCTTCGCACGCTAAGACACGCCACGTGTGTCGGCGCGCCGTGCACCTATACTCCAAAGTTACGTGGTTGTAAGATCGAAACCTTAGGTGCATATCCCACGCTAAGACATGCCACGTGTATCAGCTTTCGGTGCATATCCCGTATGTCACCGCTTGTGCCTTAGTCATACGTTGGGCCTTGTCAAAATGTGCCCCACATGTCGCCTTGTCATTGACAATATTTGTAGCCCACGAATATGTCATTAGGCTATCCAATTCTGGACCGACCTTTGACGCGTGTTCCGTATGTCATCCCTCGCACCTTACTCACATATCAAAGACTGAGTCGTTTATACCATCCAGTCAGGGTTAAGCTTGTGGCACACACCCACATACGCGGTTCGATACGTCCTATTCGCATGACAAATGTCGAGTCACTCATGACATTGAGTTCCAGTCGAATCTGGGGCAAGTTCATATATGTCATCACGTGCATCTTGCTTACACCCCCAACGTCGAGTCATTTGTATCGACAAGTTCAAGTGGACTTTTGGCCCGTACCTGTCATATAGAGTGATTCATGTCATCGAGTCCAAGTCATACCCTTAGGCACGTACCCTATGGGGCCGTCTCGAGCATCCCGCTCATACCTCGACACACTGAGTCGTTCATGTCGTGAGGTTCCTATCAAACTCTTGACGTACGCCCTGTAAATTGTCACTCATATCTTGAGTACGCCTCAAACAGCGGTTTGTTTATATTGTCAAATCCTCGACACGCTCCCCTTACACCCTTGGTATTATTGTCTATGCGCCCCAAACTCTGAATTGCCTTATTTACGAGTCTGAGACATATGCCCTATGTGTCGCTATTTGGGTCTCGCTCGTATCAGTAGTATCGAGTTGTTCATACCGCGGCTAAATCCAACATTTGGCACTTACCTTGAAGGTCTTGGTGTGCGTCCCCGTTGCTCCTCGAGTTGTTCATAGTAATAGGTCCTAGTCATCTCAAATATCGGTGATGAACCGTATACGTCGTAAATATCCACATAAGATCTTTAGGGATTCTCATAAAACATGTCATCATCAGGTTTGCGCTATGAAACAAATTGACATTCGACACGTACCGGGTAAGTCGTCGTTTCCGTCTCGTTGATACCTCGATCGAATTAGGACACTTCTCATTCTACCAGACGCACCGATGTCCGCAAATTCATCGAGGTATTTGGGGTCTCTAGCTTAAGTTAATCCTTAGACTGCACCATGCGTGTCGGTATCGTGTGTAGCTGACACTTCCAATGTTGTTAGAAGGTACCCCTCGAGTCATCTCTGTGCTTCATCTATACCCAGAGTTGGTCAGATAATACATGTGTCGTATGCGTACCCTATTCGTGTCTCGTACCTAGCATGTTGGATTTCCCCCACGATGGTCGAAATCCCAAAATCAAGCCATCACATCGTTCGTCAGTTGCGTATAAGTCAATCATGGGGGCACATTAAGTGGGACTCCCGTTTGGCTACCTCTAAGGCATACAACATACGTCACCGCATTTCCTAAATGCACCACGTTTCGAACCACTCTGCCCAAGCACTAGTGAGTCGAGTAGGAATTAATAATTGGCACATGCCTCGATGTTGACATATGCATCTTATTCGAACCTCGAGTATCAGGTATTCCATGTGCATTATCCCGTCAAATAATACCCGTCATTGCAATAGTTGCTTTCCAAGAGAAGCTGACAATTGGCGCACATCACGTATGTCACTCGCGTCCTCCTTATGCCTTAACCTGTTTGAGGCACGCCCCGTGTGTTACCACTTTCTACATAGCCCGCCAAGGTTCCGTTGGTACGTCTACGCATTTGTGTCTTGGGTTTAAACTAACCATCGACCCACACCCCACATGCGGTGGTCTCATCCCGCTTGCTTCTAGTTTAGGACACGCCCTCTACGTCGGTCTGTTTCAGGAAACTTGTGTTTCCCAGAAAGACGGTTCCCTGTTATCAGTATCGATACCAAGTAAACTATGGACAAATGCCCCGCATGCCTCCATCACGGTCTGTTTGAGTCTCGGACATACCATGAGCGTCACATCAGTCCGTGTAACACCGCCTATCTTCGAAGTACGTCATTGCCACCAAGGATGGCAATCCCTCACATACACCTCATGCATGGTCACTTAGGTTGTTCTTTTTAGATCGTGAGTCGTATCAATGTACCAAGTATGTCATTCCCACCACTCATGTCGCTACCCCTCCAATACCTAGCGTCCTAGGGAACTTTACTCATCATGAGGGTCGTCTCAATCTCACAAGTGTCAGTCGTGTCAAGCGTCATTCAATATTGTACATCTTGTAAAGCATTGCAAGGTGAACTTGTAGGGTTCGTACTAATGTGTGTATAACAGTTGAAATGGTTTTAGGCATCGGCACTTCCAAACAGGTAAGTTAGCACAAACGACCAAAGTACTGCCGACGGCTCTGGTACAAAAAAAAAAAAAAGAAAAGAAAAAAGAAGAAGGGGTTTAGCTCCAGTCAAATCGTGTTTATGTTGTAAGAAATAAAGCGCAGACCACGAATCATGCATAAATCATACATCCATCTATAGGAGGCACAAGTAGATAGCTTTAGCATTCGCATCGCACGTGCATCATCAAAATTCATAATGCCTAAAAAGCTCCACTCACCGATCCTTTCTCTTTCCTTGTTAGAAACCCAACTCATGGCCCAGTCCAGCAATTCAAACCACAATCTTGAGAGCCGTGTGCAAGGGGCTTTAGCCAAATACATCTTTTCTGATGAGTTCAAACGTGCTCTTAATGATCCGGAGAATACTAAGCATGAGGGGGTTGAAAATTCCCAAGAGATGATAGGAGATTTCAATCTCAGAGCAGAAATCGAGCGAGTTCTTCCCGATATCCTTGCTTCAGATGAATTCAAGATAGAGCTGAAAAGGTTGGTCAGGGAGGTCCTGAGCGAGTCACTGGTCGCAGAGATCCCAAAAGCTATTGTGGAGAAACCTATGTTCCAGCTCGCGTCACAAGTTAATCCACAAATATTCACTCCACCAAGGGTAGTCTCACACTATATTTCACGAACACAACAAGATCCACACCATCGGGGACATGAGATTACCAGGGTTGTTCGCCCTCCATCGCCCACTCAGTATAAAAGGGAGGGAAGGGAATTCTCCACTTTCACTCAACCCTTATTAGAAGTGTTGGAGGGTCTACAAATGCATGATATACTTCATCCCCTACCAGCCACGGGAGGTCCAACCACTGAATTAGTCAAACGCAGGGGCTACTGCCACTTCCACCAGAAATATGGTCACGAAACAAGCACTTGCATGAAGTTGAAGCATGAAATCCAAGATCTCATCGAAGCTGGGAAGATAAGTGACCCAGATCCTTCTCAGCGGATGAAGTCTTCGACTTGTTCCTTGAACGGTGAGGTCTACCACGGATCAGGATAAACGAAAGAAGAGGTTCTCTAGATTGAGGACGCTTATGAAGCAGGAGAACTTGAAGCTTCCTGAAGTAGTATGAGAGAGAGGATTGCACTTGTAGTCTTTATCCTTGTCTTTTATTTTATCTTCTATTCCACAAGATGTTATTAACCTCCTTTTGAATTCAATGAAATTTCGTTTCCGCAAGTTTATCCTAAACATACGTACTTACATTTGATATCCACTTAATTGAGATATTCCCGCTTCTATCATGGCACGGACATAAGCTCTAGAATATACTTATTGCTCAATACTTAACCACTGAAGAGAGAAAATTAAGAGAATAAAAAAAAGCAAAATAAATCATGAGAAGCGATTCCCTGACTCTACAATGATAAGTCGGACGTAGATCCATAAAACGAAGGGTTCTCACCGGCTTTTGCCAAGAAGAAGATTGAGCGACAATCAACAAAGTCCAAAAGAGAGAAAAAGAAAAGAAAATATGGAGCAAGCAACAAGCCCTCAGAGCCATACTTACACTGAGGCACCGACAAAGATTTCTCCCCCCAAGGGGGGACACAAGTACAGGAGTGCGCCATTTAGAACGAGGCGGGGGCAACTAACCTATCAGCGATAAAGTATTTTGTCCCAGGATCAACGAAAGGGTTAGACCTATGATGACTCAAAGTTAAACAAAGGAAGAAGAAAAAAAAA
Organism: Euphorbia lathyris; assembly: GCF_963576675.1. Classification (NCBI taxonomy): domain Eukaryota; kingdom Viridiplantae; phylum Streptophyta; class Magnoliopsida; order Malpighiales; family Euphorbiaceae; genus Euphorbia; species Euphorbia lathyris. The sequence continues at coordinate 89,943,797 of NC_088910.1, forward strand.
TGATGCTAAAAAGGCCCTGGGGCAAAGTCAAGTCAATCGGAAGTAAAAGAAAATAAATCAAAAGCTGACGTGATCAGCCAAGAGGCGTCAAGGTGGAAAGAACGGTTGACATTGTCTAACAAATGTGTAATCAAATGTACGAGAAAAGCTCACTGTAACGAAGAAAGATCAAATGCGTAGTCAAGGGAAGCCGAAGGCGGCAACGAAGTTCAGAACTTTAATCAATCTCGAGGGAACCGAGGAATCCTTCTCATAAAAATAAAAAAAAGAAAGAAAGAAAATCCCGATGGGTTGAAAATCCGCAAAGGACGGCCTATGCAACAATAAGGGACACCCCAATAAGTGAAAGCCCCGTGGGGCGCTTATTTGAAAATTCTGGGGATAGAAGGAGAGAGTTAAAATAACTGAAGTGTGAAAACCCGAAAGGGCATACTTCGGTGACAGTGGTTAATAAACTGAGCAGTAATCAACTCAATGTATGTTTGCCAAGTGCTTTACTTAAGCTAGACGGTTGCATTTGCCATAAAAACACCCGTATCAATAGGCACCCCATCTCAACTGAAATCACCCCAACACCCATAAACCGATCCAAAATCTATAAAAAAGAAAAACTAAAAAAAAAAGACTATTCCTCTCTCTCATGCTCCATGAAGTCTGGTTCCTCTGCTCCTAGGTGGTCCTCTCAAGGGTCAAACTTCGACCGAAGCGTCTCTCCTCCATAGCTACTCCCAACGGCAGTATCCCTAGTTTGGCGCACACGAAATCTCACCTCGAGTTGGCAGGGGCATACGCCCGCATCAACTTCTAACCTACACCAAGACGGTAACTTTAATCGGGGGCACGGCCCTACAATCAGATCAACATCCATCTCACTCCGGAAGCTTCTCCATTAACGAAGGCATCGGGCATGAACTCATCATCAAATGATTAGCATAGAAATGGCCCGTGAATATAAACCCCCTGTGCTATCCGGTATCATTCACAATCAAGAAAGAAAGAAAAAGAGAAGAAAAATTGAACAAAAAGGTTGGATTGAAAACCTCCAAAGAGGCGATCCAAGCAAAAGGAGAGATAGAGAAAATCAGTGAGATATAGAAAAGATGAATTGAAAACCCCTAGGGGCAGTTCATGCAAAAGGAGAGATAGAGAACATCGGAGAGATCCCGTTGAGTTGAAAACCCGAAAAGGGCAGCTCAGGCAAAAATTAGGGAAAAAATGAATACGTCAAACTCTGGTTAAAAGCGAGAGTCCCTTTGACACGAGCTCATCAAGACCAAATCCTTATCCTTACAACCCTTGGTTTCAAACTTAACCTCGCCCTCATCCTCGCACTCCTTGGGGACGGCCCGAAACATCATTTCTTGATCTGAAGCTACAAAAATCCTCCAAGCCTATGAAAAGGGAATCCATCCGAGCATTTCATCCACATGTACATAGTTCACATACACACATGTCCATACATCTGCATAAAGCAAAACACATAAGCCACACTTATGCACATTCAAACACACGCACAGTCACCTACACACACACATAGGTGTTTACATGCATCCATAGACTAGGCTACATTCATCCATCTATATGCATCACTACACACCTGCGGTCGATTTAGAGACCAGGGTTGCTTTTGAGCCATTTTGACTCACGGTCGCAGACCGGAGTTGCTTTTGAGCCACCTGACTCGCGATCGCAGATTGGAGTTGCTTTTGAGCCATCTGACTCGCGGTCGCAGACCGGAGTTGCTTTTGAGCCACCTGACTCGCGGTCGTAGATCGGAGTTGCTTTTGAGCCATCTGACTCGCGGTCGCAGATCGGAGTTGCTTTTGAGCCATTTGACTCACGGTCGCAGACCGGAGTTGCTTTTGAGCCATCTGACTCACGATCGCAGACCGGAGTTGCTTTTGAGCCATCTGACTCACGGTCGCAGACCGGAGTTGCTTTTGAGCCATCTGACTCACGGTCGCAGACCGGAGTCGCTTTTGAGCCATTTGACTCACGGTCGCAGACCGGAGTTGCTTTTGAGCCATCTGACTTACGGTCGCAGACCGGAGTTGCTTTTGAGCCATCTGACTCACGGTCGCAGATCGGAGTTGCTTTTGAGCCATCTGACTCATGGTCGCAGACCGGAGTTGCTTTTGAGCCATATTTACCTAAGATCATAGACTAGGGTAGCTGTTTAGCCATTATCCCCGCGATCTTGAAATGGGGTAGCTGTTTAGCCATTATCCCCGCAATCTTGAAATAGGGTAGCTGTTTAGCCATTATCCCCGCAATCTTGAAATAGGGTAGCTGTTTAGCCATTAGCCCCACAGTCGTAAATCAGGGTAGCTGTTTAGCCATTATCCCCGCAATCTTGAAATAGGGTAGCTGTTTAGCCATTATCCCCGCGATCTTGAAATGGGGTAGCTGTTTAGCCATTATCCCCACAATCTTGAAATAGGGTAGCTGTTTAGCCATTATCCCCGCAATCTTGAAATGGGGTAGCTGTTTAGCCATTATCCCCGCAATCTTGAAATAGGGTAGCTGTTTAGCCATTATCCCCGCAATCTTGAAATAGGGTAGATGTTTAGCCATTATCCCCACAGTCGTAGATCAGGGTAGCTGTTTAGCCATTATCCTCGCAATCTTGAAATAGGGTAGCTGTTCCGCAATCTTGAAATAGGGTAGCTGTTTAGCCATTATCCCCGCAATCTTGAAATAGGGTAGCTATTTAGCCATTATCCCCGCAATCGTAAATCAGGGTAGCTATTTAGCCATTATCCCCGCAATATTAAAATAGGATAGCTGTTTAGCCATTATCCCCGCGGTCGTGAACTAGGGTGCAGCCCGAAGCAGAGTCTGATGCAGTCAGAGAGCAACGCCGGAGCGTGCAGCGCAAAGGTCAGGTATGTTTCCTCCTACTCGTTACGTGTCTTTTACTTTTATATGTTTTACATTGCATGTGTTACGTTAGCAAAAAAACGTTTTCGAACCACAAACATCACTGTCAAAATAGAAAAGTAGGGGCAACTGTAGACACCGAGTCGGAGGACCTGTGACGAAAACCTGAAACAAGACGGTCGAAGCGATTGATTTCGGAAGTTTTGAAAAATATATAAAGAATAATAAGCGGAGGAAAATTAACGGCACGGCGCGAGCACGCAACGGCATCCCGCACGCGGACGACGATGGTCGAACGCCCGCTTGACGGCTCGAGATGTGCGCGCGACGTCCGTCGGACGCACCGCGAGTGGCACGCTCTCGACGTCCGAGCAATGCCTGGTACCGCTGGCGGTGTGCGCCCTCGTGGGCCGTTGAGCACACGTGCCTGGCAGCGCGAGGCGCGCGTTCGGCGGCCGCGACGTGCGAGCGTCTGGCTGCGCGGAACGCGCGCTCGGCGGCCACGGTGTGCACGCGTCCGACGGCGCGGGGCACGCCCCGAGGGTCGCCGGGCGGGCACCCAACCACGTCGGACGAACGCCCAACGCGTCGGGCGGACGCCCGACGAGGGTTGGGCGCGGGCGCCCAACCTCGCGTTGGGCGGCCGCCCAACCACAATGGGCGACGCCGAAATTTTTTTTGGGCCTCGTCCATTGTTCCGGGATCCGTTTCCCTATATAAGGGCACGGATCCCAAGGTAAATGAAAGAAGGTTATTTGGAGGGGGCCTTTTGGGGGAAAAACTTTTTCACTCTAAACATTTTTAGAGAGAGAGAGAGTGGATTTTTTTGAGAAAAATATTTTTTTTCTCAAAAATTCCAAATTTCCTAAGTTCAATTTTTACTAAATTTTTATTAAAATCGGGAGCTCGCGGTTCGTGAAATCAATCGGCTTCGACTGTCAGATACCGAATTAAAGGTATTATCCGAGGACTAGACTCTTTATTTTATTTAATTTATTTCTCTCCTTCTATTTATTTTTTTATGCTATAGTTTTTATTCCTTTAGTCATTTATTTATTTTGTCACGTTTTATTTAGTTAGCGTATTTATTTAATTTTCGTTTCGTGTTAAATAAAATTCGGTTTTGTTTTAAAATAAAAACCTCGTTTTGGATATCCCAATACGAACCGTGATCCGATAAAAAGGTAGTTCGGGTATCGAAAATGTTGTAATTATAAGTTTTTTATTTAAAAGAGGTTTCCAAATAACGTTTTAAAATAAAAACATCATTTTAGGAACTTCCGTTTTCGACTATGATCCATCTTTGGTAGTTCGGAAGTCCAAAACGATTGAATTAGATTTAATTTAATGCTTTTGAACAAATCTGGAAAATGTTGGAGTGCTGCTGTAATTTGCCAATTCTGTCACTAAAGGCTGTTTACCGACGGATTTTCCGTCGGTAAATCTGCCAAAATGTAAAAAATGCCATTTCGGTCCCCTTTTCTTAACTTTTAGACTTTTAATCCTTAGTATATATATATATATAATTATGTAATATATGATTTTCAAATTGTTTTAGAATTTTAACATATATAATTATTTTAGAAGAGAAGTGTTCCATTTTATTTTTATAAATGTATGTATTATTTTCTCTTTTTTTATCATTATTTATTTAAGTCACATTAAAATCTATTTTAAATGTTATTTATTTGGGTATTTTGTGAGACAATTAGTAGATATTAGGGAATAAACATATAGTCTTTTTGACATTAAGATTATATTAGTTATGTGTATATATATAAGTTTTGGAGTATATTTGGGTTATGTTAATTATTGACAAATAGAGTTATTTTGAGTGATAAATGCTATTTTCTTATTTATGAATTTCATCTACTATTTTCATATATTTAAAGTATAAATATATTATTTTCATTACTCTTTCTTATATATGTATTGGATAGTATACTTTCTTTTACTCTTATTTTATGTCTTTTGGGCTAAAATGTGTAAATATATATCTATATTATTTTCTTTATCTCTTTTGGCCATTTATGAGTCCATGTTTCAAATGGGCTTCACTTGGAAAAATTAATTTTTGGGCCTAAATGTGTTTATTGATGTAATTATAATAGTTAGAGAGTCCATTAAATAAGTGGGGAAAATAAGTCACAAAAAGAGAGTTTTCAATTAAATTATTTAAGCTAATGAGCTTTCTTAGATCTCTAATGTAGATAAATAGAGTCATTTTGGTTGATATTTCAAATCGTCTTCAAAACACCACGTTTTAAAACCTTAGTCCGTTCCAACGACGGATTAAGCGAACATTGTAATCAAAATCGTTTTTTTTGTTAATAATGGAGATTTTGAATCACTTTCTTAATGAATTTGTACAAAATAAAATTGACTTGTATGTTTAACCACGTTTTCTTATTAAAAGGCTTTTACTTTAACGTTTTCAATTACTCGAGTCGTTCCAACGGCGATTCGGGTAAGCTTCATCAAACGGGGTTTTAAAACGCACCTAAATCGTTCCAACGGCGATTAAGGTGCGAACCATGTAATAAACATCGTTTGGGGAAATAAGTTAATGTAGAATAGACACACAACATAACATTTAAATACGGTTGTAAATAAATCACTTCTTTCTTCCCCCTCTCTGTGTATGTATAAACATAAATGGGTGATTCTTTACTGATGTGGCTTTTTAATATCATATGCTCAAAATGGTTTCCAAAAAGAGAAAGAAAAGGGTTTCAAATGAATTTTAAACTTAAAGAAGTATACGATTAGTCCGTTATCGCCTAACATGCTGAGTAGGAGGCCGGTGGTTCATAACCGGGCGATGTCGGGGTGCCTAGTAGCCTTTCTCCGGAAAGGAGCTAGCCTTCTCGGCTCGTACCTAAGTTTCCCGAACCCACGCCGGTCTCCCGCAAGGGATCGGTGTTCATTTTCCCATTCTTGGGTGGCGACTCTTCCATATCTCCGAGCTCCGGTCCTGCCGAGCAGCTTGATTCCATGATTGGTTGCTTTCGGCGCCAATCACCGCTTACGTCGCCATGAGGTTGTCCACCCCCCGGTCCTCCCGGGAGATTAGGCCGCGGCACCTCGTCTAAACAGTAACATCGTTGGAATAAATGACAAAAAATACCACCTGCGAGCGACTGAGAGAGGAGCTCATTTTGACGAAACCAACATATCTTATGACCTTGATGGAAAGAGCCAAGTGTTGAAACAACTTTCCACATGATTTTGATTTGACAAAATTATTTAAGTGATGATAAAAATATTCTAACACATTAAATTTAAATGCTTTGATTTATTACACTAATGTGTTTATTCAATGTTGAGTTTAATTGTTTATAAGACATTAAGATTAAAAAGCCCAAAGGTCCATAAAGTGAAAGTCAAGCCCAAATCAACACATCAAGACCATTCGGCTCAAGAGTTCAAAACGAAGCCGTATCAAGTAAAACGACGACTCAACAAGAGAAGGATCGAGAAGCCTTCGAGGCAAAAGCTTCAAGTGGAAGCTGCTGAGTTGGACGACAATGCAGTCTGGATAGCGGCAAACAATGTTCAACTTCTAGACAAAGTATTTATACTTTGGGAAAAGTTCAGAAGGCGCAGGAAGCTGTCTCGTGGACTTTTCCTTAAATGTCGAAACATTCTGCCGAAGACTGACGAAGACAGAAGATGCAAGAATCCTATTGGCCAACGACGCTGAGCACGCCCAGAGTGACAACGACAGGAAGCCGTTTCCCGCCAACGATTATTTTGAAATTCGAAATAACCAGGTGCCTCAATTGTCACTATATAAAGGTCATCCATTTGCTTCAATCAATGCAGATCTTCAACTAGTTCAAACGCTGACCAAATTCATACTTGAAGTTTCTGTGAGAAAAGCAAAGCAAATACCTTACACCAACTCTTAATCTTTGTGTAAAAGTCTAGAGTGATTTCCAATCATCTAAAGTGTTTTAGCAATCGTTGTTTAGGACAAACACTTTATCATTTCTAGAAGAATAGAAAGGAGAGGCTGAGTACTCGGTTATAGTACTCAGCGTAGATATAGGAGTGAGTAGAGGTATAGAGGAAGGTACTCTTGTTATACTCAGCTTCTATCTGTAAAAGGTTTCATGCTCTACCTTTAAAGAGCTCAGTAGAGAATTCAAAAATCTCGGAACGAGTTCCGGGGACTGGACGTAGGCGGAGAGGCCGAACCAGGATAAGTCTGCTGAGTAATATCTTTCTAACCCTTAAACTCCTTTAATTTATATTGCTTGCTATAAAACTGACTAAGTAAAGAACTCACGCTGAGTTAAGTTTACTAAGAAGCTGAGTTCAGGAATATACTCTAAGTGCTATTTCCTGACTCAAGTAAAGAAGCAGACTTAGTCACAAGTTGACTAAGCTTGTGTCTTGAATCTACTTAGTGACGCTGTGTAAACCTTTTCATAAGAAAAGAAGTTAGCCTCAACGGACAATTTTTTTAAATAGTTCCTATCCCCCCTTGGAACTAACTTGTCACGTTATAAGGGACCAACAAGTGGTATCAGAGCCTAAAAGCTCACTGTGCAAGGTTTAACTACCTTGATCTGATCCCCACTATGGCTGAGAACAGCTCTCGGTTTCTCCCAGGAAATCTGACAACTCAGATTTTGCCTGAGGGTCTGTCCATAACTCGGCCTCCTCTATTCTTCGGGTCTAACTATACCTTTTGGAAGAATAGAATGAAAAATTTCATTCAGGCAACAAATATGAGTGCATGGCTATCTATAGTCCAAGGCCCATTTGTTCCTGTTGAAACTATTGATGGGAAAACGGTTGTCAAAGCTGAGACTAGATGGACAAAGGATGATCTCAAGAAGCTACAAAATCATGCTTCGGCTATAAATATGCTTCACTGCGCTTTAGATGCTGCAGAATAAAACAAGATTTCAGGTTGTGAGTCAACGCAGGAGATCTGTAAGAAGCTGGAGGTCACCTATGAAGGAACCAACAAGGTGAAGGAATCCAAGGTCAACCAGCACATGAGGTTGTACGAGCTGTTTGAAATGAATGATGATGAAGGAATCTCTAACATGAACCCAAGGTTCACAAACATCATCAACGAGCTCAAGAGACTTGGAAAGATCTTCACTGAGGAAGAGCAAGTCAAGAAGATTCTTAGGAGTCTTCCTAAAAGCTGGCAAGTAAAGAAAACTGCTGTTGAGGAAGCTCAAGACTTAACCACCTACAAGTTTGATGAACTCATTGGCTCGCTGCTGACCCACGAGATATCAATGAAGAACTTTGAGGTGAAGGAGAAGTCTGAAGACAAGAAGCAAAAGTCTCTTGTTATGAAAGCTGACTCCACTGATGGGAGCTCAACAAACGATGAAAAAATGGCTATGTTCACTAGAAAGATGAAGAGGCTGTTCAGAAAGAATGACAAATATTCTAAGAAGCCTTACAAGAAGTTTGATAAGTACAAAGTTAAGTCCAGTGACAGCAAGTGCAAGAAGGACATCTCAAAGCCTATTACATGCTTTGAATGTCATCAAACTGGCCATATCAAGTCAAGCTGTCCCACGCTGAGGAAAGAAAGAAAGAACATCAAGAAGGCAATGGTGGCAACTTGGAGCGACAGTGATGAGTCTTCATCATCAGAAGCTGATGCCACTGAGTCAGCAAAGATTTGTTTCATGGCTGACGAACTTACTGAGCCATGTGTTTCTGAGCATGCTGACCCCTCCATTGCATCTGACGATGAGGAACACTCAACTGAGGTAATATCACTACCCTTGCTCAGAAATGAAATGGTTAATGCCCTGAGTGATCTTTATACACTTGTCAAAAAGTGTAATAAAAAGGTTAGAGCACTCAGCAGGCGATGTGACGAGGTTGAGGAGGTCAAACTGAGTGACCTTCGATATCTTCTCCAGGACAACTCAACTTTGCATAGTAATGTAGAAATTATGCAAAAGTTTGTCTCTGATGTCCAATCAGATTCTAAGAAACTGAGAAAGGATGTCACATCAATTCAGAACCAACTTAAGGTTCCGAATAAAAGAAATATTCCTCTGAACACTGAGTACCGAAGTACTAGTCAGCAGAGATGGAGTCCTCAGCGGAATGTCCAGTGTGACTTCTGTGGGAAGAAAGGACACACCATAAAGGTGTGCTGGCACGCTCAGCACTGGGGTGCTGACCAGTCAGTGAGACATCCTAAACGGAAGGTCAGCTGTGACTTTTGTGGAAATAATGGACATACTGTCCAAGTATGTCGTCATAAAATGAAATATGATGCTTTACCTGTTGAACCTAACAAGCAAGGACCCAAAACGAATTGGGTACCTAAAAGCAACTAGCTATATTGCAGGTAAGCCTGAGGTGTGCTGAGAAGTCAAAGATGTGGTACATTGACAACGCATGCTCGAGGCATATGACTGGTGACGAAACTCAGTTCATCACATTTGTGCGTAAACGAGGAGGAAGTGTAAGTTTTGGAGACAACAAGAAGGGTAAGATAGTAGGGTCAGGAACCATTGGTGGTAATCCTACTATTGAGTCAGTCTCCCTAGTCAGCGGACTCAAATATAACTTACTCAGCGTAGCTCAGCTATGTGACAATGGGAGAAAAGTTATATTTGATGACACTGGATGTAAAATATTCGAGGGTAAAACAAATGAGTTAATTTTAACTGCCCCTCGTATTGATAATGTCTTTATGCTGAACTTAGAAAAGAAGTTTTCAAAAACTGTATGCTTAATTAATGTCAAAGGAAGAAAATTTCTAGCTATGGCACAGGAGACTTGGTCATGTAAGCATGGACCTCCTGGCCAAATTAGCAAGAAAGCAATTGGTTGAGAGACTGCCAGTACTTAAGTTTGAAAAAGATCAATTATGCCACGTTTGCCAAGCTGGAAAACAAACCAAACAATCTTTTCATAGTAAAAACATTGTCTCAACTAAGCGTCCATTAGAGTTACTACACTTGGATCTCTTCGGTCCAGTCCAGCCGCTGAGCTTGGGTGGAAGAAGATTTTCCTTGGTCATTGTAGATGACTTTTCTCGGTACACTTGGATCATCTTGCTGAGTAGCAAGGATGAAACTTTTGAGACGTTTTCAAATTTAGTAAGAAAACTTGAAAATGATAAAGACCTTAAGTTAGCTCACATCCGAAGTGATAATGGTGGAGAATTCAAGAACCAACAGTTTGTTGAATTCTGTGAAACCAACGACATTGACCATAATTTCTCTGCTCCTAGAACGCCTCAACAAAATGGGGTTGTTGAAAGGAAAAACAGAACCTTGGTTGAAATAGCCAGGACAATGCTGAGTGAGCATAGGCTTCCAAAGTACTTTTGGGGAGAAGCTGTTAACACAGCGTGCTACATTCTTAATAGGGCTCTAGTTAGACCTATATTAAAGAAAACCCCCTACGAACTTTGGAAAGGACGAAAGCCCAACATTGGATACTTTCGTGCCTTTGGTTGTAAATGTTTTATCTTAAATACCAAAGACAGCCTAGCTAAGTTTGACTCAAAAGCTGATGAGGATATCTTTTTAGGCTACTCAACAAACAGCAAAGCATACAGAGTTTTCAATAAACGAACTCAAGTCTTAGAAGAGTCAGTACATGTTGAGTTCGATGAAACTAACCCTGCAGGAAGATACCAGCCGCTGACCGAGGATGATCCACACTCAGCACCCGCTGACCAAGAAACCGTCGCTGAGTCATTTCCTCAAGAGCTGACCAAAGGTAAAAGTGAAACTCAAATTACGTTCACTGACCAATCTACACCTGCAGAGATTGTTGAAACACAACCAGCGCAAGACATCAATCTACCAAAGGATATTAGGATACCAAGAGGTCACTCAGAGAGTGCCATTCTTGACGCCGCTGAGAATACCCTGATGACGAGGAATCAACTCAGGAGATACCTCAGCAACGTAGCATTCGTCTCTATCCAGGACCCAAAGAATTTTGCTGAAGCTGAGTATGATGAATTCTGGATGAATGAAATGCAAGAAGAACTTGATCAGTTCAGACGAAATGAAGTATGGGATCTAGTGCCAAAACCAAGAAGCCAGAAGACCATAGGAACAAGATGGGTCTTCCGCAACAAACAGGATGAACAAGGGAACGTGGTCAGAAACAAAGCAAGACTTGTAGCTCAGGGCTACAGTCAGCAAGAAGGTATTGACTACGATGAGACCTTTGCCCCAGTGGCAAGGCTAGAGGCTATTAGAATTTTATGTGCATATGCAAGCTATATGAACTTTAAACTGTTTCAAATGGATGTTAAGAGTGCATTCCTTAATGGAGTTATAAACGAGGAAGTTTATGTTAATCAGCCTCCAGGGTTTGAGGATCCTAAATTTCCAAACCACGTTTATAAGCTCAAAAAGGCTCTGTATGGCCTCAAGCAAGCACCACGTGCTTGGTATGAGAGGCTGACCAGTTTCCTGCTGACTAGAAATTATGTCAGAGGTAAAGCTGATACAACCTTATTCATTAAGAGGAAGGGTAAAGATACCCTGCTGGCTCAAATATATGTTGATGACATTATTTTTGGTGCCACTAACGAGTCAATGTGCAAGGAATTTAGTAAGCAGATGCAGACTGAGTTTGAAATGTCAATGATGGGAGAACTCAATTTCTTCCTTGGACTTCAAATCAAACAAGGGAAAAATGGCATCTTCATCAGTCAAACTAAGTATGCTAAGGAGATATTGAAGAAGTATGAACTTGAGAATTGTAAGTCAATATCTACCCCAATGGGCACTGACACTGTCCTCTGCACTGATGAGAATGGTAAGTCAGTAGACAGCAGATTGTACCGAGGTATGATTGGTTCTCTACTTTACTTAACTGCTAGTAGGCCGGACATTCAGTTCTCGGTATGTTATTGTGCTAGATATTAATCTAACCCTAAGGAATCTCATTACATAGCTGTAAAAAGAATCCTTAGATATTTACAAGGCTCAGTGAATGCAGGTTTGTGGTATCCCAATACTCATGACTTCACACTCATTGGATACACTGACGCTGACTACGGACGAGACAAGCTTGAACGAAAAAGCACCTCAGGAGGATGCTGTTGGTCCCTAGTAATTAGTTCCAAGGGGGGGTTAGGAACTAATGTAACTTTTTCGCTCTTAATTATGCTGACTTAATGTTATTTTAAGAGTTTGATAACTCAGCGTGTTGGTCAGCACGAGTGTTTGATTAGTCAGACAGTTTTAGTTCTATGCTGACTAAGACTGCTTGACTTGAGAGTTGGGAATTGACACTTGAAAGGTCAGTTTCCAACTTAGCACTCAGATTTACTCAGTTTCAGTTTTAACAATTTATAAGCTGAGTAAATACAACAAGCAACACACACACACACACACATATATATATATATATATATATATATATATATATATATATATATATATATATATATTGAGAGAGAGAGTTTAGAAGTTACTCAGCACGACTTATCCTGGTTCGGCCTCTCTGCCTACGTCTAGTCCCCAGTTCCTCCTGGGATTTTCAATCCAATACTGAGCTCTTTCAAGGTAGAGCACAAACCCTTTACAAGTCAGTGAGTATGCAAGTGTACGTCCTCTATTCGTCTACTCAGCTCCTACTAAGTACTACAACCCAGCACTTAGATTTTTCTACTACTGAATACTTACAACCAAGTACTCAGCTCAACACTCTCAATATTCCTATTGATCACACACTTGTTCTTTTTCAACTAAAGAACACTTTAGATGATTACAAAACAATCAATCTAGCATTTACAGAAAAGAAAAATTGGTGTAAGATCTTTTTGTATTTGAGTGCTTTCAGAATTTTCTCTCTTGTATTTTTATTTTGATGCTTGGGCAAATGATCCAAGAACTCTCATTGTCCTTTTATAGATGAATTTCAGAAGATTGGATCATTTTGAATTGGTTTAGCCGTTGTGTCCAAAACGGCTCTTTTAGGAGACAGCTTCTGGTCAGCTTCAGACTGTTCCGCCATTCCCTTTTTCTGTTTTCTTCAGGCGTCAGGTTTTGTCTTCTTGCATCAGACTTGTCTTTTTGTGCCAGTTGTCTTTTACCAATAATCCACAGACCCATGATTCTTGGAATTAGTCTTCTGTGTGCTTTCGAGGCTTCAATTATTGGTGCAGAAGATTGGCAGACTTTGTCCTTTAGTGAACGGATCTTTCATGCTGTCCTGACTGTTACTCAGCTTCATCCGTTATCTTCGAATGTTCAACTTCTATGCTGAGTTCCTTCTTAGTCAGCTCCGTTCTTGTTTATTCAATTTTGAAGGAGTCTTCTAATTTAGTCAGCTTCGTTCTGGCAACTTTGAAAGAAGCTTCTGATGCTGAGTTCTACTTTACTCAGCTTCTATCCTTTCATGCTGAGTTCCGTTCCACTCAGCTTTTGGCTTATGCTGACTTCTGACCTGTCTTACTTTTTATATATATTTTTGCACTCAATATTGAACAAACACATTAGTACAATTAAATCAAAGCATTTAAATTTAATTGCCTCTTAATCATGGATGATTTTGTCAAATCAAAATCTTGTGGAAAAGTGTTTCAACAAACTCCCCAATTTTGATGTTGGCAAAATACATAATTATGGAACTCAGTTATAAGTTACCCCATGATTGATATATTTTTGAAATGACTCCCCCGTAAGGGTTGCACATATTGTCTTAACTTAATTCTAAACCTTCCAAGATTTAATTGAATTATCTTTAAGACATTTGTGTATACTGACTTAGTTTAATGTTGGATTTTTCAAGATCTGAACTTTTTGAATTTAAGTCAGCTTTCAAAAATATTAGAAGTATGTTGTTACTCAGTTTATTACCTAAGTATTTTAGTGTTAATGTATACTGAGTATGTTTTACTTCTTAATTTGTTTGTTCAATTTTATCGACTATATTGAGAAAATAGTACTTGGCATAGATTGAACAAGAAAAATAAGGCAAACACATATATGAAGGTTTCTATGCTAAGTTCTAAACATTTACTTAGACTATATCTAGTTCTTCTTCTTCTGAGCTTGGTGGTCAGCTTTAGCTATTCCTTTGCCTTTGTCTTTGCTTCCTGAGGCATTACTTGCAAGTTGAGTTCCTCATTGACTTGTCTCCCCCGTTTTGCCATCATCGGGTTTATAAATGAATGTGTCAGTGCGAGCATGAGCGGAGAGGTGAGTTGAGTATCGCTGGAGCCTCTTAGTACTTTCTCGCAAACCATCAATTATAGGAACACTGTCATCTTGGACATGGCGAGGAACTCGAAGAGAACTGCTAATCATACTGAGCAGGCATTCATGAGATTTGCTAAGCCAGGTGAGCGAGCTGGTAAGCTGACCAAAGGATTGGTGGTACATCTTGAGCAAGGCAGAGTCATAAAATATGCGCTGGGCATTGTTGATACGCATTGCCTTCATTATGGCTTGGGAAAAGCTCAAGAGTTCACTGTTGGAGACTGGATCAACATCCATCTGTGCTTTGTTGATGTTGAGTAGGCTAACTGCTTCACTCAGTTGGTCAATTGTACACTGAGAAGAGGAAGATACTAAGTCACGCGTACTGGTCAACTCAGCATGAAGCTTGGTAAAGCATTCTTGAAGTTCAGTAGAGGTGGCAAACTCAGGATTGTCAGGTGCGCTTGATTTGGTCAGTTCTGCAGTTAACGTCGCAAAATATTCTTGAAGTTCAGAAGAAGTGGCATACCCTGGATTAACTTCTGATGGTTGGTGGATTTTGCCTTCAAGTGAGTTCAGATGGTTGACCATCGTGAGAACCAATTCAGCCAGCTTTGTGATTTGGTCTTGCCTTGGTTGCTGAGTTTGAATGGTGGTCATAACACTTACTAGATCCTTGAGTCCTTTTATTTCATTGAGAAGCTGAGTGATTCCGGGCAGTTGAGAGGACTCAGTATCAGAAGATCTAGCAGCATCAGCTTGAGGAGGGATCAATTCTTGAAGCAAGGACTGAGCAGAGGCAATGATGCGCCGACCTGACTCAGTGGCATTCAAGTAGGTAAATTGAGCCGCATTAGTCTTAGAGGCTGGAATTGAGCTTGATGGTGGAGGAGTTTGCTCTTTGCCAGATTGATCACCTTGATTGATGACTGGACTTTGGTGCAGATTACCTTCAAGAGCTGAGTTGGAGGTGGAGTTTGGTTAGTCATGTTGACCTGCTCATCCTGAGTGGGTGAAGTTGAGGCAGGATTTGTTCCTTCTTGAACAGTTGGATTTGGATCTTCAAGGGTTTTGGCTTGTTCCTCATCCTGAGTAACAGAGGCTTGTTTTTCCTTTTAGGGAGACTCAGGGTCGTTTGCAAAGTATGCGAACTGTAGCTCAGACATGCCAGTGAATTATTCTGGAAGAGGAGAATCTGCAAGAAGATCAATAACCTAAGTTTTATGGGCTTTCTTCTTAAGCCGCTTGAGCCTTTGTTCCTTGGGAGGAGAAGGGTCAGCATCAATGTCTTCCTCATCAGTATCAACTGTCTCCTCTACCATGGTTGGATGCTCATGCTGCTCAACATGATCCTCAACAGCAACGTTTTCTTCTTCCTCAGCTCTTTGCTCCATATCACCCTGAGGTTGCTCAATATCAGCATGTTCTTCATGCTCAGTATGGACATTTTCCTCAATATGGGTTTCTTTCTCAGCTTCCCTTTCTTCTTCAACATTTGTTTTCTCAGCTTGTTGCTCAGTTTCTTTCTCAGCTTCCTTTTCTAGGTCAGTTCCATGACCTTTGCACGATACAACCCAATCTAGGGGATCAGCTTCAACTGTTTTTAAGGAATTAACCTTCTTCCTTTTCATCAAGGGGGATTCTGGAGTACCCTCTTCTTCATCCTCAGGCTCTTCTAGCCTTTTTCTCTTCTCTGCCGACTCAGCTTTTTCCTTAGCTTTGTCAGCTTTAACCTTTTCTTGAGACACTAGTCTCACTTTCTTTGGGACAGCATGGATGTCTTTGGAGCAGGTTTCAATGGCCTTTCTCTTCTTCGTCTTCTTTTCCTTAGGTGACTCAGCAGGAACCTCCACTTCTTTCTCAGGCTCATTTTCAGGCTCAATGTCTAGGTCAGCTTCATCATCAACAACTTCTTCATATCCCTTCAAAGGTTGATTGTACAACAGTCCAACCAGCAGAGCTGCTGTGATCTCACTTCCCAAAGTGTCAGTTTTATTGATTGTCTCAATCTGTTTGTCCTCAATGATCTTAGTGATCAAGGAACCCAGCCTGAGCTTCTTTCCACTGCGTTGAAGAGCCCCAACCAGAAAAACGGGCATGTTGAGTGGAGTGTAGGTCAACATGTGCCATATGAAGCACTGTTCAAAATTGGAGGCAGATGAGGCTGAGTTGAGTTTGGGGAAGATGAAGTTGGTCAGCATATAGTGAGCCATCTTCTGGTCTTGCCCCATACACGTGCTGGGTATTTCTCCTTTATGATCTTTGGGTTTGCAGAACCATTTGATCTTGTCAAGTTTTTCCTTTGGTACTTTCTCTTTTGTTGTCCTAAATTCTATTCCTTCATCTGGTAAATCAAGCAAAGTAGCTAGATAGGCAGGGGTTATGATGATTTTCTGACCTTTGACTGTAGTCTCCAAGTAGTCAGCATCATCCTCATCAACAAGCATGTTAGAGTAAAATTCTCTAACCAGCCTGGGGTACGTTTTTCCGACGAGTGAGAAGAGACCAGTCCATTTGTTCTTCTCGATCCAGTCGCAGAACGGTTTCTCTGAAGTGACGAAACCTGGAGAGAACCATCTACATTTCAATACTTCCAAATTATTGACCTTTTTATGGACCTTGATCATATTCCTTTCGATTTGCCTCGAAGAACCAGCGGGGTCAGCTTGAGTGGGTTTGCCAGAGGTTTGGCCAGGCTGAGTGGTGAGGTTAGGGATTTCGTTCTTGCCGGAAGCCATTGTTACCGAGGAAGGTTTTTAAGATTTAGGGAGAGAGGAGAATTCAATTTCAGAGGATCGTAAGCGTAAAGAGAAATGAGTGAGGATCCTTCCGCTACTTATAGAGTTTTTAGTCATTAATGAACTAGCCGTTTTCATCTTGGGACTCTAATCGACAAAGATTCTGCCATTTATGACAGGTTCGGCGCATGGGTATTCATCATTACTTGCATTTTCCTAGGTATGATTTGTTACACGTGTCATTGTTTATCGGTGCAAGTGGGCATTTACTCAGTTTTCCAGAATATGAATCGTTTATGATACTGGGTATTTAATTCTACGTAGATGGATTTCCTATCTCTTAGTAACTCAACATACGTTCATCACACAACATGTACATTCACTCAGCATAAGGTGATTACTCAATATGTCTATTTACTCAGCACAGAATATTTACTCAACATTTGTATCTACTCAGCATAGACTATTAAGCTCAATGTGCAGTAGTTACTAGATTGATATCAGTCAGCATGACAATCACTCAACATTTATTCAAATACTTAGAATTATTGAAGAGGATTAGACATACTGATGGCTTCCCTTAGTATGTTAAATTGTTCACGAGCCAAAGGCTTGGTGAAGATATCTACGAGCTGTTCATTTGTTGGTACATAAGTCAGCTTGATCTCACTCTTTAGTACGTGATCTCTGATGAAGTGATGCCTTATGCTGACATGCTTCATCCTGCTGTGTTGAATAGGATTCTTGGATAGATCAATGGCACTTTTGTTGTCACATTTGATCTCTATTGTCTCAGTTCTTACTCCATAATCCTCAAGCTGTTGCTTTATCCATAGGACTTGAGCTACACAGCTTCCAGCAGCAACGTACTCAGCTTCAGTTGTAGACAGAGCAACTGATGACTGTTTCTTGCTGAACCAAGATACTAGACAGCTTCCAAGGAAATGGCATCCTCCTGAAGTACTCTTACGTTCTAGCTTATCCCGTCCATAGTCAGCATCAGTGTATCCTATGAGTGTGAAGTCATTTGAGGCTGGATACCATAAACCTGCATCAACTGAGCTCTGCAAATATCTAAAAATTCTTTTTACAGCAATTAAGTGAGATTCCCTTGGGTCAGCTTGATATCTTGCACAATAACATACTGAGTACTGTATATCAGGTCTACTAGCAGTGAGATAAAGTAGGGAGCCTATCATACCTCGATAAAGTTTACTATCTATTGACTTACTTTTCTCATCTTTGCATTGGACAGTATCAGTACCCATAGGGGTTGATATGGGCTTACAATCTTCCATATCAAATTTCTTTAACATCTCCTTGGTGTACTTGGACTGACTAATGAAGATGTCGTTCTTACCTTGCTTGATCTGAAGTCCAAGGAAGAAGCTGAGTTCTCCCATCATAGACATTTCGAACTCAGTCTGCATCTGTTTGCTAAACTCTTGACATAAAGATTCGTCAGTAGCACCAAATATTATGTCATCTACATAGATTTGTGCAAGTAGGGTATGTTTACCCTTTTTCTTAATGAACAAGGTTGTGTCAGCTTTTCCTCTGACATAATTCCTAGTCAGCAGGAAGTTGGTCAACCTTTCATACCAAGCTCTTGGAGCTTGCTTCAGGCCATATAAGGCCTTCTTGAGTTTATAAACGTGGTTTGGAAATTTTGGATCTTCAAAGCCCGGAGGTTGATTAACATATACCTCCTCGTTTATAAATCCATTAAGAAATGCACTTTTAACATCCATTTGATACAATTTAAAGTTAATGAAACTAGCATATGCACACAATATACGTATAGCTTCTAACCTAGCAACTGGTGCAAAGGTTTCACCATAATCAATGCCCTCTTGCTGACTATAGCCTTGGGCTACAAGTCGAGCTTTGTTCCTAATTACATTTCCATGCTCATCTAGTTTGTTTCTAAAACCCCACTTAGTTGCTATGGATTTTTGATTCTTAGGTTTAGGTACTAAATCCCATACCTCATTTCTTGTGAATTGGTCAAGCTCTTCTTGCATAGCATTGATCCAATACTCATCATGCTCAGCATCAGCAAAGTTCTTTGGTTCATGAACTGGTACGAAAGCAACGTTGCTAAGGAACTTCCTAAGCTGATCTCTAGTCATTACTTTGTTGTTTGCATCATCAAGGATGGACTTTTCTGAATGTCCTCTTGGAATTTTTATCTCCTTGGGTAATGTTGAGTTGTTTTGAACAGGTGTTTCTACAATCTCTGCAGGGACAGATTGGTCAGCAAAGATAATTTCAGTTTCGATTTTACCTTTGGTCAGTTCTTGTACTGATGACTCAGCATGTCCATTTTGGTCAGCAGGAGCTGAGTTGGGTTCTTCCTCTGTGTGTTGAGTTGTTCTTCCTGCAGGGTCAGTTTCATCGAAATCTACATGGACTGACTCTTCTACAACCTGGGTCATTTTATTATAAATTCCATATGCTTTACTGTTTGTTGAGTATCCCAAAAAGATCGCTTCGTCAGCTTTGGCATCAAACTTTGCCAGATTATCCTTAGTGTTGAGTATAAAACATTTACACCCAAAGGCACGAAAGTATCCAATATTGGGCTTTCGTCCTTTCCAAAGTTCATAAGGGGTTTTCTTTAATATAGGTCTTACCAATGCCCTATTCAATATATAACATGCTGTATTGACAGCTTCTCCCCAAAAATACTTTGGAAGCCTATTTTCACTCAGCATTGTCCTAGCAATTTCTACTATTGTCCCATTCTTCCTTTCAACAACTCCATTTTGTTGAGGAGTTCTAGGGGCAGAGAAATTGTGGTCAATACCATTAGTTTCACAGAATTCATCAAACAATTGGTTTTTGAATTCTCCACCATTATCACTTCTAATGTGAGCTACTCTTAGGTCTTTGTCATTTTCAAGCCTTTTGACTAATGTGGTAAACATCTCAAATGTCTCATCTTTGCTACTTAGCAAGATGACCCAAGTATACCTAGAGAAATCATTTACAATAACTAAGGAAAATTTCTTACCTCCCATGCTGAGTGGCTGGATAGGTCCGAAAAGATCCAAATGTAGTAATTCCAATGGTCTTTTGGTTGAGACAACCTTTTTGCTATGAAATGATTTTTTAATTTGTTTACCTTGCTGACAAGCATTACACAGTTGATCTTTTTCATACTTTAATTTGGGTAATCCCTCAACTAATTGCTTTCTAGCTAGTTTGGCAAGGAGGTCCATGCTGACATGCCCAAGTCTCCTATGCCATAGCCAGGAGTTATCCTCTTTTGACACCAAGCATATACTTTTTGAAAATTCCTTTTCCAAACTCAACATGTAAACATTTTCTACACGAGGGGCTGTTAAAATCAAATCATTTGTTTTTCCCTCGAGTATCTGACACTTAGTATTATCAAATATAACCTTCCTTCCACTCTTGCAAAGCTGAGCTACGCTTAGAAGATTATATTTGAGACCTTTAACTAAGGAGACTGGCTCAATTTTAGGGTTACCTCCGATAGTTCCTGAGCCAACTATCTTGCCCTTCTTGTTGTCTCCAAAACTTACACTACCTCCTCGTTTAAGCTCTAGTGTGATGAACTGAGTTTCATCACCTGTCATGTGTCTTGAGCATGCGCTGTCTATATACCAGAGTTTTGATTTCTCCACGCATGTCAAGCTGACCTGCATTTTAAACTATCCGTCTTTAGGTACCCAATTCTTTTTGGGTCCTTTCTTGTTAGTGTAAACAGGTGCAAAGTCATATTTCAACTTGTGACGACATACTTTTGTAGTATGGCCACTTTTACCACAAAAGCCACACATAGTTACCCTTTGAGGGTGATATTGAGTGTGGTCAGCATTGTTGTGCTGAGCATGCCAGCATACCTTGGTAGTATGACCTTTCTTACCACAGAAGTCACATTGGACAGTCTGTTTGTTATACCAGCACACAGCTTTTGTGTGTCCTTTCTTCCCACAACAGCTACATTGAGTAAACTGTTTATGCTGACCAGTACCTGAGTACTCAGCATGGGGTTTATTCTTAGTTGAACCTTTTGTTTGGTTCTGTAAAGTTGTGACATCCTTTCTAAGTTTCTTTGACTCAGTTTGAACCTCTGTGACAAACTTATGTAAGATTTGCATGTTCGTATGTAAATCTGAGTTGTCCTGGAGGAGATATCGGAGGTCACTCAGCTTGACCTCCTCAATCTCGTCACAGCGCCTGCTGAGTGCCTTAATCCTTTTGTTACACTTCTTAGTTAGTGTATATAAGTCACTCAGGGCATTTACCATTTCGTTTCTAAGCAAAAGTAAGGATGTTACCTCATTGTTGTTTTCCTCCTGCTCAGAATCTCCAGAGAGGTCGGCTTGCTGAGATTGAGATTGGTCAGCTCCATCATCTGCCATGAAACATATGTTGGCTGTTTCATTTTGCTCAGCTTTAGATGATGTTGACTCATCACTGTCACTCCACATGGCCACCATTGCCTTTTTGCTTCCATTCTTATCTTTCTTCAGATTAGGACAGCTTGACTTAATATGCCCAGTTTGATGGCATTCATAACATGTGACAGGCTTGGAGCTGTCCTTTTTGTATCTGGTGTCACTGGACTCAGCTTTATATCTGTCTCCTCTCTTGTATGGCCGCTTACTATTTATTTCATTTCTTCGGAACAGCTTTTTCATTTTTCTAGTGAACATTGCCATTTCCTCATCATCAGTTGACTCACCTTCTGTGGAGTCAGCTTTCATCACTAGTGATTTCTGTTTCTTATCCTCAGATTTTTCTTTAGCTTCAAAGTTTTTCATGGAGATTTCACGGGTCAGCAAGGAACCGATCAGCTCATCATATTTGTATGTGGTCAGGTCCTGAGCTTCCTCTACAACTGTCTTCTTGGCTTGCCAGCTTTTGGGAAGACTTCGTAAGATCTTCTTCACTTGTTCTTCTTCAGTGAAATTCTTACCGAGTCTTTTAAGCTCATTTATTATGTTGGTGAACCTGGCATTCATTGTTGAGATGTCCTCATTGTCAGTCATCTCGAACAGCTCATACAATCGCATGTGTTGGTTCACTTTGGATTCCTTGACCTTGCTGGTGCCTTCATAAGTTACTTCCAGCTTTTTCCAAATCTCCTGTGCTGACTCACAACCTGAAATCTTATTGTATTCTGCAGCATCTAGAGCACAGTGAAGCATATTGATAGCCGAAGCATTATTTTGTAATTTTCTGAGGTCATCCTCTGTCCACTCAGTTTCACTCTTGATAACTTTCTCATTATCAACAGTTTTATAAGGTACATGTGGACCTTGAACTATTGCAAGCCATGCACTCATGTTTGTGGCTTGAATAAAGTTCTTCATCTATTCTTCCAGAATGTATAATTAGATCCAAAGAATAGGGGAGGTCTAGTGATTGATAATCCCTCAGGGAGTATCTGTGTTGTTTGGTTTCCTGGGAGGAAACGAGTGCTATTTTCACCCATTTTTCGGGATCAGCTCAAGATTGTTAGATCTTTGAGTAGTGAGCTTAGGCTCTGATACCACTTGTTGGTCCTTAGTAATTAGTTCCAAGGGGGGGGGGGGGTTAGGAACTAATGTAACTTTTTCGCTCTTAATTATGATGACTTAATGTTATTTTAAGAGTTTGATAAATCAGCGTGTTGGTCAGCACGGGTGTTTCATTAGTCAGACAGTTTTAGTTCTATGCTGACTAAGACTGCTTGACTTGAGAGTTGGGAATTGACACTTGAAAGGTCAGTTTCCAACTTAGCACTCAGATTTACTCAGTTTCAGTTTTAACAATTTATAAGCTGAGTAAATACAACAAGCAACACATACATATATATATATATATATATATATTGAGAGAGAGAGTTTAGAAGTTACTCAGCACGACTTATCCTGGTTCGGCCTCTCTGCCTACGTCCAGTCCCCAGTTCATCCTGGGATTTTCAATCCAATACTGAGCTCTTTCAAGGTAGAGCACAAACCCTTTACAAGGCAGTGAGTATGCAAGAGTACGTCCTCTATTCGTCTACTCAGCTCCTACTAAGTACTACAACCCAACACTTAGATTTTTCTACTACTGAATACTTACAACCAAGTACTCAGCTCAACACTCTCAATATTCCTATTGATCACACACTTGTTCTTTTTCAACTAAAGAACACTTTAGATGATTACAAAACAATCAATCTAGCATTTACACAGAGAATAGAAAAATTGGTGTAAGATCTTTTTGTATTTGAGTGCTTTCAGAATTTTCTCTCTTGTATTTTTCTTTTGATGCTTGGGCAAATGATCCAAGAACTCTCATTGTCCTTTTATAGATGAATTTCAGAAGATTGGATCATTTTGAATTGGTTTAGCCGTTGTGTCCAAAACGGCTCTTTTAGGAGACAGCTTCTGGTCAGCTTCAAACTGTTCCGCCATTCCCTTTTTCTGTTTTCTTCAGGCGTCAGGTTTTGTCTTCTTGCATCAGACTTGTCTTTTTGTGCCAGTTGTCTTTTACCAATAATCCACAGACCCATGATTCTTGGAATTAGTCTTCTGTGTGCTTTCGAGGCTTCAATTATTGGTGCAGAAGATTGGCAGACTTTGTCCTTTAGTGAACGGATCTTTCATGCTGTCCTGACTGTTACTCAGCTTCATCCGTTATCTTCGAATGTTCAACTTCTATGCTGAGTTCCTTCTTAGTCAGCTCCGTTCTTGTTTATTCAATTCTGAAGGAGTCTTCTAATTTAGTCAGCTTTGTTCTGGCAACTTTGAAAGAAGCTTCTGATGCTGAGTTCTACTTTACTCAGCTTCTATCCTTTCATGTTGAGTTCCGTTCCACTCAGCTTTTGGCTTATGCTGACTTCTGACCTGTCTTACTTTATATATATATTTTTGTACTCAATATTGAACAAACACATTAGTACAATTAAATCAAAGCATTTAAATTTAATTGTCTCTTAATCATGGATGATTTATGCTATTGCATGCTGTGTGTTTATCTTAAGCTGAGCAACTAAGCATAAGAATTATTCCTTTGCATAACACTGACTACTCAGAATTTTAAATGCTTGAAATTCTTAACACTGAGTGAAGAGCGGTTGCAAACTTTAATGCAAAGCACGCGAATTAAATAGCCACCTAGGATGACGTATAGGCTATAATTAGGAAATACATGCACCGTATGTGTTATAAATGCCAGAATCTTTGTCGATTGAGAATCTCGAGGTAAAACGGACAACCCAACGCCTTGGATTAACTCAACATCTCTATAAATAGTGGATGAATTCCCACTTTTATTTCTTTACGCTTAGAAATCTTTGGCATTCATACTCTCTCTCTAAAAATTCCCAAACTTCCCAAAAACTTCTCTGAGAATATGACGAACGGTTCTCTAAATATCTCCGGTGCCGGTTTACCCAACAACCGCTCCGATGCAATCCCCAAATCTCCTACCCAGCGTGACCACGCTAAGGCCACAACACCGAGCAAGAAAGCTCAAGCTGTCCAAGCCACCTCTTCGAAGGGAAATCAACAGCAAAAGGACAAGGGCAAGAAAGTTGTGGAACGCACCTACTCTCAGGTTTTCGAGAGTGTGAAGGGATGTAAAATTGATCACTCGAGATGGTTTTTAAGAGGATTCGTGGAAGCTGAGCAACCCTTTTGTGAGTGGATCAAGAATAATGGTTGGACCGAGCTGTTCTCAGTTCGTGATGCTACTTACCCTGAGTTGGTAAGAGAATTCTACGCTAACCTAAAGATCGTCGATGATGACCGGAACTACCTAGCTTCTCATGTTCGAGGAAAGGACATCTTCATCAACCCTGCATATCTTGCCTCACTGTTCAAGCTAAAAAACGAAGGAGCTATACTTCGTAAATCTGGTGACCATGAGAAAACCAACTACGTTCAGACCTTCTGTAAACCTGAGGGTCATGTAGGTGAAATCTCGAGCACTTCCATGGGTCAGCATCAAAAGATGGCCCATTACATACTGACCAATTTCCTTTTCCCTAAAATCAACTGCACCAACTCAGCAACCAATTTTGAGCAGTGTTTTATATGGCACATGCTGACCTACACACCGATAAACATGCCCGTATTCATAATCGGTGGGTTTCTACGAAGTACAGGAACCCTTAGGTTAGGCTCTTTTATCACCCGAATCCTCAAGGATCACAATGTGGACATGGTTGTGGAAATCAGCACTCGGGGAACCGAGATTACAGCTGGTGCCCTATTCGGTTTGGCATATGATCAACCTATTGTGCCGAAGAAAGGAAAAAGGGAAGCTGTCCAGAACGCTGAGGGGGCGGTGACTCGAAAGGGAAGAACTCAAAGAAAGAGGAAGGCTGTCCAGACTACCTCTAAAGCTGCTGCTCCTGCCCCAAAGAAGGTTAAATTTGTATGTGGAGGAACTAAGCCTCAGATTCAACAAGGACAGGGTGGATCTAGGTCAGCTGAGAAAAGACCTAGGCAAGCTGAGCCTGAGACAGAAGAAAGAGAGGTTGATGACCAACCATTAAGGAAGAGGAAGAAGCAGCTCAATTTTAAGTTAAGACCTATCGATGCACTACCAACTGATGTCGTCGTTCCTCCTAACTCACACTATGTACAAAGTCAAGACGTTGATGCTGAGCAACAGTTAGATGATCAGGAAGAACAAGACCAACTGGGTGGTCAGTTTGTTGAGGAAGAACTGGAGGAACAGTTTGAGGAAGAAGAATTGGAGAAACAGTTTGAGGAAGAAGAACTGGATGATGAGTCTGAAGAAGAAGAAAGTGGTCAGGATGACACTGAAGAAACAGCTGATGATGAGCACCTTGAACCAATCAACACTGAGTTGGTTGACGAAGAAGAAACTGAGCACAAGATTTAATAAAGTAGGGCTCTTCCCAAAAATAGTTCTTAGCATCATGAAAGAATTTCCTACACTGCTCGTAAGTAAGATGCGGGGGAAGAATATTACCGGCTTTGTAGTTTGCCATATCGGCATACCAAGGTAAAGGTGTTACCGCATAGAGAGTTTCGTCGGGAAAGGTCTCCTTAATCTCCACAACTTCTGGAGATATGGCTTGCTCGCTTTGTAACCGGGAAAGATGGTCGGCTACAACATTCTCCACTCTTTTTTTATCCCTGATTTCGATATCAAATTCTTGTAGGAGTAGAATCCACCGTATTAATCGTTGCTTGGCGTCCTACTTAGTCATTAGGTACTTGAGAGCTGCGTGGTCAGTGTATACGACAATTTTGGATAATACGAGATATGATCTAACTTTATCGAAAGCAAAGACTACCGCAAGCATCTCTTTTTCCGTAATGGAATAATTTTGTTGGGCCTCATTGAGCGTTTTGCTCGCATAATAAACAAGGCGGAAAATTTTATCCACCCGCTGGCCCAAACAAGCACCTACAGCCAAGTCACTTGCATCACACATGAGTTCAACAGGAAGACTCCAATCGGGTTTCACCATAATGGGTGCATTAACTAGTTTTTCCTTTAGCGTATTAAATGCAAGCAAACATTCAGGAGAAAAACTAAATTCCGCATCCTTTGCTAGGAGTTGGGTCAAGGGGGTTGCTATCTTAGAGAAATCTTTGATGAATCTCCTATGAAATCCCGCATGACCTAAAAAACTCCGGATTCCTTTAACATTGATTGGAGGGGGTAATTTCTCAATCACCTCAATCTTAGCCGGATCGACCGCGATTCCTTCCCCGGACACCTTGTGTCCCAAAACAATACAATCTTGAACCATGAACTGACACTTTTCCCAACTTAGAGCGAGATTAGTTTCCTCGCAATGTTGAAGGACTTTATCAAGATTGTTCAAACAAATTTCAAAGGACGATCCAAAAACAGAAAAATCGTCCATGAAGACTTCCATGAAGTCCTCAATCATTTCGGAGAATATAGCCGTCATGCACCTTTGAAAGGTGGCGGGGGCGTTACAAAGCCCAAATGGCATCCTCCTATATGCAAATGTCCTATACGGACACGTGAATGTCGTCTTTTCTTGATCAGAAAGGATCAACGGGAATTTGCATATAACCGGATAGGCCATCGAGGGTGCAAAAGAAGTTATGACCCGCCATTCTTTCCAACATTTGGTCAATGAACGGCAAGGGAAAATGATCTTTTCGGGTGGCTTCATTAAGTTTCCTGTAATCAATGCATACACGCCACCTAGTTACTTTTCGTGTGGGGATTAATTCCCCTTGATCATTTTTTGTCACCGTAGTGCCCCCCTTTTTGGGAACACATTGGACCGGACTAACCCATGGACTATCGGAGATAGGAAAGATTATACCTACGTCGAGGAGTTTGATTACCTCGGTCTTCACTATCTCTTTCATATTGGGGTTAAGTCGTCGTTGCGGCTGCACGGAGGGTTTGACTTTATCCTCCATAAAGATACGGTGTGTGCAGATGGTGGAGCTGATCCCCTTAATGTCGTGAATAGTCCACCCAAATGCGCCCTTGTGTTTTTGTAACACCGTAATTAATGCTTCCTCTATTTCCGCTGTCAAAAGCGAAGAAATAACAACCGGTAAGAAATTGGGAGGTTGTAAAAATACGTATTTTAAATTAGGAGGTAAGGGTTTAAGTTCCAAAGTTGGAGGTTCCTCAAGGGAGGTCTTCGGCTTTGCTTTGCTATCCCGGTCTAAACCCTCGAACCGACTCCTTGCCAACAGACATTGTTCTATTTTGGAGGAGTATTCAAACGGCTTGTTCAATGGCTCCTCATCCAAATGCTCAATACCATCTATTTCTGAAGAGGTTCCCGCAGAAGACCTATCACAAAAATCCTCAACAAAAATATCAATAGAGTCTACGGAATTTAAAAAATTGCAGTCCTCCATGGTGTTAGACGGGTATTTTATGGAGTTGTACACGTTAAACTCTACCTCTTCGTCTTGCAACTGTAGGATAAGTTTACCTTCGTGGACGTCAATGAGAGTCCTATCTGTTGTGAGAAATGGTCGTCCTAGGAGGATTGGTACCGTATCGTCTTCCGCCATATCGAGCACTACAAAATCGGTGGGGAAAATGAACTTGTTCACTTTCACTAAGACATCCTCCACAACTCCTTTTGGCCGGGCAATGGATCTATCGGCCAACTGGAGCGTCATATTGGTAGGCTTTGGTTCTCCCAAGCCGAGCTTCCTAAACACAGATAAAGGCATTAGATTGATACTAGCACCCAAATAACATAAAGCTCTCCTAAACTCAACATTACCAATCGTGCAAGGGATAGAAAAACTACCTAAATCCTTGAGTTTAGGTGGGAGTTTGTTTGTTATAATTGCGGAGCATTCCTCCGTGAGCGCTACCGTTTCATTATAATCAAACTTCCTATTTTTGGCAAGGATTTCTTTAAGAAACTTCGCATACGTAGGCATTTGCTCCAATGCCTCCGCAAGCGGGATGTTAATGTGAAGTTTCTTAAAAATTTCCAAAAACTTGCCGTATTGGTGGTCCAATTTTTCCTTTTTAAGTCGTTGTGGAAAAGGGAGCTTTGGTACGTAAGCTCCAATTGGATCACACACATTTTTATTCTTATCCAAGGAAGTCGCGGGTTTCGGATCCGAACCGGGGTTGCTTACCACTTCCGGTTCATCACTTACCTATGGAGCGGGTGGAGTCGCCTTTGGAACCGGTGGTTCCAAACCCTTACCACTTCGGAGAGTTATTGCTTGCGCGGTCTCCCGATCTTTTGGTCTCGGGTTTTGTTCGGTGTTAATCGGGGGGGACTCATGTTGTCTCCCTTGTCGTTGGCGACTTAATTGGGCCACTTGCTGTCCCAAGTCCCTGCAAAAAGCTTCATTGTTAATAAGATGAGAAGATATTTCTTTAAGGAGATCAATTACCATTGCGTCTTGCGCATTGCTAGGAGGTTGCGATTTTTGCCCTCCTTGGGCATGAGGGAATTGGCCCAAACCTTGTTCCACAAATTTACCATGGGGTTCAGATGGGGGCTTCAACACATTCCGCTTGTTATCATAAGATGGAATCGGGTGTTGGTGTTGAGGCCTCCATCCGTTATTATTATTGTTATGGTGGTGATAAGCATGTGTGTTAGGATAGGAGTTATAATGAGAATTATACCTTTGTTGTCCCCCTACATAACTTACACTTTCGGTGTCGCCGGCAAAAGGGCTTCCGGCTTGACAATCTTTACCTTGGTGGTCACCACCACAATGAGAGCACACTAGGACTTGTGCTGAATTCTTGAGGCTCATTTGCGCCATTAAGGCGTCCAGCTTCTTATTCATTTTGATCATGAAGATTGTGGGAGCCTTGTCTTCTACGGCAAAGGTTTGATGTTGCGAGGGTCCGGCAAGCCGATCTTCTTGCCATTGGACACTTTTCCTAGCTAATTCATGAATGAGTTCATATGCCTCGCTTGCCGATTTGCGAAACAAATCCCCACCTGCGGCAGAATCAACGGTTGCACGATTAGCATGTGTTAAACCATGATAAAAGGTACTTACTAGATCATGCTTAGGGATATCGTGATGGGGACAGCTTCGGAGCAACTTTCGGAACCTAGCCCAAGCTGAATGGAGGGCCTCGTACCCAAGTTGCCGAAAGGAGGTGATATCTTTTCTCAACTTAACCGTTTTAGAGGGCATGAAGTAGTAAGATAGGAACTCCTTCTCAAGTTCCTCCCAAGATGTGATCGATCCCGCCTCTAACGAGTGCAACCATTCTAATGCTTGCCCTGTCAAAGAGAAAGGAAATAGTTTTAGTTGGACGGCCTCAACCGGAACACCGTTTTGCCGCGAAGTTTCGGCACACATAAGAAATTTATCAAGGTGTTCGTTAGGGTTTTCATGGGGTTCCCCTCCGAATTGACCGAGTTGTTGGATTAATTGGATCATGCTAGTCTTTATTTCAAATGTGTCGGCCGGAATGGTGGGGGAAACGATTCCGTGGCGGATTTGAGGGCGATGTGGAGCAAGAATCTCCAACATCGAACTCGTGTCATTGCCTCCACCATTACGGTTGTTATTCACGGGTTGTTCCGGCACCCTTTGGTTGACCTCGGGCTGGTTAGCTTCATTGTTGAGATGTGCCATTCTCTCTTTTTGAATCCTACAAAGAGTATGTTCAATTTCGAGATCAATAGGAATAAGTGAAATAAAATATAATATCAACAAGAAAAGAATGTTGTTAGTAAAAGTATATATAAACAATTTATACAAAAAGAATGCTTAAACTAACAATAAAACGTTTTTGTCTAATATTGCAAGATGTTATAAATCCCCGGCAACGGCGCCAAAAACTTGATGCGTGCCGTCTAGTGTAGTGTTTTCTATGACAAAATATGTATACGATAAGTGTGTTACGACTATGGATGTGATCTTTCTAAATGCTCTATATTTACTAGACGTCACTACTTAGGGGCAAGTGTACCCCGTCGTATCAAGTAATAATCCGGTTAAGACCGGGTATCGAATCCACGGGATTTATAACTGCAAGTATTAAACGACTCGGTTTTATACGTTATTTAAGTGGTGAATACTTTGAGGTTGGTGTGAGACACAACTACAAACTACTCCTAACTACGTGTGAGGTGAATTTATATAACGAAACTCTATAGAGTGGTGTGAATGCGATAAGTTATAACTATGACAAATAATGACTTCTAATGTTTATACGGTTGATGGTTTGCTCGTGCAAAGACGACTACGTGTAGAGAAACCGACCCGTGAAGTACTTAGACTACGTGGTTCCTAGTCAAGGCGTGTCTAATGCTTGGGTCCAGAAATTAGGGCCCGTAAGTTCCGTGGCTTGTGAATTCCTACGGTTTCCGGTTTGTCACTTCCGGTAAGGCAACACCTATATGAATCCCTAAAGATAGCCCGAATGGCGTCGGGAATCGCGTTCTCCTACACAATAATCAATTACAAATATCAAAACAAGTAACAAACATCAACACATATATAGAAAAGAAGCTTAGGAATCATAAATTATAAATATGGAAAGTGTAAATATGGATTACAAACAAGCCTAGTACATAGGATGAGATCAAGCTAATTAGCAAGAATAAAGGGAAGAATCCACCCTCGGAACTAGCTAACCGGAATCAAAAGTCGTCTCTAAGGACTTGAATGGTGGAGCTCTCGAGCTTGGTGTGCGGAGATGGAGCGGGACTTTGATGAAATGCCGGGAGCAACGGACAAGCTCTTGAGATGGAAGAGTTTAGTTACACAAAGCCTAAAAACAAATCTAAACTACAACAATCAAAACAAGTATAGTTTTTTTTTGCTCTTTCTAATGGTATATCAAATGAGTGCTAGACACTCTTATTTATAGATCAAGCTAGGGGCAAGATTGTAATTCCACAAAGTGCAAGCATGGAGGAACATTATTTTGTGCAGAAATCCCATGATACGCCCCGCGTATGGTGGTGTACGCCCTGCGTGTATGCCCATTCCGTCAGAAATCTCCTGCATGTGGACCAATTCGGATCTTGTTGTCTCAAACATGCCCCGCGTTGATTGGGATACGCCTCGCGTGTTTGAGTCTCTGAGATTTTATTACTTGAATTGAGCCTTTTACGCCGCGCGTAGCTTAAGGCACGCCCTGCGTAAATGAGTCTCTGAACTTTTTGTATTAACGAACTCCCTTACACGCCCCACGTGTAAGGTGGTACGCCTCGCGTATAGATTGTTGACTCAGGAGACAGTGCAGTCTGGCTTTCAGGATTAGGCAATTATTTCTGACATATGTTTATACGCCTCACGTAAGTTGGCGTACGCCTCGCGTATGCTGACTAGATTCCGCGTGGTGTTTGTGGATAGGGCAATTATTTCTGACTCTATGTTTCACGCCCCGCGTATGGGATGATGCGCCTCGCGTATTTGAGTGGATTTTCACTCCTTGCTCGTACCTGAAATACAAATCTCGGGACCGAGTTAGCTTGATGTTTTTATTTCCTAAATTACTCAAAAATAAGGGAAATTAACTGAACGCATGGAATTTATTTTTATTCCGTTATTTTATTAAAACACTCTATTTTTGTAATTAAACTTATTTGTTTCTTCTAAAATTAACCCGTAAATCACGCTAAAAGATAGGGGTAAAATACCCCTATCACTTCCGCCAACCAAAGTAATGCCGAGCAAGTGCTCGAAGATTCCGTTCCTCAACATGTTGAGCAAGCTAAGGAATTACTTGCTTAGGTGAACACTGGACTTCCTCAACTTCCAACACCTAGTCAGCTTCAGCCTGACCCTGAGCAAGCAACACTTTCTGCCGATCCTCCACTTCCACAACTCAATCTGTAGAATCAAATCCAGTCAGTTTCTACTGACAATCCAAATTCCAGGCCAGCCGCTGACAATGCTGGGC
Source organism: Euphorbia lathyris (assembly GCF_963576675.1). Lineage (NCBI taxonomy): Eukaryota > Viridiplantae > Streptophyta > Magnoliopsida > Malpighiales > Euphorbiaceae > Euphorbia > Euphorbia lathyris. The sequence goes on from NC_088910.1 coordinate 89,975,928, forward strand.
CTTCTAATGATGAGCAGAACCAAACACCGCCTTCATTCGGTTCTACTCCTCCTCCAGCATCTGGGTCAACCAATGATGGATCCTTAAGCTATTTGAATGCCTCTGAGTCTGGTCGAAGAATCGTTGACTCAGCTCAAGCTCTTATCCAGGACCTCCATCAAACCAGTACCAATGCCGCTGGGTCTACTAATGTTGAGACAACTCCACTTTCGTCTGTCACTCAGCTTCTAACTGAGATCAAAGGTCTGAAGGATCTTCTGAGTGTCATGACTTCATTGCAATCTCAACAGCCCAGGCAGGACTCTATAACAAAGCTGGCCGAACTCCAGCTGACCACGGTAAACCATATGAACTCACTGCAAGGGCAGATTCATCAATTGTCAGCTGCGAACTCAGCATATGCCACTTTCGCCGAAGTACATCATCTCTTTAGCTAGCTTCATACTGAGCAGGAGAAAACAACTCACCAACTTTCCACCTCCTCCCAATGCTCCATTGAGCAAATTAGCGAGGTTGTGCGTCTGCTAAACTTAAACAGGCAAGAGATGGGAACTGACGAGCTTAAAACCAACGAGATTCTGAAGTATTCTCGAGTAACTTTCAACCATGTGCGCCAAATCAACGCTCAGTGTGAGTATTTTGATTCATCTTTGCTAAAGATGTTTCATCAAGCTTTTGCAATGCTCACTGAAACCATACACTGGGTTGGCAAGTCTCAAGCCTATGTTTTGAGTATGCTGAGTGCTGCATCTATCGGTATTCCTCGAGCTATTATGGATGACGGTGTCCCAATCTTTGACGGAATGAATGAAAGCACAAGAAGGCTAAAGGCATTTTCTAAACGCCTAACTCAAGCTGCCATTGAAGAAACCTTCATTGCCAAAACCGATGCTGGCAAAACGGGGGAGAAAGAACAAGCCCTAAGAACTCAGCGAACTGAAGAAGCTTCAGTTAGTCAGCAGACAGTCAAGAGTAAAGGCATAGCTACTACAGAACATGTTGTTCAAATTAATTACAAGAAGAAATAGCTTCACTTGCACTGACTAGAATAACTAGCTTTTTGAACCTTCATATCTGTATTCTGTTTGTGAACTTTGTTGTGCTGACTTTAAAATTCAAACAAAGTATATGCATCTCTTTCATACTGTCTACTCTTATGCGATGCCTACTTAAGTGATTGTTATAACTTGTTAAAACGCATCTTCATTAAATCAATTGTGCTACACTGTCTATATTTATTAATGATATGTCTGCTGTGTTGATTAAATATGTTGACCACTTCTTATATGTCCACTTAAGAAAAACTCATTGAACAAAGCTTACTCAGCGCTCTCTGATATTTAAACCTTCCGCGTAAAACTGAGTTAAATAGAATATGTTCCATGAGCTGACCTATTTTTGAAAACTGACCTTAGACCTACTCGATTAAACCTTAAAATGTTTAGAGTAAAACTAAGTCAGCAGCTCAACCCTTACGGGGGAGTTAATTGATAAAATTAGGTCAACTATCATGGGGGAGCTCAACACTGAGTTCTTCAACTGAATATTTTTGCCAACATCAAAATGGGGGAGTTTGTTGAAACACCTTTCCACATGATTTTGATTTGACAAAATTATTTAAGTGATGATAAAGATATTCTAACACATTAAATTTAAATGCTTTGATTTATTACACTAATGTGTTTGTTCAATGTTGAGTTTAATTGTTTATAAGACATTAAGATTAAAAGCCCAAAGGCCCATAAAGTGGAAGTCAAGCCCAAATCAACACATCAAGACCATTCGGCTCAAGAGTTCAAAACGAAGCCGTATCAAGTAAAACGACGACTCAGCAAGAGAAGGATCGAGAAGCCTTCGAGGCAAAAGCTTCAAGTGGAAGCTGCTGAGTTGGACGACAATGCAGTCTGGACAGCGACAGACAATGTTCAACTTCTAGACAAAGTATTTCTGCTTTGGGAAAAGTTCAGAAGGTGCAGGAAGCTGTCTCGTGGACTTTTCCTTAAGTGTCGAAACATTCTGTCGAAGACTGACGAAGACAGAAGATGCAAGAATCCTATTGGCCAACGACGCTGAGCACGTCCAGAGTGACAACGGCAGGAAGCCGTTTCCCTCCAACGGTTATTTCGAAATTCGAAATAACCAGGTGCCTCAAGTGTCACTATATAAAGGCCATCCATTTGCTTCAATCAATGCAGATCTTCAACTAGTCGAAACGCTGACCAAATTCATACTTGAAGTTTCTGTTAGAAAAGCAAAGCAAATACTTTACACCAACTCTTAATCTTTGTGTAAAAGTCTAGAGTGATTTCCAATCATCTAAAGTGTCTTAGCAATCGTTGTTTAGGACAAACACTTTATCATTTCTAGAAGAATAGAAAGGAGAGGCCGAGTACTCGATTATAGTACTCAGCGTAGATATAGGAGTGAGTAGAGATATAGAGGAAGGTACTCTTGTTATACTCAGCTTCTATCTGTAAAAGGTTTCGTGCTCTACCTTTAAAGAGCTCAGTAGAGAATTCAAAAAGCTCGGAACGAGTTCCAGGGACTGGATGTAGGCGGAGAGGCCGAACCAGGATAAGTCTGCTGAGTAATATCTTTCTAACCCTTAAACTCCTTTAATTTATATTGCTTGTTATAAAACTGACTAAGTAAAGAACTCACGCTGAGTTAAGTTTACTAAGAAGCTGAGTTCAGGAATAGACTCTAAGTGCTATTTCCTGACTCAAGTAAAGAAGCAGACTTAGTCACAAGTTGACTAAGCTTGTGTCTTGAATCTACTTAGTGACACTGTGTAAACCTTTTCATAAGAAAAGAAGTCAGCCTCAACGAACAAATTTTTTAAATAGTTCCTATCCCCCCCTGGAACTAACTTGTCACGTTATAGGGACCAACACTAAGATGTTGGTGGAGAGGGATGAAATTGAGATGGATGAAGGAGCAAATGTTAAGAAATAGGGTAAGATTCATGGATCTAAACAGATTCTTTTAGAAGGAAGAAAAAGAAATTAAAGAAAGAGAAACCCACATCGCAGTCATAATAACGGACATCGTTAAATGCATCCACAAAGGAGATACTATTGTGTGTTAAGAAAGGCAATGTAGAGCGGGACATCAAGTACCCGATGCAGAAACAAGGTGAGTGTTATGGAAGAAACCCCAAGTCGTACTGCAAGTTTAATAGAGTAAGTAGGAATGATAGTATAATTTATATTGTGCTAGGAAGAGAGATAGAAAGTCTCATAGAAAGAGGAAAGATCGATCAATTTGTTCAGAAATCAGATTGGGAGGACAACCTAATAAAGGAAGAGGCCCAATTCGAATAAAAATTGGAAGGGAGACATTAATTGGAGGAATAGAATTAGCGATGCAGGGAATAAGAGCACAAGCAAAAAATGAGCTCTCCAACTCGAGGAGGCATGACTTGAATTATTTCTTTTCCTCATTGAATTTGGTATCATGATCATACTGGATGCTTTAGTGTTAAAGGTAGAAGTCGAAGGATATCAAGTAAGGAGGGTGTTGATTGATATGACAAGCTCTATGAATCTAATCACTAGAGGAGCTCTCAAGAAGTTGAACATTGATCCGGTCAAAGTCGAGCATGTTCACCTTTTTATCATATGATTCACATGACATGTGGCGCCCGAGGGCTCGTCTGATCTTTCTTCTTTCTTGTCCATTAGGGTGGCTAAGTAGGCTTCTCGAGCAACTTTTAGTTTCCTTGTACTATTTAAAATCCCTCATTAGTAAGGATCTACAGGGTTAGATGCCTAATCGAGATTACCACTTCATAGAGGAAGGGCCTTCCCATTATAATGTTATAGGCCATTGGTATAAACATAATAGTGAACTCACATCCTCCCTCCTATTTGGTTTCCCCATCTCTAAATAGGCATTCCAACACCACATGACATGGAAGGTCGGTTTTCTAGCAGGAAAAGTTGAAGAGCCGAAAGACTTGGGAGAAAAGGGCGAGGAGGCACCAAAGAAGTAAGATCAAGGCTAGGAGATAGAAGAATCTAAAACCACCTGCAATGTAACTAGTTACTAGTTGAAAATCGCCTAATATTAAATTGTAAGAATATTTGTCTCTTTTTCTCTATTAGGGAAAAATAGCTGATATACCATGTCATGTAACCAATTGAACTAAAAGTTTAAGCTGATAGTTAAGTTCCAATTCATATTAATATATGGCATTCTCATTCAATGAAATCCCAAGACATGGGAAACAATTTTAGTTTTTTTATTTTCTCACAATCGCGTAAAGAATTTAAAAGCTAGTAAGGTAGAAATAAAAAATGTTGAACTCCCTAAATTAAAATGGAAGGACTTATTCCTGAAGGCATATAACCTACAAAGGACTTATGCCCGAAGGCGTAGAGCCCACGAATAACTTATACTCGGAGACATATGCCTAGTGACATAGAGCCTATAAAAGGACTTAAGCCTAGAGGCATAGAGCCCACAAAAGGACTTAAGCCCAGAGGCGTAGAGCCTATAATAGACTTATGTTCGAAGGTGTAGAAACTCCTAAAGGATTTATATTCTCATGTATAGAGACCAGGGGGGATTTATACCTAGAAGCATATAGACCATAAAAGGATAGAAAAGGTTTTCGAATAAACATTGCTATATGCAGATACATGTTAATGTGCGGCCTAGTTTGGGGCAACTCCATTGTCAACGGGGAGTAAAAGGTTTGTGCAAAAAAACTAAAAGTCTGTAAAAGAAGGTACGATAGTCATGGAAGTACCATGTCAAATATGAAAAACCATAAGTCATGACTATAGTACATGTGAATTTTCATAGTAAAATTATGTGGTTGCAAACACAGTCGATTTTACACATTATGGAAGTGGGGTGGAAATGCGCCCCATAAGTTAAATATATATAGTAGCTAGTCTAGTGTTCAAAGGATTGGCGAATATGAACGCGAATACAAAATAAATAGGGCACCAAGTGCACATTTAATTTAAATAAGCATACAACGTGAAGGCCGAACATATATGAGCTTGAAGGAAAACATTCTTTAGACACCAGAGAGGAAGACGACTTTTCTTCAACATAAGAGCGGTCGCTCATTTCGAAAAAAGGTTCCTTTGGTGGTTGTGGTGGAACATGTAAGTGTTGTATGCCATAGACCATTCCTTTTGTATATTATACGGTGCGAATTTTGTATCCAAATGGCAGTTAATAACATATGTATTCATGTGTAATTATTTGTATTGTTCAATTACTTAATGAATATATATACATTAGTTCAAAGATTATTTACAAAGAGATAATATTATTAAGAGTTAATAATAATGAGATATATTTCTTTGGTGAAATAATAATCTTAAATGATCATAGTCGGTGGATAATGAATTGGACACTCATTTATCCTTAGACTATCACCTCTGTTTATTTTATCGATTAGTATGAGATATTAATCAGAAACAGAAAATCTCATTCTGTTTGATATGTTGATATCAGAATAAATACGTGGACATTCAAAGAGGTGAATGGTTCGAATTGTGACGTTAGATAATAATTGCACAAAGGTTTACTCCTAGTCAACATAATTATTATCTAGGTCATAATAGTGCATATAGTCATTTGACTTGAGGAAACTTAGTTGTTTTTGTGCAGGTAATTATAGTTTGTTCCTGCTTTGTACTAGGATCTTAATTCTGGTAATCCGGTAGTGAATCGTTATAGTTAATTGAGTAGTGTAACAAGAGTTTGCTAATAGAGGATTCATTACTCTAAACAAATTGATTATATCAACCTTTAGTTAAATTGATTAATTAAAAGTGTTTTAATTAATTAATTGACACAATTGAATGTGTCAATGGAATTGATAAAACATTCTAACATTGTTTGATATTCAATTGAAATGAGGAAATTATAAATAATTATTCTTGCTCAATTTAAGTTGATGACTTTTTCCAAATGCAATAGTTAAGTGTTGACTATTAAAATTTAGAGGTGTTTTAAATTAGCCCTCTAAGATATTATTAAAAAATATAATAGTAATTAATTAAGTTGTTAATTAATTATTATTATATATATTATAAATTAATAACAATAATATAATCAATTATTATATTAATTTATTATATATATATATAAAACATGCACTAGGACACAATGTCCTAGTGCATACTTTGTTTCAATCCACAATGGATTGAAACAAAGTTTGCATACATATATATATCAAAAGATATATACATGTAAACTAAGGAAATAATATACATACGGTTTTTCGGTTCAGAAAATCGGATTTGGAATCAGTTTTCGATTTTCAACAAGATTAATCAATTTCTTTGAGGCTTGATCTAATCGACTTAGTGGACTGACTAACGGCTTCACTACTAGAGAAGCTTTAATACCCGATTGGAATCTACACGAGGTATTTATTCCAATCTCGTAGTATAAATATCAATTTGATTATTAAAGAACTTAGTGATCCTGGTTAAGGATTTGGTGTCAAACATCGGATGTTTGACTGTATATCAGAGTGATTGGATCACACTGATTGTTTGTTTAAGGAATTTTTTTGAAATTCGTTTCCTAAATATCAACACGCTTCCGCTTCATCAAATCCTTCAGAACATGACGATGATAGCATCAATTTCCCAAACATCCGACTTTGAAGGAAGTTCTGATCCCAAGCGGAGATACAACCTCTTCCACATAAGTAGGGTTGTTATGCCAAAAAAAAGGCCCCCTTTGATGGAGAATCAGAGGACATCTGCAGTAGACGACTCAATTTTTGACTTTGAAGAAAGTTCCGACTAGAAACAAGATTTGATTCCACTTTAAAATCCCTTATCTCATTCCCTTGTATTGTATCCCAAAGCCATCTTGTCTCTCTCCATCCTCTAGATCCAGTCTTTCATAAACCGCTAGAAGAAAGTTGATATCTTCATCCTAATAAAAACACATTTAAAAAATAAGAACAAAAAGCGAGAAGAGAAGAATGAAGAATGATGAGAACTTGTTACCTGATGGAAGAATGGCCAAGCTCGAAAGGGGAAATAGACTCGACAGAGGAAAAATAGGGAAGCAAACTAATTTATCAAAATTTCCCAATTTAAAAACATAATTAATATTTAAATTTTTTGATTTGAACTAAATTGATATGACTACAAACTTTATTTATTTTATTTTTTTTTGAAGAAACTACAAACTTTAAATTCATTTGCACCCTTAATTCCACATAATGTAGTAGCAATTTTTTTTATAAAATGGAATTGTTAAAGACAGCTGTTTTTGTTAGATAATGAATTAAGCAGGTATAATAGGTAATCAGAAAATGATAAACCTGAAATGAAGTTTGGTAAGAAACATGCATGAACCAGAACCATATCAAATCAAGCATCAAAGATGAATAATTGAACCAACACTTCCAAAAAAAATGTCGACTCATTACATAACTTTTATGAAAATTGTACATTAATCAAACCAAATATGGACAAGACCTGCAACATTTGGTACTTAATTAACAAAAAAACATCTACTCAGAATGCTTTTCCAGTGTTCAGCTTAATTAGCCTAAACCAGTCTTTGTCATTCTTCGATACTAAATTACCATTTTCAGAAATTCGGACGACAACATGCCCACACCTCCTAACTATTTACACATTCTTTTTCATTAACTTTTTTTTTTTAAATACAAATAAGTCATTTATTTCTTTTCTCTCTAAACCATTCTGTAATCTATGTCTAGGCGGGCAGTCTATATTAATTCAGATTCAAGTCGGGTAAGTTGTTTTCCGGAAGCAAAAGCTCTTCCATCCAAATACGTTGCACTAATACGGAAACGAGAAATGAAACAGGAAACGTTATTTCTAATAAGAATTAGCTAGGAAACAGTAATGGAAACGGAAACAAAACACGAAAACATTAATCAACAAGAGTTTTTGTGCAATCTAGCCACCTAATATTTAATTACAAATGCATTTTTATCTATCTCTATCTCTAAGTCAAACTCAAGTTGAATAATTAAGTTGATCCAGTGTCTTGACTCCCTTAACAACACTCTTAGTAGTTAAGTCATTTATGAGATTACATAAATGATGCATGGAATTGTAATTTCCAATTTTAAAACCCTACTACTTTTTATTTATTGTGCATATATTTTGTTAAAGTCTTGCATAATTCTGAATAAATTGGTTATATATATATCTAATCCATACTTTCTATATGGGGTGGGCTGGTTTCTTCACACACTCCCAATTCTTCTACTACTAATTTTTTTTAATATAAATATTCCCAATTAATTTTCGAGAACTCTCTATCATCTAGCGTTTTATAAAATCTTGATATTTTGATTAATTTTACTTGTTTTTTTTTTTTAATCAAAAGAATAGTTTATTGGCTGATATCATCTAAAAGAATAGGGAACAAAAAAGGAGGGGTGCAATACCACTCTCCACGAACAGACGAAGAACTAACCGCTCTAGCTAAGCTATACCGCACAGTTCGCTGAACGTTTGACAAAAGAGATAGACGTGTTGTCTAGCTCATGAATAAACTTAATACAATCTTCTATAATGTCCGAGAAATATGAATTGGTTGAAACTTGACTATTTATAGCTTGTACTACTACAGAACAATCAGATCGCAGCTCTACATCCTTGAATGAGCTCTCCTTCAACCAAGATAAGGCCTCCTTCACCGCCATTGCCTCCGCTATTGCTGGATCAAAATAGCCAATTAAAGCCCCATGTCTTGCGAAAATGCATTCCCCCTGGTAGTTGCGGATTATAAATCCATATGAGCAATAGCCTTCTTCATGGAACAATCCTGCATCGACATTGCACACTAAGAGGCCCTCTGTTGGACGGGACCAGGTAAGAGCATGTCTAACCCTTTGAGTAGCTGATGTTCCTCGTACCAGCTGTGCTGCCTGCCAGTCTGAACATTCCTTCGCTGCATTTCTTACCAGTTCTTCCGCCAATATTCGATTAATTTTACTTGTTATTTCAATACATTTCTTGTTTTCAATTTTTTTTGGGAGAGCAAAGGAAGGCAGGGAGCCCAGTGAAACAAAAGAAGAGAACAAAAAATTAAGTCAGAACTAATCTATTTAAAGTCCGGCCTTGCTGATCTTCAAGGAGGATTTGCTAGAGGCTTGCAGTATGCGCACCACACTTGTGATGACCCAGGACGTAATTGCCTGTGAAATTTATCAACCAGTCAGCTGCTTGATTTCCTTCACGATACACATGTTCAAAACGGATAGACCAGTCCATATCTCGTTCTTGATTTCTTGTAATTCAAGAAAAACATGAAAATAGCCCCTCCCCTAAGGAGATTAGTTGCCAAGATCCCTTGAAACCCCATAACTTAGAATTAGGCGACTAGTCAAAAAGTTTGACATAGTTGCACTCAACGATCATAGGCTGTTTGAGTAACTTTAACTGTGAGGTATCTCCCGAGGTTTGAGATGATAACATATGATGATTTAGGAATCAATGGAATGGAAACTGAAACAATGTTTGCATATCATGTGGTATTTTCTAAAATTAGGGTTTGTTGTAGAAGATGTGTTGTTAATGATATTTTTGGGAGAATTCGCAAATAAAACCATCCAGCAAGTAAAATCAAAATTCTTGTTTAGCTATATCAATCATAGAGTTGTTATCGGCGGTCAAAAGAAAAGAAACACGGAAAATGCCTAGTATCGCTTTTCTCCTCAATTTTATAAAACAACACCTAAATTTGATTTGATTAAAAGTTTATAAAGAGAGATAAATGTCTAACACTAAGGTATACAGTAGTGTTCACCTGGACCCTCATTCACCGTTAGATCTAAACTTATTAAATTTAAGGCTTACAATGATTTGCATTCCCACCACATAATCTTAATAAGCTTGCATCTAATCGTGACATTCAGAGTCCAGGTGAGCACTACTGAAAGTCTCAATTGATAATTAGAAAAACCATTTAAATTAATATATTACGCACTTATTTGATTTAAGTGTGTCATAATAATTTTTTAGTTAGCCACTTATGTTATTTAATTAAATTAAAATTCACTTATTCTGATTAAGTCAAAATATTTACTTAAAATTTGAAATAAAATATTATCAAATTCAGTAATTATTTTTTCAACATTTAATTTTTCAGTTTTATTTAAATTAAGAAAAAATATAATGGATAATACACACTGTATATAACCATGTTTTATACGCATTGTTCCTTTTTTTTATGGATAAATAGAACCCTCAATTTCAATTTTACTTTCTTTAATCCTTGAATTTTAAAATTACATGAACTTACATTTTACTAACATAAAAATCTTTTATAAAAATACAACCTCAAATTCACTGTTAAAGATCTCAAAAATAGAAAAATTCAAAATTAAAATTACTAAAACCATATTTCTCATAAAACAACCATTTGATTTTCCAAAATCAAATATTCATAATTTTATGGGTTGAAAATTTCTTAAACATGACTTGTCGCACTGAGTCAAGAAAAAAAGACATCTATCTTTTACATATAAGCGAGCTTTATATACACACTGTTCTTTTTCCGGATATCTTTTATATATAAGCAGATTTTATATACACATTGTTCTTTTTTTAGGGCAAATACATGAATATCATAATTAAATACAAAATTACAACTAAATCATATCACCAAACTTAATTCTTAATATGTTATTATTCTCTATATATTATGATTTTACACCATAATTTAAAAAATCTAGACTCTTATTCATAAATCATAAATCCTAAAAAATATTTTTTAGACTTCTAATTTATAAATTCTAATCCTTAAAATATATTAAAAGTACTGATTTTGCTAGTTTGATATAATCCAAAATTATGATTTGACATAGTTGTAAATAGTTTTTAAAAGATGAATTTCTATGTAATTTTCCCTTATTTTTTCCGGATAAATTACATTCATTGTTTATTTTATGTAGACCTGTTCATCGGCCCGCCCAGGCCTGTTCTGTATATGTTGGGTTTGGACATGTATATTTAATAGTTGACCTGACCCGATCCAAGCCCGAACATAAAATAGGTTGGATTTGAGATTTATCTTGAAGCACGTTGAACCCAGCCTGACCCAAATTTTTTATTTATAATTATAATTATATTTAAATTAATTATACATTATTAGTTAATACGTTTAAATTTTTTTGTTAAGTTTTAAAAACAAATTAATAAGGACCTGCATTTATGTAATTGATCAATGACCAGTACATCATTTAGGCCATAATTTATATATCATTTTTTAAAGAAAAGTTCTAATTTATAATAAGTTAACAATTAGCAACAAGTTATACAGTTAACACCACTAGTTAATTAGACATTGAATTAATATTATGGACTGAAAAACATTTAGTTCTGAACCATTAAATTATTACTCATTTAACAAAAAAAAAGAAAAAAAAACTTTGGACAGGCCCAACCCTGGGATTTATATATTGGGTGAATATCATAATTAAATACAAAAGTACAACTAAATTATATCACCAAATTTAATTCTTAATATGTCATATATTATGATTTTACACCATAATTTAAAAATTCTAACCTCCAGTTCATTAATTTAAAAATTCTAACCTCTAATTCATAAATATAAATTTTAAAAAATATATTTTAAACTTCTAATTTATAAATTCTAATCCTTAAAAAGTATTAAAAGTACTGATTTTACTAATTCAAAATTATGAGTTGACATAGTTATAAATAGTTTTTGAAAGATGAATTTCTGTGTAATTTTCCCTTATATTTTTGCACAGGTTGAGTCCGGCCCGACCGCGAACTTTAAAAGATTCAAACTGAGTTGGGCCTGGACAAACCTATTTTAATGTGCAGTCCGATTGAGTCCAACCCGACCCAACCCATGAATAGGTCTAGTTTTATGTATACACTGTTCTTTACATCCATGGCATGGCTTATAAATTTTGACTTCAATTTCTTTATAGCCACTTAACTTCAAAACCCCCTAAACTTTACCTTTTACTTAGATAAAAGTCCTATATTTATGGAAGTCCTTTATGAAAATATATGACCTAAAAAGTTCTGAAACTTCACCTTTTACTCGCATAATTTTATGAAAATACAGGACCTAAAAATCAACGTTAATGGGCTCAAATTAGAAAATTAAAATTGTTTTAGAACCAAATTTCCAATACCTACAGAAAACAAACCCAAAGCCATGAAACATAACTCCCAACTAATGATAAGTACTAATACATTTCAATTTTGAGCAGAGCATACAATCACTACAGAAAACCTTAAGCCTGTAAAATAGTTATACTAAAAACTACACAACTGTCATTCAAAATGAAGTTATCAAAATCATTTGCAAATAAACCTTTGGAATTCTAAGCATAGAAGAATCAATGCAAAATGCTCCAAATTTGGGAACAAAAGGCTTATATTAACACATTGTAATATCCAAGGAGCATAAACTACAATTTCATCCAAGATAACAGATAAACAATCATTTAATAAACATGAGGAATAATAACATGTCGGTTTCGAGGATAATCCTCGAATTTTTGCAGGTACCATCTGTGTGTCTCTGCTGCTGCAAATGCAAGATTAGCCACCTGCCACAATAAATCCAGAGGTTCTAATTCAAATACCATATTCAGGAAAAACACATATTTTGGTCCTGTCTACATTTTCCCTCAACTTCATTTGATCATACTAAATGATCCTGACAGAATGTGAAGTCGACAGATCACGTCGTTAAAAGTTTATCTCAAAAGTACAAACATTAAGTGTAACCAAATTTACCCATTGAACCAAGTATAATCAGGGCGAACGTTTGTGTTTCACCAGCATATTCATAGCCAACAAAGAAGCAACATAAACAAGGAGAACTATTTCAGGTAGAATAGGAGAGAAGTGAGTAACCAACAGGAATTCACCTCAAACTTACCACAAATATAAAAAGTAGCCAGATGATGAAGTCGGTTCCTCCACTCGCAACCAGTAGACCTAAATATATTATCTGCATCGGAGTCAATACTCATCAGCCTGGTAATCTATTTTCACTTCAAAGGTTCTTCATTTCAGTTAATGTAAAACATGCAGGAGAGATAAAGGGATAGGTAGGTACTATTTCAGCTAAGTAGTGTGGACTTGAAACCAATTCGAACCAATCACCGTGAGGTATTACATAGACATCATTTTGTTCTCTATGTTCTCTCAACGATCCCTTCAGAAAATCATGAAATTCATTTCAGTAACTGCATATGAAATAATAATAAATGCTAACACAAAAAAATAACAAACACCGCATACAGAATCATTAAGCAGGAATTTTTTGATAGTCTATAATTATTTAGCTCTAGAACCAGTTCACATATGAAAATCTTTGATTTGCATTAGACGTAACAACTGACAATTCTACTGCATTATGCATAGATTTCCCAGCACTTTTTTGATGCACTTGTGGACAAACAAAGTAACTGTTGGATACACCTAATACAGAACAACGCCTAATTTCTATAAATTTTGCAAAGCTTTTGAATGCAATCATACACTATACCACGGAACCACACAGAATGGAATCTAATTGATGAAATTAAAGCTTGTTTGTTATATTTTCTAAAGGTATGTTTTGCTGAAGTGAGATTTCGAGAGAGGTACCTACCAATATAGCATGACAACGCTGTTGATGCACCCACCCCCAAGCAAATATGGCCGCGCCAGCCCACTGAAACCATCGAAGGTTTATAATAGGCCTCATATATCCCCACCAATCAAATGAAGTAACAAACATATTCTGGTTATTGACATTAAACTCAATTGATCGATATTCTGCAAAGTTAAGAGCCTCAATTGCACAGTGGTGGCAAAGTGACAAAGGTGCTGCTGTATAGAAACTGCACTTGCAACAATTACATAGTTAAAAACACACAATGAGGAGAAATAGCCCTTCTTGAAATTGCAGACACTCCCTGAATTTACAGGATTATTTTCACCACTAAAACACTTATTTTAATCAAATTTCACTAAAATGCTTTACAACAGACTAAATTTCTGACCAGAATCATAATATTATGGAATCTGTATAAATTTAAAGATTGAAATATAGAGAAACTCACAAAAGTCCAGTAAGATAACCAAAAACGTGCATACGAGCCGAAGGACTGTACTTAAACACATAAAGAGTCTCGTAAAGGCGTCTCCATACATGTATCTCCATCAATAAAAGCATAAACACAGACAGCCAAACCCTGTATATACTGTCTAGAGAGGAGAAATCATGGGTATATAAGGAAAAGATATTAGAACCTCCCATCAAAGTAGTAGCAGCTGCAGGGTAAAGCAATGAGCCAGAATCCAATAAAAGCAATTGATATGCGAAATGCCAAGTTATGATGAGCAAAAAGGAAGTCCATACCACACCCAACAAGTAAAAATGCAGGAAGAATCTCTGAGGGACTGTCAACTTCTATTCTAGCATTGAAAATTCAAAATTAGTTACTCAATTTGAAAATTGAATTCTAGAATTGGGGGAGAATAGAAATGCCCAAAAAAACTTACGGATGATGATTGATGCATGATCTTGCCCCTCCTAGCAAATCCTAACAGAAGATGATGGAAAGAGTTAAGAGGGTAACAAGGAATGGAAGCAATTAAAATGGGTAAAGTTCCAGCAATCCAAGCTAAACCTAGAACCCAGTCAAGGCGCATCTCCATTTTTCAACTTCAAACTCACTGTTTCTCTCCTTCTCTGCTCTGCTTCAACTGTTGTATGCTTTCACTAGATTTTCTTGCCACGTCTACAACACATGGCATGATTTTGGCCCATTTCAGTTCTTCACATTTGTCAAACGGGAAATGAAGTAGAAAGGTCATCTTTTGACTTAATCCACCATTTTTTTTTTTTTTTGGGAAAATTACAAAACTTGGTCAAATGGAAGGCCCATTTACATATTAAAGTCATTTACTAATTCTACTACATATCTAGACTGATTTTGTGTGACTTTCCAAAAATACCCTTGACCTTCCCACTTCCACCACTTGCGAATTGCCGCTCCCCCTATCTCATTGGTTATGCGAAAAGTTGCTCCAGCATTAATGATTTCAAGACTTTTGATCTTCCTTTCTTCCTTTAAATTGCACGAAATCTGCACCATTTTGTCAAAATCATAATGAATTTCTCTTTTTCATCTATTCATCTCTTGATTCTGCAACTTCCATACCCTAGAAAACGAGTAAATGGTTTTTCATCTTCCTGTTTGTTGTTTGGTTTCTTTCTTCTTGTTACCATCAAAGAAATGGTTTTTCTACGTTATTTCCTTCGTTCTTCCCATGTTATCATATTGTTATTGTCGCTTTTAGGGGTGAAAGGGGCGAAAAATGTAAGTATCTGTTTGTTTTTTCTGCGTTTTTTCATGAATTCACTTCGCAATCGATGGTTTCGCTAAGCTTTGCGAAGAGAACGAGCCTGGAAAGTGATGATCTACTTCGTGAATTGATGATTTCGTGAAGTTCTGCGAAGAGAAAGAGTCTGAAACGTATGGATCTACTTCGCGAATCGATTAGTTCGCGAAGTCTGCGAATAGATCCTCACGTTTCAGACCTCGCAGACTTCGCGAAAGCAGCGATATGCGACGTAGATAGTCACATTTCAGACCTCGTAGACTTCGCGAAAAAATTGATATGCGAAGTAAAATCACCTCTTCCCCTGCACATTTACATTCGCATGCTTCACTAATTTTCATTTCGCGAAGCCAAAATCGTCTTTTTTCCTAACTAACACGGTTAATTTTTTCTGTAGATGGTTGAATACGTAACATCCCTTTCTGGAAGGCGGCGTACTGGGCTGCAGGGGAGATGATTTTCCTTCCTGTATAGGGATGAACTTTCCCAAGATTGACACATTCACTCCTGAAATGATTCGTTAGGAGAGGTTGTGTCAATCTCGGGGTGCATCATGGGACACGTCCATCCTATGGTGCCAATCTTCAAAGTGGACCTAACTTAATCCGGTGCCAATTTTGAAGCGGATGCGTAATCTTGGTGTGCATCGTGCGATACGTCCAGACCTTTTGGGATGGATGTGTCACATGGTGCACACCAAGATTACTCATTCGTTTCAAAATTGGTACCGGATTAGTTAGTTTCACTTTGAAATGATTAGTTAGTAGAGTTCATTGTGTCAATCTTGTTGTAAATTTTGATAATGTTATGATTTGAATGTTGTTATTGTGGCAATCTTGTTGTAAATTTTGATAATGTTATGATTTTAATGTTCGAATCCGTTGTTGTTTGCCAATTTTTGTTATATACCACTTCGCGTATTAACTTCAAATCATATCCAGCATTCGCATATGCGAACTAAATTCATCAAGCAAAACAAACTTCAGCTTCGAAGGCCTCGCATATGCGAACTAAATTCATTAAGTAAATTAAAACATTAACTTCGCAGGATTCGCATATGGGTGAATATGCGAAGTCAGACGGGATGGAGCGAGCTCCGCGTAAATATTGAGGGTATTTTTGGAAAGTCGCACACAATCAGTCTAGATATGTAGTAGAATTAGTAAATGAGTTTAATATGTAAATGGACCTCCCATTTGACCCAGTTTTGTAATTTTCCCTTTTTTATTTAGCGACATTTATCTATAACAGTAGTATTCACTTTAACTGATATTCGACTTATTATAATCGAACAATGGATATCTAAAATATCCTAAAATGTAGATTTAATAATTCTAAATCTACTGTTATCCATAATTTATATAATCTTTAATTGTAAAATTTATATGATGTTCATGGAATATTATTATTAAGAAAGAAATAGAAATATTATCAATACAAATATAAAAATATATTATTTAAATAATTAGGAGCAACAATATCATTAAAGAAATTAGTATTAAGATAGGAATCACGAGTCACTAAATATGCCATATCATTCGCTAATCTAATGACAAAAGCCACATAACAATCATGGCGAATAAGTAATAAATCTCGAATTTCTTCTATAACAACTTCGAACTTAGTAATATTATGGACCTTTGTTGAAATTCGATCCACCACTCCTTTGACATCTGTTTCGAACTGAACATTCTGAAAAATTGAAGTGAAACTATCCAGGATATCACGTCGCGGAGAGCCAACATCTCAGCTAGCGAAACTTAAATACTACCTGTTGCAAAAGAGCTGCAACGCACAATAAAGTTTTTGGTACAACCCCGAAGATCTGCTCTCACACCGAAACTATTCTCCGAATGAAACACAAATACATCAAAGTTACTCTTAACATAACCAGCAGTTGGCTTCTGCCAATAGACCGTCATTTGTCCTAGTTTATACTAAACCTCTCGAACTCGACCAACGCTCTCATTCCGCGCCTCTTTCCATTCCGACAAAAAGCGGCCTGCACCTGTAACAGTAGCCATGGGAGATTCACACTTCCCTGTCCACAACTTGGCCTTACAAAGTAAAGGTAGTACCATCATTTGCTTAATTTTTTCTAACCAAGGCCATGAAAATGTGGTCGTATTTCCGAGGGGAGAGAAATGTGGTATTCCCTTTCTCTTTCTCATTCTTCGCAAAGCCGCTCTTTCTCTTGTTTCCCTTTCTCTTTCTTTTCCCCTCAAATTCCCTCGACCTAACCCTAGCTTCCATGGTGGCGTTCACATTTTTGTGCCAGCAAAATGTTTAGTGTGTTCCTCATACTCTCATGTGCTGGTGTGTGATGCATTTGGCCCTTCGTCTTCATGGTATCACTAAAACCAGGCGACTCTACAGATTATGTTGCTTCTTCTATGATTTTCATTTCAAGGTCTGTATTATGTCATTTTCTCATTCTCTTTGGTGTTCATTTCAAATTTTTTTTATTATCTTCCTCTTTTATGTTACTCATCAATTTCTAATTTTTCTTTCTTTTGGTTTTTCCTCTCTTCTTAGTTGCGACAACTCTACTATTCTCTAGGGCATGTTCTTTTTTTTTTTTTTTTTTTTTGTGGAATTGGAACATTTTCTTATTCTAAACGGTGTGCCTTTTGTTTGCACCTTTGATTGACTTCGCCATTCACAAGACCTTGGGGTTCTCATAGGTATTTTTTTTTATTTTGTTTGTTTTATATATTAAATGATTTGTCTCATAGGTATTTTTTTTTTATTTTGTTTGTTTTACATTCCGAGTTTCATTTTGTTTCTTATTGACAAGAATTTATTAGACATGAGTTTAGGGTTTCAACATATCACTTTTTATTTGTATTAACTATTATTTTCAATTTGCGTAGCATTGATTTGTCTTAATATTTATCTTTTCCTTTATTTTGTTGTGCATTGGGGTTCATGTGTTCTTTTTTTTAGGAATATATATTTGTGTGCTTTATGATGATTTTTATTTATTTATTGAGATCCTCAATGGATTAGAAATCTAAAATGGGTTCATCTTAAATGTGCATATCTGTGTATTAGAAATATAAGTATGTTGATTAGGGGAGTAGGAAAAGGGTGTATAAGGAGTTCTCCCGCACAGGCCTCAAAATTTAAGGGGGCCTAATTTTTTTATTATTATACAAATTTAAATAAATTAATGTTATTAATTATTATGTGAAAAAATAAGTGAATGTTAATTTATTCAGAAAATTAACGCTCTAAGAGTTTTAAAGGCCCAATTTTTTTTATTGTTATTACAGAATATCTAATTTAATTATTTAATTATATTTATAATGCTAAAAATCAAGTTAAAAGTATTTTGGTGTTTCATTTTGTAGAAACATTATTATTATATGAAAGTATTAATTTTTTTAATGAATAGAGCCCAATTTTTTTTTTCATTTAGCACGGGGCCCCAAAAATGTTTAAGACGGCCCTGATGTTGATTAAAAGTTTGTTTCGTGCTTCAACACCAAAAAACAAAGCTCTTTTAAAAGGATCAGAGATGAAAGTGAATAAGGTATAATTCATGTTTAGAGTTTACTCTTTGCATAAATTTCTCATGTTTTAACGCCTGATACGTTAGAGTGCATTGGTTGCGGATTACTACAAAAGAGTTTTTAATTAAAATTACTTTTGTTTCAACTACCACTTCTTTTACATCTTCTTCCCCATCTCAAAAAATAAGTATGTAGAAATGAATTTCATGGATGCATTTCTCTATGGAAGACTTGCAAATAGGATTAGAAAAGTACGATGTTGGTCATGGTTTATGTCAGCTGCAATATAGAACTAGTTAAATACCCGTGCATTGCACGAATTATTTTATATTTTAATATATTTTAAGGATTAGAATTTATAAATTAGGAGTGTAGAATGTATTTTCTAGCGTTTATGATTTATGAATTGGGGTCGAAATTTTTTAAATCATGGTATAAAATCATAATATATAAAATAAAATTAAATTTGGTGATATGAGTCATTTATAATTTTGTACTTAACTATAATATTGATATA
This sequence comes from Euphorbia lathyris, assembly GCF_963576675.1. Lineage (NCBI taxonomy): Eukaryota > Viridiplantae > Streptophyta > Magnoliopsida > Malpighiales > Euphorbiaceae > Euphorbia > Euphorbia lathyris. Next base: position 89,995,316 of record NC_088910.1, read on the forward strand.
TTTGATCCAAATAAAATTTCAATAGGGCTAATTACATATAACTCATAATACCTCTAAATAAATATATTTATCTCACACTAATGAGATTAATACTTATCTTGTCAAACATTGCTAATTTAATATTCAAAATGTCAAGCAACACGTTTCCTGAGAATTAGGATGAGAATTAGTGTTATAACTGCTTGAGTGTGAAAAAAACAATATATTTTTTGTAGGTTATTGATAATATTATCATAAAAAATTGTTTTATTGATAAAAATTAAAACGAAAAGTGAGGTTGTGCGTAATTTCCTCATTTCAATATTACCAAGTCAACCAAAGTCTTAGAAGAAATAGAGAAAACTCGTGGACCTGCCCAATGAGCTGAACAAGACTAGAGAAGCAATTTTTGAAAAACCAAAATAGAACCCAGATTAACCACTTGATCTTTGTCTAGGAGTCAAACATCAGAGCTCTCGTGGCATCCGTAGAAAAAACCTCATTAGTAATATCCTAGCTGTAACGGGCTTAATAGTAGAACGTTATGAATAAAGCATTAGTAACGCACTTTACAGATAATCGTTGGACTAAACTAACTAACGTTGAGCTAACTAGACCTTTTGTAATCAACACATAAAAGCCATTACAAATACTTGTTTGTAATGCGCAATAATACATAAATTATTATAACGGGATGAGTGTAGGCCTGTTATAAATGTTTGTAAAATTAAAAATGTTATCACATTAAATATTACTCGATGCACTCTCTCAATACGAAAATAGACAACCGCCATTCTTTACTCCTTCACCACTCAAATCATTCCCGTTCTCGAGACCTTGTTCTACCGAAGAAGAAGAAGAAAGGATTAGCCAAAGCTCTTGCTGAACCCTATCTACTTCTATTAGGGATCTCAAACCTTAACGTTTTATTCTAAAGCCCATATAATATGTTTTGGGGCTTTTGAAAAGAGAGTCGTTCACTTCTTAGTAGAGGTTCAAACACTTTTGAAGCCCTAACCTTCACTCTAGCTAATTGCAAAGTTAATGATCAATCAAGCTTCAAGTTTCATTTGGGTGCTTTTATCTTATTTTTTTTGTGATAATGTCAATTTTAATGCAATGTTTGTACTATGTGCATTATAATACTCCGTTTATCACAAGTGTGGATCATCTAAAACATGTTATTTCATGTTTATGTTTTGTACTATGATGTGCACTATTACTTTATTACGTTCATTTGTTTATTTAGTTTATTTGGCTTTCTATAGAGATGGACCATCGTTGGATTATAGTAATGACCATGTATCACTTTAATACTTGTGGGGGTTGAGGATTTCTTTACATTCATTTGAACACCAATATGGACTCCAAGTAGCACAGTCTTTTACCCTTGCCGTGATTGAAACAATATGAAAATGAGATATTTCCAAATAGGAGAACACTTGATGATTTGGGGTTCCATGAAAGATTATAAGATTTGGTACTAGCACGTTGAGAAGCTAGTTTTCCCACATGAATGTTGTATTGTTAATGGTCTTGATGAAGTCGAGTAAATGGAACTTGATAATGGTGTTAATGAAGTCGATGAAGATCAAATGGGTGATATAATGGATGGCTTGGGTGTTTATGTAAATGAAGAAAGCCAAATTTTTTTAGAGTGTGTCAAAAGCTGTTGAGACACAGTTATGCCATTGGTGCACAAAGTACTGCAAGCTGTATGAGGTATTGACAGTATTCAACTTGAAAGTGAAGAATGGTTGGAGTGGCACGAGTTTCACTTTATTGTTATAAATCCTTTTTTTTGACATACTTCCTAAACGGAATGACATTTCACATTCCACCTATAGTGCCAAGAAATTGTTGTGTCCCTTAGGTTTAGAGTACAATATCATCTATGCATGTCTTAATGATTGTGTTCTTTATTGAAAGGATATGGAGACTTGGATGTGTTTCCAAAAATGTACGGTGTATCATGTTACTAGCGCGAAGGGACAAACCCGAACCCCAAGAAATGGTCATCGAAGAAGGTTTTATGGTATCTTTCAATAATACCAAGATTTAAGAATTTTCTTTCCCGTCAAGAAGGACACAAAAAACTTAGTTTGGTATGCAAAAGAGTGGAGGAAAGTTAGAAAGATTAAACATTCGAACGATTCTTTGCAGTGGAAACACATTGATTAGACGTTTCTTGAGTTCGATAAGGAGGTTAGGAACTTACGACTTGCACTAAGAACGGATAAGATGAAATCCTACAACACTTTTGGTTGTCAACATATCACTTGCCCCGTTATTTTTTCTATATATAAGTTCCCCATTTGGTTGTGCATAAAGCGTAAGTACATAATGTTGGTAGTCTTAATATCTGTGCCTAAACAACCTGGTAATGACATTGATGTATACTTAACCCATTGATGATTTAAAACTATTGAGGATGAAGGTGTTCTAGTGTTCGATGTAAATACAAGCATGAACTTTACACTTCGGCGTACAAAAAAATGGAGAGAAATCATGCTCAATTTGTGAGGATGCTACAGTTTCTACACACTTGAACCACTGCAAAAAGCATGTTTACATGCATCATAGAAGGTTTCTGCATTGGGATCACCCTTACCATAAAACAAAAAAAACTTCAATAGATACATTGAGACTAGAGTGCTCGTTCACCATTGAAAGAAATTGAGGTTTACGAGCGAAGTAGTGGTGTTGAAACAATGTACCGTTAAAGGTCCAAGTCCAATGCAACGAAGGGTGTCTTATGATAAAAGGTGTTTGAACTTTGAGATCTTCTTTATTAGAATAACTTATTGGTTATACATTCCATTGATGTCATGCATATTGAAAAAAATGTTTGTGATGCAATTATAGAAACTGTATTGGATGTACCAAGAAAAATAAAATATGATGTTCATGAGTAAAAAGATATGACAGCTTCAAAATTCCAGCTAAGTTATGGCCATATTATCTTGATAAGGAGAAAACATATCTACCTCGAGCTTGCTACATATTGTTGAGTGAAGAGAAAAGAATATTTAGAGTTTTGATAAAGGATCAAGGTACCTACAAGATATTCATTGAACATTAGACTAGCTCATTCTAGCTGTCCACGATCTGAACATATGTCACGCTTACCACAAATCACACCAACTCCCATTACCTTCCCTTGATTCCTTACAAGCAAATGCAGAGTCTTAACAATTTGGTCCCACATGATAAGGCACATCCAACCTCACTTCTACACGTATTAAGAATGTTGACTAGGGCAAGAAAATCTATGTTCCCCCCAAAACCCTCAAACATTATAAATAGAGGCAATATGACACAATTAAAATATCTCATTTGCACCTTCTAATAATTATACTTTCCTCCATTCCATCATCTTCTTTATAAACTTCTATTACCGTAAGTATGGACATCAGGTTCCATCCCTCCTTTGATTATTTCTCTATCTTATTGCAGACTCGCCCATGGAAATCCTCCTTAACTTTTATCCACATTAGTATATTATAATAATGGATTTGTAGATTGGAGAATAAAAAACGTGCATATGCTTAAGATGTAATGCAGTGTGATTAAGTTTTGGATAAAAAGTAAAATTTACATCATTTTTTTCACTTTCATGAACTTTAATTAACTTTATATATAGTGGAAGTGCACAAATGGGATGTTTTTATTTCTAAAAGTGTAAAATTTAATTAACTTGGTGACATTTTCCAATTGATTGTGGTTATTGGGGTTTCTGTTATAGTGAATTATTACGTTTAAAAATATTAAAATATACTTATAAAACATGCTTGTGGATGGATATATTGTAGGTAAGCCATTGGAAGCATCACATTGGGATTATTACAATGATTATTTTGCAATCTGTTAATCATTCATACTTTAAACCTTTCTGTAACTTTTGTTTTTTCCTTTAATTAGTGACAATTAATTTGAATGAGACAACTCTATGCAATGCAATGAAGGAGATAACACATCCAATATCAAACTTTCATGAATTGATAAATATATATGTGTAAGATGTTGGGATTTTATTGGTAAATTTGCTCCACTTAATATATATGCTTTGATTTCATCATTAAATAGTATGTTAATTTAGTTAGTTGAAAGTAATTATGGATTGTTATTGCGTCCAAATTAATGCTCTCGATCGGTAAAAACATTAAAATATAGAAAAAACTAAGATTCAAATTATAAGTAAAATTAAAAAAATAAACACTTCAATAGTATGTATGTGGAGTAGTACTACCTTCAATGAATTTAATTTCAGCCATGAAAATGATAGAAAAATTCTGAGTTTATTTTATTTATTAACTTTTTTTTTTTCACAAAGAAGCTCTTGCCCATTAATTTTATAATTAGATTATTAATGAATTTTCACGTTGTATACTAAAAAAAGAAAAAATGGGGCTAAGTCCTTATATTAATTAAAAAATATATATGATATTTCAAAGGAGAATGGTTATAATGATGCACAAGTTAAGCAGAACTAATGTGATTTCAAAATTTCTTTTTGGTCATTATGTGGATTGGTTGATGTACTAGAAAGTATTATATTTTCAATTGGAGATGGAATTCTATTATATCATATGAATGTCAGTACAAGGTTATGGCTCGAGGTTCTAGAATCGCCCCATAGGAATTCGGATAGAGTCCGGTGAAGGAATGTTGATAGAGCCGTTTCTCGGTATGGACATAAGGAGCATCTGCCCAAGGTTTAAGGGATGGAATGATCCAAAACATAAATTTTTAATTAAAATATAGATATTAAATGGAGCCATTTGGAGCAATTAAAAAGAATGACTTTGCAAATTACCTCATATATGTCTGATTTTGCAAATTAACTAAATCAAACAAATTGTTTGGCCAAAAAATTGAGTTACAAATGCTTTAACTGCAAACTTCATAAATTCCATATCTTATTTGTAAGTTTTTAAATCACGAGATCGTGTTTTCATATCGAGCAAATCATAAAAAAAAATTTATACTTTACCATTTTTTACGTAATTGGTTTTTGTTTGTACTTATACATTAAGGCCCTCATTTGCTACTTCGTCTCTAGGTCCAAAATATCATGATTGGCCATGCTATTGCTAATCAAAGATACAGACAACAGTCAGTATATGACTAGAAAGTAGCGAGAACCTGCAACTTTGGAGTGAAAGCAATGTTATCCAGCCCGGACCGGACCGGCCGGTCGGACCGGTTCGATCGGGAACCGGCAGGCAGTCCGGTCCGAGCTGGACTAGGTTTATTAACTCTCAAAAAACCGGAGTGAACCGGTAGTGGACCGGTACGACCGATGGTTAAACCGAGAACCGATCAACCCGGTTCACACCGGTTTAGACTAAAAAAATAAAATTTTAGGAAATAATTAATCTTTGATGACATAATTTAAGGAAAGGAAAAAAATAAAATTAAGGAAATAATTTAATCTGATGATATAATTTAAGGAAAGGATAGAAAATAAAATTTAAGGAAATAATTTAAGAAAAGGAAAAAAATAAAATTTAAGGAAATATTATTTATTTATTTATTACGTCATTCGGTTCGACCAATCCGAGCCATCCGGTCCGACCAAGTGACCCGTGACCCAGTCATCAATCCAGTTTGATCTCCGGTCCGGTTCTGATAACATTGAGTGAAAGCACGACATAAATAGCAAGCGCGTAAAACTATCTGAACGTCTCATGACCGCGTGTCTAAGATTAAGATGATTCACAATAAATGAAAGCCAAAGGAAATATGTCCAAAGGTGTTCAATGAGAATACAAACAAAGAAATATAATACATGTGGAGGTCTCCTACCGAGATAACGATTCTCGAGAAGGAAGACCTTGTTTAATAACCCACTTAATGACTTAAATTAAAATGTTAAGCACTTATTTAATTTAAGTGCGTTTGATAACAATTATTTTTCTACCACTTAAATTAGTAAATTAAGTTAAAAAGCAAAATAAGTCAAAATATTTAACTTAACATTTTAAGTTAAACATTATCAACTAGTATTTTTTATAACAATTATATCATTTAATATGTTCAACACTTATAATATTCACCACTTAAAATTCAATACTTATTTTTTCAGCGCTTAATTTTCAGTTTTATCAAACAACACCGAAGACGATATTGTAAAACGTAATAAGGACTATGAAGAGACTATAGAAAAAGGAAGAAACATAGTGTAGTTTAGCTTATAGTTATTAGACTCGTACGAGTCGATACGATCTATGAGGATTTCAAGTCGACTTTATGGTCTGACTTGATACCTTCCTGAATCGGCCATGACTCAGCCGAATCGTTGGTGACTCGGTCGAGTCACCCGAGTTGGTTGAGTCATGGCACTGCTTGAAAAAAATAACTTACAGACAGGGGCGGAGCCAGAGGGGTGGGAAGGGTCGGCCGACCCTCCGGCTCCGCCGAAAAGCCCCATGGAAGGGAGCTTAACTAGGATCTGTCATGGCTGGATCCAGTCACGGTTATGTTTTGAAGAAAATGAATTGGTGAGGAGGAAGAAGAAGAGACTGTTTAGATTTCTCTTTTCTTGGCAATTGACCATTATATCCCATAGTTGTTTTGTAATTTACTACTTTCTAATTTAAAGTTAACCAACTAACAGTGCCATGCCTTGAATATAACGTACAGTAGATAGGTGTAGCTTTTTTATTTCGAATTTAATACAGTACAGATAAATTTAGCTCCTATCTATATGGCTGCTCTTTTAGGAAGGAGAGATAACTTTAATTTGAATTTTAATTTAAGTATTTAAGTGATAACTTGATATAATTTCTATTTAGATATTAAAATTTTATTTTTAGACTCATATTTAAAGTTAAATATGGTTAATATTTTATTTTTTTATAATATTTTAAAATTGATCTGTATATTACGATTCGATTTGATTCGATTCACGAGTCTCGATTCACAAAATGAGATTTCGAGTCACGAGTCGTATCTCGATTTAACAACTATGGTTTAGCTCAATAAGATGAATATGTAACTAATGAATGTTTAGTAAAATAAAATCATAAGAATGCATATTTGCAAAAAGTAGAATCAGAATTTGAAAAAGAAAGTTCCTTCACTTGAAAGATCACAAATCCAACAAATTATGAAAGAGGAAAATGACAAATAATGCCCACCAACTAAAGAGATATACCTTTTTGACAAACAACATATTATATATGTGTCATGTATAAATTTACAACCCAACTCAACCATATAATTAAAAGTAATGCTAACGAAAATTGATTGAAGCGGTAAAGAGTTGATGTCTCTAATTGTCAGATTTGAAATTTAATTCCGGATCACTAAAGTTTACTCCTTGAATAATATGTAGATTTTACTACAAATTCTAATTGAACTTTATAGTTTATGAATTAAGAAGTGAGTACACATGTATCAAAACTTTTTGTAAAAAAATGGATAATCTTCAAGATTTTATTAGAGAAATATCAAATTAACTCTAATAAATAAAATAATATCATTTTACTCTTAAAATTTATGACATAATACATCTCACAAATATTATGATTAAAATGATGTTATTTTTGTAAGTTGTGATTCTTTGCAAAAATCCTAAAAACAAAATTGATATGTTATAAAAGAATGAAAAGAGGCAAAAATGGGTTTGAAGAAGCAAAGAAGCAGATCTAAGTTGTCAATTCAAACGCGTGTAATGATTGGATTGCAGATTTCTGAAATGGAGGCAGCCAGCCAACACACTCTCATTGGCCTAACTTATATACTTTCCATAATGTTAAATTTTCATAAACTGTTATTTCACAACCCTTCACCTCTATTGTGACCATCAATATATATTGCTATCATTCCCAATCAAATTAATGGACCATCTAAGAGTTCCTCTTCAACTTCACTACTTATATCTCTCAATACCTTGTATTACTCGGTTCAATCTCGTAACTCCATTTGTAAACCTATAATTGGACATAAATAAGTTTAAAAGGGTTCTGTTGTCCGACTACCTCATTCCGATGCCAAAACCAGTTGGAGAGAAGATGTAAAAATAAGCACAACACTAAATCAAAGCTAAAATATAAGCGTAATAAATGCATGAAGTCGTGTACCTTGAGTTATGCTTACTCTATTTGTATCATGATCTAGCGGTAGAAGATAGTTATAAACTTAGGAGCGGGGTGTGCTACGTGTCACATGTTGATAGATGAATGTGCGCCCATATATCAATGTCTGATATCCCTTAGCCCACTAGGTCCATGATTTACGAGATCATATATTATTGTTGTAGCGAGTGGATCCTCAATGGAGTCTTTTGAAACTTCCCGAGCCGAGGCCTTCAAGACAAAGTCGTATTAAGCAGATTTGTTATGGTAACGCCATGTGTTCTCTTTTCCCGGGTGATGGTACGGGTTTTACAAATGTCACGTGGTGAGTTTATATTCGTCTGATATCACCCATGGGTCTAATTTATCGTTCCTTAGGATGTTAAAGCATCGACTTTGGGAAGCGCTGTACTTGTTGATTCCTAATAAATTGAAGGAGGGGAATTGTTTTTTATAATTTTGGAGGTTTTTCGAGTAATGACGGACTAATAAGGAGGGTATGCGGACTCCTGACGATTGATGCGGCTGTCTGAGTGTGCTTTTCTATGTTTTAGACGTCTTTCAAGTTCACGGTAGTTCATTTCAGCTAGCCACAGGTTGCAATTTTTGCGTTCTTTGAGGGGGTGCGCCAAGAGCAGTTAATGCTCTCCGATCATTACTTGTTAGTAATGATGATGCCCGCCATTTCGCTCGCTTCCTAAATACTATAAAATGAGGAAGGTGTTTGGTGTGTTTCTTTCCTTTCTTGTTTATCTCCATGCTTCTTATTTTTTCTGACGATTTCATTTTTTATCTTTCTTTTCTAGTTATGGCTCCTAAGGAACATAATCCTAAGAAGCCCTTTGAGGCTGATAAATATCCTGGGAAGAATGTGATGTATAAGAGGAAGAAAAATTATCCTCGGGTTGAGGAGCAACCTTCTACACTGACTACAGAAAGATTGCAGTCATTTCTTGATGATAATTCATATTGACAAAAAATAGATGTGTGTCTCCCTTCCCCTTCTTGTCGGGTGAACAGTGATCATTGTGGTTTTTTAGGTATATATACCCAAATGTGGAGCTAGGGATGCGATTTCCTCTTATGAGCAACGTTGTGGATATTCTCAGAGGATTGCCACTTTGTCCTTTTTAGATTTCTCTCAATTATTGGGTGGAAGTTATGGCCTTTGCGAAGATTCCCTATGATATTGGAATCGAACTGAATGAGTCCATCTTTTTAAAGTGGGCCTATAAGGTGTGGAGAGCCTCATGTTTGGGTTGATGGAAGGAGGTGATCTCGTTCCTCAGCATTACTGTTTGGAATGTGGAAAGTAGTTGGCCAAGAACCTCTTCTCCAAACCTGCCCATGTAGTAATGGAACCGGACTTTAGTGATCTCAGCCACTTTAATGCTTGACTCATCATTAAAACGGGAATAGCTTCGGACGAACAATGTCTTATGTGACTCCATTCATCTTTGACGTATCTACATACATTACAAATTTGTCAAAATGATCATTAGGGTTCTCTTGAACCTTACCTACGAACAAACCAGTTTATTGGATTAGTTGAATCATCCCATACTTAATCTCGTACGAATTGGCTGGAATATTTAGAGTAGTCATTCCAGCCAAATCGTGGTGTCGGTAAGTAGCTAAGATTTCGCTCATTAAGCGATTGCCTTGACCACTATTCTCATTACTGGGTTCATTGATGTTGTGGTTATTTTTCACTTCATTTTGGTTTTGGACGTTCCTGTTTCTTTTAGACCTACAAACAGAATGCTCAAGCTCAAATTAATTAGAATACAAGATGCACCTCTCGATCTCGTTTGCATATGCTAAGAAAAGCAAATAAAATTTCTATAACAAGTAAAAATTTACAACTATCAACATATTCACAATATTTTTTGCCTAAACTAACAATTAACATTTTTTGGTTTGATATTGCTGGAATATAAATTCTCGGCAATGACACAAAAAACTTGATGCGCTTTGAGCTAACTCTCAAAGACTCACTAATGGATAAGTGTACCATGTCGTTATCAAGTAATAAATATGATAAAGTTTAGGTATCGAATCCTCATGATTTATACCACATGTGCCAAACTACTCAATTCTAGATTGATATTTAGGCGATAGTAAGTGGATTTGAGTTGTATTTATACTAATTACAAATCTTAATTATAACTTGATCCAGATTAACTATAAATTTCTATGAATGTAAATGGTAATGATACGATAAAATGGGTGATTCAAACAATGTTTAAGTGTAATTATGAATTGAATTATATTCCATAAACTTAAAAGGATTGAATTGATTTATCCTATGATAATATTTAGCACATGATTCTTTGGTACGAGCCGTAGCTAACTTTAAGGGTTCAGAAACCTGGATCCATTACTGTGGTGTGTTGTCAATACCTATAATCTCCGGTATAGAAGACTGAATTAGACTCACAATACGAACCTCAAATAATATTCAGACTTATAAATGGTTCAATCAAAATACCCAAATACAAATAACTCATAAATAGAGGAATGAAATATAATTGAAGCTCAGATTAAAGATGGTAGAAATTGTCACAGCTTAAAACCAATTCAAAATCCAAAGAGATCTCACTAGTTGATCTAGAATAAAAGGGAAAGAGGGTCACTTTTTGAAACCCACCAACTCGAGCGGTCGTCGTTCTGAACTGGAGGTGAAACCTTGATTGCTTGTGTATTAATGGCAGGCGGAAGCTTTTGCAGATGGAGATGGTGAATGGAGGAAGCTCAGATTGCTCTCAATGGGAAATAAAATTTACAGATAATTTCTGGGTGCCTTGAAATGGAAATCCCAAGGTCTTTAAATAGCAAAATTCAAATCATATTCTACCTACTTCAAATATTTACCATAGTCATAAAATCTTAGAACAAATTGTCAATTCAAATATAATGGACCGAGTTAAAGCCGCAGTTGTGCGCGAGCTGGCCAATTTTGGAAGGTTGGGAGATGGAACGGGCTGGGAGCTTTTTCAATGGCCAGCTCGAGCTGGCCCCTAACGAGGCTTGGTGTTCGTTGGCTCCGGTCAAACGTGCCCTGATGTTAAAATCTGTGAAAATCTCACACAATTTCACAAAAATCCCATTAAATCTTTACCAAAAATCAATTAACTAAATTATAAAAAAATCTTTTAATTATTACCAAATCAAAATTGATTATTTTTTGTAAACTAACTTAATGAAATCTGGCACTATAACAAGCTCCAAATTAAATTGACAATCTTTTATTGAAAATAACATAAAACATGATAGAAATATAAATAAGTGCTATAAAAACCAAATGTTGACGAAACAAAAATTAATACTACCAAATTAACACAAAATGATATAAAATAATTCCGAAAATCGTACTAGAAAATATGGATAAACATCTCTACCAAGACTCAGTTTGAATATCTTGCCTTAGATATTCTATTTGTTTTTCTGAGTCTTCTATTTGTTCTTGTACATTTTTTTAATGGTGCTATATCTTCCAAAAGATTTCTTGTCAGGAAATAATAAGGTTCTGATATCATTTGATACATATTAAGAATTTGTTAAAAAACAAATTGTGAATGTTTTAACCTTAAACCAACAAAATCAAATCCTAAAAAAAATGTTTCAAATTGTATTTATACCCCTTTACAATATGAGAATTACATAGTTATAGGCTCAATTTGAAAATCTTAAATGCCTTATCTATGAGTGAAAAAAAGCACACTTTATATATATATATATATATATATATATATATATATATATATATATATATATATATATAGTTTCCTTGATGAAAAATACGATAAGAGGAAGTAGTGACCAAATCCTTACACGTATAAATAGAATGCAAGCGTTATATACACTTATAGAGTAAGGAGTCGACTTTGGAATGCTTCAATTATTTACTTTCCGAATCATCTACTACTGGCCAAAAAACACATTCTCATATTGTGACGCAATCCAGCCGTACTCTTTTTAAGGATTTTCATAAATTTGGGCATTTCCTTCCGGAAGGAAATCATCGTCAAATGATGTTACAAATATTTTTAAAAATATGAGAATTTGTTCATTTATATGGTCTAAACTTTTTTTTTAAAAGAATTTTGTCCAAAAGTTTAACATCAAAAAATATAGTTCTTCTATAGTTTGAAATGAAATGCAAAACGTTGTTTCGAAAAACTCAAATAAACCCCTCTAAACAAACACTCCTTAATATGTACAATTATAATTTATGAAGAATACAATCATGCTAATTAAAGAGTTAAATGCATAAAAACCAAAAATGAAGAATGTGAGTATGTATGTCCCATTTAGATTTAGCGAATTTAACAATAATAATTATAATAGCCAAATTGGGTATGCAATTGTAGTCAATAATATAATATAACATTCCTTTTTGGAGTTTTGCCCTTCACGTTACTATCTTTATTTCATCGTGCAAGGAAAGGTTCGTCTATCTCTGGACCTCTCTTTACTTTTTTTTATTATTATTTTCAAATTTCTCTACTGCTATATATATTTTTGAAACACCATATATACTAACAAAATGTTAAACCTTGAACACACTATCTTTAATTTAGTAGATATGCAATCATGTAAATATCCAATACGAATATTACTGATATCCAACACAACTTATAAATATTTTTATTTTAAGTTATATCAATGGATAACTTTCCTTTCTCAAAATATGATCATATACAACCACAAATTATTCAATCTGCTCCTAAATTACATATATGATGATCAATCATATAACCTCAACTATTAAATATATTAAATTTTTGTTTTTATTGCACATTGTTATGTTAGAGTATTCAATAAAAAAATTGGTCAAATTTTGTTGTTTTTTATTTGTAGTCTTTAGTGTATATGGAATTTTAGAATTTCTAGTAGAAAGTATTAATATTTAATTTATTTTCAAAATTGGAATGTTTGAAAATAGTTGATAGAATAGGGGGTGCAATCATAGTTCATGATCCTTAAAAAGAAGCTTGTGATTCACAACTTAGCAAATAGAGAAAAAACAATTCAGTAGTTAGTAGTGAGAAAACAAAGACATATAGACAGGAGTGCACTTTAAGAGTTTCTTCACTATTTATCTATTCATTCATGAGCAAGAATATATAGTTTTAATGTTTTTATTTTTATTGTTTTGATAATATATTGTGTTAGTAAATCTTAGATCAAAATTAAGGTTGTTAGGTAATGTTTGCTGGAAAATATTGTGTTATCGCAATTCTTGATAAATGTTTTTCTGTTAATCTTCCGGTCACCTGAAATTGCAAAAGACGTTAGAAAAATGACCGGAGTTCTGATGAACCCTCTCCGATACTAAAGTCAGGAGATACTAGAGGTAATATCAAACTAATGTAAATCAGAGAAGTGAAGCAATGAGTAATAGAAGTAAGATACCTGAGATTATGGAATGTTTCTGCTATTTATAGATAAAATAGAATGTACCTTGGACACGTGGCAACACCTGATAGGTCTTTGGACCATATCTTTCTGTACCACTGTACTTCTGAAAATGAGGAGCGTACATTTGGAATTCAACGTGCTCATTGGTCCACGTGTTTCCAAATACATTTCCTAAGACAGCCTTCGGCCAATCAAGGTGTCTGAAGCCCTGACTTTAGTCAAGCTTCGGCTAGGATCAATCATCGTAACAGGCCTAGGTTGATTTAGGCCCATATGAGGTCTTCAGATCATAACAGAGTTTTTTGGCAAAAGCTCAAATAACTTAGTACCGTATCATATTAGATAAGAAAAAAAATATTGAAAAATAACAATTTTTCGGGATTTGTTTAAAAAAATCTCATCGGGGTTGAAAATGAAAGAAGTGTCAAAGAAATCAGTATCATCAATTAGATCTATGTAACTAGAACTAAAGCTATCCAAATCTTTATTAGAAAATTCTCATCAGGATTGAAAATGGAAAAAGAAGGATCAAAAAAATCATTATCATCAATTACCATTTGTGATGACATGATTGACAAAAGCTGATAATATTGATGAATTCTAGAATTTGTTGATAATTGCTTTCAATTGCAATTTTTGATAGACCGGCCGAGCAAAGAAAAAACACTTTGAAAAAAATTTGAAATTCATATCACATAGCTAATTGTATTTAAAGAAAATACATATTAAGACAAACGTATTCAATGAAATTTTGAATTGAAAATAATGGTGTGGTGGTTTTTCCAAGAAGAGAGCAAATACTACTAAGTGACTGATGTTAGAAGAAACGAAATAAGATTTAAAAAGTTTAGGAAAATGTTTACTTTTTTGGATAGATAGATGAGTTAGAGAGAGAAATGACTTATAGAGAGGAAAGATAGAGAGAGAGTTGCATAAAATGAAAGAAGGAGAGAAAGAGAGGGTGTATCTCTACTTTTCTATTTAGAAAGGATAATGGTATTTTAGTAATTATATAAGCATTGAGTCATACTTTTTCAAAAGGATAGGATAAAAAATGTTGATATGCCGTGTTGATTTTGGGTTGACTGGTCACAATTACCGGCTGTACACTTTAGTGGGAGGCCAGTAATTGAAACTTAATTTATGGTAAAAATATTGTAATTAATCCCATGCTAAACCTTGTTTACCTTCTATTCTTTTAGTTAAGCTAAAAAGAGAAATTGCGAAGAATTGAAATGTTGATGGATATTTACCGAAAGCTTTGTAATGTCAGTTATGTTTTAGGACCAATCTATTGTAGATTCTATTGCATCTGTTCTAATTTATCTTCAGCAACATCTTACTGCAATTTGTTTCTTTTGCAATTTGGTCATTTTAGATTGGTCATTTCAGATACTTACTGTAATTTGTTTTTTTTTTTTTTGTCATTTTTGTTGTCTTAAGCACTGTATTAATATTTCATCTTTCATTCTGTAGAAGATATGAACATCTTACCCAGTTGAAGTTCAACAGACTATAGAGGATGTTGCTAATTCCATTGATGAACTAGCATTCTACCATGCTGCTGAAAGCCTTAATCCGAATGGAGAAATTTTTGGATTCGGTTCAACTTAGTTTATTAGGTTAACTTGTTAGGTGTTAGATATGAATTTATATATTTTGAGTATAAAAACTAAAAAAAAAACAAATTCACTTCTCTTGTGCATTATGTCACGCGCGCTTCTTAATATGTAAGAAATGTGCTTAATAATTAATTTAATAGAAAAAACACTAAAGTGATGGTGCAAAGAGTCGAACTGTGCACAGTGGTTTATCCTGGACGCTGCTTTCCACTATACTAGTAACTTCTATTGTTTAATATTTGACACATGCACTTATTAATATCGATTAAATGTGCATAATAATGAATTATTAATAGGAAAAAAAAGAAATGTGCATAATAATGAATTATTAATAGAAAAAAAAGAAATGTGCATAATAATGAATTATTAATAGAAAAAAAAGAAATGTACATAATAATGAATTATTAATATGAAAAAAGAAATGTCCATAATAATGAATTATTAATAGAAAAAAAATCCAAGAACATGCTCCAATTTCTTTTTTTTTTTTTTGGTAAGAATAGGAAAGGAAAAACAAACAAAAAACAACTAACCTGAGATTAGCCTAGAAAAGCTAACCCCAATCCTATCTTCTAAAAGAAGAGAAGAGAGATAGAAAAGGGTGTCAGAAAGGGTAGTAACACCTAACATCCCCTCATGGACAGCTGCAGCCAATCGATCCGCAACACGGTTCTGCTCTCTGAAAATGTGACTAAACTCTAAGATCTCAAAGGAGGAGCGAAGCCTTATAATAGCTTTGATAAGGTTGCGGCAACTTGTACCAATATCATGATTACCAGAAATCATTTTGATGGCCTCCATGTTATCAGACTCCACAGACAGTCTCTTAACGCCCAGTCTACTAGCAAGCTTGATACCAGAGAGAATACCCCAGAGCTCTGCTGAGAAGGAAGACCCCAACCCCAAATTTTGGGTGAACCCAGAAAGCCAGGCGCCCCCCGCATCTCTAAGAACACCTCCGGCAGCAACCCTACCATTGATGAGGCAGGAGCCGTCAGTATTCAACTTCACTACCCCCTCTCTTGGCCTGCTCCATCCCACAAGATGGACATCACTAATCTGGGAAGGCCTGGCCAGGGAAACTCCTTTGAAGCTCTCAATAATAGAGGAAATTTTATTCGAGAAGAACTCAGATAAGTTTGGCATAAACACAGTTTTATTACCAAAAATCTCCTCATTTCTCCACTTCCAAACTTGGTGACAGATAATAGCAAAGAGAATGTCACCATGCTCCATGTAAGACAGTAACTTTCCACTAATACCATCAGAGAACCAGTCATTCACAGAGTGGGCCATGAAGGAAGAGAGGATATGGTGAGGGAGAATTTTCTTCCAAACCTCTTACTTTTAGAGCAATCCCTAAGGGCATGGCACAAAGTTTCAACATGGTCTCTACATCTACTGCAAGCTCCTGAGTCCGCCAAATGCCGTTTGTGCCTATCCGAATTAGTAAGCAATATGTCCTTAACTCCCAGCCACAGGAAGCTCCTAATACGGTAAGGGACTTTGAGGGCCCAGATAGTCTTCCAAACGCCCGAGGGCGGATCGGACCTGTTGAGGGCTTCAAAGGCAGATTTGCAAGAATAAACCCCATTATTAGTCAGCGCCCAACAATGCCTATCCATGTCTTCCTCTTGATTACTAACCTTCACTCCCCGAATTCTAAGGAGAGTCTCAAGGCTAAAGAAAGTATCAAACTTTGACCAGATCTAGTCCCCTTCAGAGTCTACCACGTCGGCAATTCTCCAGTTGCGGATGTCACTAGGCGGGGGGGGGGGGGGGGGGGGGGGAAGAACACACATCTACTAAAGGTTTATCCCCAATCCAGGTGTCAAACTAGAAACTAATGGTCTTACCATTACCCACCTCCAGACCAACCCCCAGGCAGAACTCTGCAAACACGGCGCTGAGGCCTTTCCAGAGGAAGGAACAATTGACAACTCTCTCCTTAGGGCCCCCGAAGATTTTGTCTTTCCGATACTTACCACAAAGAAGGCGAACCCAAAGAGAGGAGGGGTCTTGCCACATACGCCAAAGGAGTTTCATTAATAAAACTTTATTATTGTCCTTAGCTTTCCTAATGCCCAGACCACCAGAATCTTTCGGCTGACAAACCTCACTCCAAGGCACTAGATGGATCTTTCTTCCCTCCGCGGCTTCCCCCCCACAGGAATCTACGGTTAATCTTATCAAGATCATTAAGCACAGGATTCGAAAGCTGAAAAGCCTGCATGATATGATTGGGAGCAGCACAATTAACTGATTGAACAAGCGTGAGCCGGCCAGCGAGAGAAAGAGTCTTGGCTTTCCACGTGGCACACTTCATATTGGCTTTATCCAAAGTATCTTTGAAGGAAGCCTTGGACACCCTCTTACTGTGGAGGGGAATACCCAGATACTTCCCAAGAGAATCAGTAAGAGGAATGCTAGACAGATCACTTAATCTTTTACAGACTCTCGGATTCATATTCTTCGAGCACATCATCCTAGAGGCCGAACAAAAACAATCAAGAATCTCCATAATGACACTCAACTGCTCCTCCTTACCTTCCAGAAAGATAAGGACATCGTCTGCAAAGAATAAGTGAGTCACCTGGGGACAGAAGCTATTGATAGCCACCGGGTGGAAACTCCCATTATCAATCGCATCTTGAATCAGGTGAGATAACCTCTCCCTAGCAATAACGAAAAGGAAGGGACTCATAGGATCACCCTGACGTATTCCCCGGCCCGGGGAGAACTCCTCCGACATATCCCCATTAACCATAACTTGAAACACAGGAGAAGATATACATACCTTAATTAACCTTCTCCAGCTGTCTGGGATCCTAGCTCTCTCCAGACTCTCCATCAGGAAATTCCAGTTGATACGATCATAGGCCTTCTCCAAATCCAGCTTTAGAGCCACAATGCCTTTCTTCCCTTCCTAATCTTCATCGTGTGGACCATCTCTTGGGCAATCACCACATTATCCATCATTTGTCTACCAGGCACAAAACTACCCTGATTCTGACAAATGATAGCAGGAAGAATGCCCCTGATTCTGTTAGCCACAATCTTTGTAATCGTCTTATAAAGAACATTACAAAGACTGATAGGTCTCATATGCAAAAAGGAAGAAGGTTTATCAATTTTAGGTATCAGCACCAGAAGGGTTCTATTAACCAGCTCAATATCCTTCGAACCATTAAACACACCTATGATAAACTATAGATGCCTTCCTTAACCACATCCCAGTGGTTATGGTAAAAGCCAGCAGGCAGACCATCAATCCCAGGAGCTTTAGCCACCCCAATGCTAAAAATGGCTTGGTCAATCTCTTTTCGGGATATAGGTTGAAAGGCATCCTTACTGCTTTCCTCACTGATCATAGGAAAGGTAGCAACAGAGTGAGCCCTCTCCAGCAAGACAGGTTCCTCTTTGAACAGCTCCTTATAGAACTCCAGGGCCAAACTCCGAATCACCTCATCTTCATTCACCCAGTCACCATTAGAATCCTTAATGGCATCAATTCTATTCCTCTGCCTTCTGATCATGGTAGAAAGATGGAAGTACCTGGTATTACGATCCCCATCTCTAATCCAAGATTTCCTAGACTTCTGAAACCAGAGAAGCTCCTCCTGCCTGAGCACCGCTTCCAGCTTATTCTGAAGGGTTCTGAGAAGGCCATCCAAGCTGTGATCAAACCTCACCTCCAACCTACGTTGAATGCCCTCCATCCTATTTAGTAACTTATTCTTCCTTCTAATAATATGCCCAAAGACATTTCTGTTCCACCCTAGCACATTATTCCTGAACCCTTCAGCAGCCTACAGAACATTCGAATGAGGTTTCCAATTCTCCTGAACGAACTCCTTGAACTTAGGATGGGACTCCCAAGCCAACTGATACCGGAACGGTCTCTTTCCCCTAGGACGGTTACCTCTCAAAAGTCTAAACAAAATAGGACAATGATCCGAATGACGGAACGGGAGGTTTAAAACAGAACTCTCAGGGAAAGAAGTCTGAGCTAAAACATTAGTGTAGACCTTATCCAAATGCACAAAGGTATTGTTACGTTTCCATGTGAATCTATGACCAGAAGCCCCCAGATCGGAAAGCCCACATAAATCCATACTCTTCTTGTGGTTAAGGCAGCGATTAACATAATGGTTGGAGCCCCCTCTCTGATCACTCATAAAGGCGATATCATTAAAGTGACCAGCCAAAAACCAGGCCTCAGAGATGCTGACACTCATAGAGTAGAGAACCTCCCAAAGCCATTTTCGATTAGCTAATATAGGGTCAGCATACACAAGGGTAAACAAAAAAGGAGCATTACCGGAAATCCTCACTTTGCAGTGAATAAACTGCTTATCCATGCAAATAATATCAAAATGAATCCGATCTGGCTTCCAGAAAAGCCAAATCCCGCCAGCCCGGCCAGTTGCCTCCGATCTAACACAATTCCAGTTCTTAAACTTATTAACCACCTCATCTGCTTTAACTCCACTAATCTTAGTTTCTAATAAAGCAAAACAAGAAGGATTAAACTGTTTAATAAGATCATTAATATGGATACGGGTAGCCTTGCTAGCCGTACCCCTAATATTCCAACACAACAAATCCATCGAAGGGAGGAAAACTGACCGCACCAATCCACCTAAGCCAGGTATTTATTAGGGGCTCCTGAGAGCCTCACCGAGGTACCCGCAGGTCCCCTCTTCTCAGTCAGAGCCAAAGAATTCTGGATGCTTTTTTGTTTACCCTTTGGCTTTTTCAAACTAGGTTTAATAACCCCCATTGATTTCCCAATCCCAGGATCACCACTAAAAGTAGGAATACTAAACTCATTCGTCTTCTTCATCCTTCGAGCAGCCTGATCCAAGGTTCCCCCATGGGCTTCATTCTTGGACACAAAGAGGGGATTAACAGAATTAACCACCTTCTCAGAAGGTTCAACAGACTCCAGACCCGGCATACTAAGATCCGTATGCTCATCTCCCTGGTCAGGCTCTTACACATCCTCAATAGTCAAGGCCCCAAATCTAGAACCTGACTTAACGGCTGAGCTGGTTCCAGCCTCCTCCCTAGATTTGGGGATAGGCTTCTCCTTGACACTAGGAACAGCAAAGGGCTTAGATAGAGAGGAGTTACTGTTAATATCGGGAGAACGATTCTGCACAACTAGAGGTTGTGTTCTACGCCGAACAGTCCTTTTTGCCACCATCCAGGGACCGAAGTTACCCCCATTCCCCTGGTTCCCTACAGTTTCACTCACATTATCCTCAACAAACTCTTTAACCACACTTTCCCTTTTAGGGCATCCCTCCTGCGAATGACCATACATGCCACAATCATAACAAATGTTATGTAAGCCTTCATACTCAATCAAGAACACCTTGTTTTGAACACAGAATTTTGACAATAAAGGTTTCGCAAGATCAACATCCACACAAACCCTTGCAAACTTGCCCCTAATGGCTCCTATAGTAGTTTTATCCACATGGTGGACCTTCCCCACCATACCTCCTATTTTGCTGAGAGACTTCTCACTGTAATACTCAATGGGAAGGCCCGGGAACCTAACCCAAGTTAAGATTCTGTTAACAGAACAGTCATGAGGATTAAAATTTGGAACCCAAGACCGTAAGGCCAAAACATGGTTGGAAATAATATACGGGCCCCCTTGATCACAGCATTATAATCCTCAACCTTAGTAAATTTGATGACGTAGTAGTCATTTTCCAGGTCAGTAATACTAACTTTCCCTTTCCTAGCCCACTGGGCTTGAATCCTTTGGGCAAAATAGTTAAAGCTAATTCTCTTCCCCAGCACCGTAACTATTAAGGAGACCTTCCACTTCTCTCTGAGTTCACGCTTCTCTGCTGAGGATAGTCTAATAACCGGACAAAGAGGATCATCCTGGGCACCCTCCTCCTCATCAGAATCAGAATACAGATCCTCAGAATCCCCTACCATCGCCACTTCCTCAACACAAGGCTCCTCCTCAACCACCCCCATAACCGTGTCTTTCCAAGAGCTTTTACCTATACCGTTTAAGCCAATTACAGATATGGGGGAAGCCGCGTTCCCCTGTCCTTGAGCATCATTCACAACCTTAGAAGGGACCTGACTCGAGGCAGCTTGCCCTCTGATCGGTGCCCCATCAAGCCCAGCACTGCCCAGGGATAGACAGCCAGCGCCAGGCACAATGACAGGAATCCCAGCCCAGCGCCTAGCACCAGCGCCGGCAGATCCAGCACAATGCTCGGCACTGCCGGCACTTTCCTCCACACCAGGCGATCCACGCCCACTCTCGCCTCTAGCGCAAGGCGGCGCCTTACCCCCCGCGTCCGTCATAAGCGCCGACCGCGAGATCTCCCCCATCCGCGGAGAACCCTCCCTCGACGCCTCTCGCCATGCCCAAACGGCCTCCCTTCCAGCCCCC
Organism: Euphorbia lathyris; assembly: GCF_963576675.1. NCBI lineage: Eukaryota > Viridiplantae > Streptophyta > Magnoliopsida > Malpighiales > Euphorbiaceae > Euphorbia > Euphorbia lathyris. Next base: position 90,016,852 of record NC_088910.1, read on the forward strand.
GCAATCTTCCCTGTCACTCCTCCAAAAATCCCGCCCCGATCTACACCAACCGCTAATCCCCCGCCCGGATCTGCCCCAGCCGTCCGGCCCCCATCCCCAAACCCCTCGGCACCCTCCCCGCCCCAGATCTTCTAGCCGCAGCCCCTACCCTCGCCACTCCCCCCCTTCCTAACCTCGCCAACCCCATCCCCAAAGGTAGCCGATCTCCCTCGACTCTCCTCCCCAACCCCATCCGTACACAGATCCGACATCCCAGCCTTCCCCGCATCCCGATCCACCCATCCGGCCCGCTGCCCTTCCCCCCCACCGCCTGCCTGCCCCCTCTCAGAAGACCGCTCCTGCACCCTACCTTCACTCCGCCGATCTCTCTCTTGCGCCTTGCTTTTCGCCATCTCTTCCTAATGTTAATTTCATATTACGTTAAGAAACATTTTTTAATACAATTTCTTATTTATTTAATTCCTCTATATGTTTGTAATTTATGTTTTAAAATGTTAAGGACGATGTTCTAAATAATGTTACATATGTTCTAAACTTTGTAATTTGTGTTAAAAAAAATTAAGTATAATGTTTTAAAAAAATTCTGGATTATTTTTGCATTTGTTCTATAATATAATTTATAACTCATGTTCGAAAAAACATAACGCATCTTCTAAAAAACATAACATATGTTCTAAACTTTATAGTTTGTGTTCCAAAAATTAAAATATATAATCTAACGTATGTTCTAAAAAATATGTCGTACGTTCTAAACTTCATAGTTCGTATTCTAAAAGTTAAAATATATGTTCTAACTTATGTTTTAAAAAATATATCGTATGTTCTAAACTTTATAGTTTGTGTTCTAAAAATTAAAACATATGTTCTAAATTTCATGTCATAATTTCTAAATATATCGTATGTTCTAAAAATATTAATATGAAATTTTATAAAAATATATAATATATTTTTATTTAAAAAATATAGTATTAGATTTTTTTTAACATCAGAGGCACTTAATAATATATAAATAAAAGAATTGTATAATGAACAAAATAAAGTAAACATATTTTTATTTAAAAAATATAGTATTAGATTTTTTTAGCATTAGAAGCACTTAATAATATATAAATAAAAGAATTGTATATGAACAAACTAAAGCAAATGTATTTTTATTTTAAAAATATAGTATTGAATTTTTTTAGCATCAAATGCACTTAATAATATAGAAATAAAAAATTATATAATAAACAAATTAATGCAAGTGTTCCAGTGGTAGGTGGTGCGTGCTTCACTGCCCTTATGCCTCAGGCCCAGGTTCGAATCCCTCCTTTCCTCATTTTCTCATTTAATCTTTAGTTAAAGGTGGTGCACGTTATATAACTATAATTATAAAATACCTGAAAATATTGATCATCTATTTGTTGAATGCTTGTTTAGTGCAGCCCGCTCTACAAACATTTTATTTTTGAAGATCTTTGTAACATTGCTCATTTACGTTTCATTCTATCAGCGCCAGACACTCGACTCCATCCTAGCCTTTTATTAAAAAAACTATAATTATAAAAATATAAAAAGTTCCAGGAATACATAATTACGATCCGTGGTAAAGCTGAACAATTAACTCACCAAAATTTACTGGCAACAATTCCATGTAATTCGTCTTTGTCTATAAACTATCAGCGGCACATTGTTCTTTCTAACAATTTAGCGATGGTGCATAGTTGCAAATATTGGTCTTTTCGATTATTTTCCTCATCGCAAATATTTGCGATCAATCATGAAAAAATTGGTCGGTTATTTTTGCAATAGGTAACTTAGTGACCCATCTTATTCGGTCGCTAAACACCTAAAATCGATTGCTATCTATCTCGCTCTATATATGTGGTTCAAGGGTTAGGCTTGTTGAATGTATAGTTTGATATACAGGAATAATATGGAGATAGAGAGAGAGAAGTAATAGGCACAATAATGTTTAAATCACCTTAATGATATTGGCTTTAAGGCCTTGTATTTATAGTGAGACAATTGTAGTTTGTATAGGAATACAATACGTAAGTATAAGAGTATTGAAACTCTACCTAGCTAGTAATATAGACAAATTGAGACTCTAACTAGATAGGAATCTATTTACAGGATAATAGAAATATTGTCTCTAACACCCCCCTCAAGCCGATGGCGGGCACGAATAAAGAGTCGAGTGTGAAGCATCGTGAAGCGAGCAGGCGCTATCGGCTTAGTGAGTATGTCTGCAACTTGATCATCGGTTGGAATGAATCGGACGCTGAGAAATCCATTTTGTACTTGTTCATGAACAAAATGATAATCAAGCTTTATATGCTTCGTACGAGAATGGAATACTGGATTTGAAGTAAGATAGATTGCCCCAACTTTGTCACACCATAATTGAACAGGGGTGGGTAGAGGGAAGCCCAGATCCGAGAGAAGCGATTTGAACCATAGGAGCTCTGTCGTGGCATTTGCCACTGCCTTGTATTCACTCTCGGTGGAGGATCTAGCTATTGTTGGTTGTTTGCGAGTCTGTGATGATACAATGTTGGATCCAAGGTAGACACAAAAGGCACATGTAGATCTTCTATCATCAGGACACCCTCCCCAATCGCTATCTGAGTAACAATGAATATGATCTAGTGGTTTGATAGACATGACTATCCCAAAATCGGATGTGCCTTGAATGTAGCGTAAGACCCTCTTGACTCCTTTCCAATGTTCATCAGTTAGACAGTGCAGGAACTGGCATAGTTTGTTAACTGCAAATGCAATGTTAGGACGAGTGAATGTTAAATATTGAAGTGCTCCTACAATGCTTTGGTATTCATCTCTAGAGGATAAACTGATGCCAAGATCTTTGGAAAGCATTGGTATGGTGGCCATGGGAGTCAATGTAGGTTTAGAGTCAATCATCTTTACTCTGTCGAGGATGTCAGCCACATACTTTGCCTGACACAGGTGAATGCCATCTTTCTCATATCTTATCTCGATTCCTAGAAAGTATTCTACCTTGCCAAGGTTACAAATGGGAAACTCCCATTCAATGGCTGCAATTGTGTTAGTGATGTGTGTCGGGTGGTTACCTGTTATGAGGATGTCATCAACATAGCACAAAATGTAGGTCTTTTCAGTTTCGGTGCGTTTGATGAAAAGAGAGTTGTCAGCCTGTGACATCTTGTACCCAAGTGAGAGGAGGAATGTTCGAAGCCGTGTGAACCATTCTCACGGTGCTTGCTTTAACCCATAAAGACTCTTTTTGAGAAGACATATATGAACTGGTCTGTCACTGCCCCGGAACCCCTATGGTTGATCTATATAGATTGTCTCGGATAAGTTTCTATGGAGAAATGCATTAGAGACGTCAAGTTGATTGATGAACCAGTTGTTTGCTGCTGCAATGGCAAAGACAGACCGAATGGTCGTAGCTTTGATCATGGGACTGAATGTCTTTTGGTAGTCAATCCTAGCTTTCTGAGTGAATCCCCGTGCTACTAGACGAGCTTTATATCGATCAATGGTTCCATCTGACTTATTCTTTGTGCGAAAGAGCCACCTAAAAGTGATGACATGTTGATCATGTGGTCTTGGAACAAGTTGTCAGGTGCCATTGTCAAGAAGAACTTGAATCTCATCAGACATTGTTGTGCGCCATTCAGGTTGTTTGTTGGCTTTGCTAAAACATGTGGTGTCCATTGTGCCATTTGGATATGTATCTAGAAGTCCCTTAAAATATCCCCTCGAATGAAGAGATGACTGTCAAAGTTGCATATAATGTTGACGTGGACCAATCATGGATGCAGTGCGAGATCTGGGTCTTACAGTAGGAGCAGGAGCAGGTGGTGCAGCTTTATGAGGAGGAGACTTTGTTTGTGGTATGGTGTGCTCCTCATGAGGTGCTGTATTTGGTATGTCAGGTGTGTCGGTGTCCATAGAACCAATAAGTGTAGTAGAATTATTCTGAGGAACTGGTATTGATGCAGTTGTGATGACTGGTGACAAACATTAGCGTGGAGCTAATGGAGCAATGTTTGTTGCTTCAGAGTCAGAGGGAGTAATTGGGGTACCAGGATGGGCCCCAGAGTGGACAGGTGTGGTTGGTTGGGAACAAGGAACCAAATATGAAGGAGATAATATAGGATTGGGAATAGAGAAATTACCTGGATACGGGCCGAGTAGAGATGGTAGTTGACATGATGTGCTTACTCCCAAGTTGCTAGATGAAGGTGGTGATGCAGTGGCTGTTAAGGAAGGAAACACATCTTCATTGTGCTGCACAAATTTACAGATGTATATGCATCCGGTGGCATACTCAAGACGGATATCCCCATAATGATTCTCTGATGGACCAAGGTAGACACATAACTTAGAACGCAAAATCAAATTTGTTCTGATTGTATGGGCGAAGGAGAGGAAAGATACCACTTCCAAAAATGCGCAATGCCTTATAGGCAGGTTGTTTCTTGTAAAACAGGAAATAGCGTGATTTGTTTTTCAGAATTTTGGTGGGTAGGTAGTTGATTAGCCTAATATTGTGGATCATGGCATAGTTCCAAAATTTTAGGGGCAGAGATGCATTGGCTAACAAAGTAAGGCAAGTATCAACAACATGTCTAATTTTTCTCTCAGCTATACCATTTTGTGCATGAGTGTGAGGGCACACAATTTTGTGTATAATGCCATGTCGTTTGAAAAAAGGTTGTAGTTTTTGAAATTCTACCCCAAGATCTGAATAAATATTCTTAACCGTTGCACTATACTGATTAGAGATCATGGCATAAAAGTCACAAAAGGTTGAAAAAACATCACTCTTGTTCTTTAAACAAAAAACCTATCCAAATCTGCTGAATTCATCAATGATAATTAAGAAATAACGGTGACCAAGACAAGAAATAACTGGAGTTGGTCCCCAAACATCCAGATGTAAGTTTTCAAAAATAAATGTGCTAGAACGACTAATAGAGGGTAAAGAGCTTCTAGCAAGTTTGCCTAAAGGACAAAAAGAGCAATTGCTAACTGAACTTGAAGAGGATAGATTGTTTCCTTTGAGAACTGTACTAACTGTCTGATTCTAACAATGTCCAAGCCGTGCATGCCACCTTTCAAAAGACACCTTCTCTCCTACAAGTGCCTCCTTCAGGGTGGGTGTAAGCATATATAGCCCATCTTTATTCGGGCCTCGTAATATGATTTCCCCAGTTGTTTGGTCCTTCACAAGAAAATGGTTAGGCCAAAATTCAAAGAAACATGAATTGTCATGAGAAATTTTTTGAACAGATAGTAGGGATTTAGTGAGCTTGGGAACAAGCAAGGCATTATTAATTTTCAGATTATTTATATGTGAGTTTCCAAAGTGAGAAATTTGCAGACCTTGACCATTGCCAAATTGAACTATGTCATATCCTGGATATGGTTGCATCTGTTGAAGCTGAGCTGGATTAGCTTTCATGTGGTTTGTTGCTCCAGTGTCGAGATACCACGGCTGATGAGGACCCATGAACGGATTTGGTGGTTGTTGCCATGCCATGTGTGCTTGTGGTCCAGAATTATAGTTTGGATGTGAAACGCTCTTCAGTCTTTTGTACTTGTCAGCCTAGTGACTTGGATCTCCAGAGTTGTAACACTTGCCACTCCTTCTCTTCTTTGGATTCTGCTTCTTTGATGGTGTTGATGCTATGGTGGAGACATTGGCTTCTCGGTGCGCAGATATACCATCAAAGTGAAGCGGAGTTGTCTTTCTTGTTGATTGAATCATGCCTTCAATGGTCTTCAAACTATTCATAAGCTCATGATAATTGATGTTTGTGCCACACTGGGTGACAAGATTCTAAACAGTGGAGCGATACTCTTCTCCCAAACCCTTGTAAAGAACTGACGGTATTAAATGTCGAGGATAAGGGTTCCCTGAGGCAGCCAGATCATCAAGAATAGACTTCACTTTTTGCATGTAAGCAGTTACCGACATCCCCCCTTGCTCAAGCTCATGTAATTCAACACCTAACTGAAACTGTTTGGTTCCTATGATAAGCCCATAGGCATCTTCCAAAGCTAGCCAAATGTCATGTGAATATTTGAGATATGCTATATCAGGAAAAACTTCTTCAGTGATGGAATTTAGGAGCAAAGTCCTAACCATATTCTCTAAATCATCCCATTAGGAAAAAGATTGATTTATGATTAAATCCGCAGAAGATGTCATAAAACCTGTTTTGGAAATAAATTGAGGTGGAGGAGGTGTTGAACTGATAATATGAGAGAAGAGATTATAGGTTTTGAGGGTAGATTCCATAGTCATTCTCCAGGCTTTATAGTTGTAAGGGGTTAATTTGATGTTAATGGTGATATTTGTGGGAGGTTGTCTTGGTAGGGTGACAGAGGCAGAAACAGGTTCTGTATAGACAGGATTGGTTGAATGAGGAGGATTTGAAGGAGGAATAAAATTAGGTTGAAAATTATTTGAAGGTGCATCTAAAGTATTGTGAAAAGAGTTTGAGAAAAAAGATGGAGATGGATCACGGGCTGATTGAGAATTGTAAACAAACGGTGAGGTGTTGGATTCAGAAATAACCTGCTGTTTATTACTGGCTTCAGCTGCTTGATAGACGGCTAGGGCAGCAAGAACAGATGGAGAAAATAGGGTTTGAGTTGTCGTGGTGACAGATGGTTGTTGAGATGGAATCGGTGGCTGCTGAACAGGGGTCTACTAATGGTGCAGTAGGGGCGGGACTATGACCTGATATGCCGTAAGAGCAGCCAAAAACGCAGTGTCGGCGGTGGAGTTGGTCAGAGTTGGCAGACCCGGCTGCGCACGACTGCCCTGCGGATTGCGATGAGAGGCGGTAGCCAACGATGCCATGTTCGGTTGCGTAGAAGCAGGTTACGACGGAACTTGGAGAATGGCCGCCTGGTATGCGGTGTTGAGCGATTTCCGCAAGTGCACGGTATACACTTGTAGTTAATAAAAGATATCGAACCCACTGATGCTCGTAAAATATATAGCAGTTAATAGGACAAGTGTATCCTATCGCAATAAGTAATATTGTGCTAAGCACGAGATCGAACCACAAAGACTATTTGTTATAATTAGTAAATCTACCTAGAGTGATCTAATTGTTTAGAGGGTCGAATGATAGTTTGGGTTTTGTGATAATTATCTAAATGAATTAAAAGCAATAACATAACAAAATAAAGCGAACAATTAACAGGGTAGAAGGTGAATTAATGGATGGCACAATCTAGGATGAGGAATCCTTTGATTAAATCCTATGTATGGGTTTAGGGAGTTCAAATTTATGTTTTACCAGTGATTGACGGTAAGTACCCTAATAAGAAAGACAAATGTGTACAAGATTTATCTAACCTATTCACATGCATTCGGGTGACGGCTTGATTAGGCATATACCCTAGGTCATGCAAAGCATTAGGTTCTTTGGCAACTAAGGTTAAAGCCGTAGCTCAGCCACGAAGCCGCACTCCTAGTGGTCTCTAGCGAGGTCAGGTTTACACAAGTTCAACATAGATAATTTTGTGGTCAGGTTCTTATCTATCTATAATCCTATCTTTGCCAGGTTCATAGGCATTAGGCGCAATTATATGTACAAAGAAGGCTAGTTGATCGTCATCGAGTCTCATTCTAGCAATAATCCTAGTCCTGATAATTTCAAGGCATTAAGCATGCATAAACTGATCAATCAAAGGCCCTAGTTCCCTAATCATACATATTCATATAAACAATTTCATCCCCAACTTAGATTGGATGGGGATTAGTTCATAGACAAACTAACTGTAGCAACATGCATATATGAATAATGGAAAACATCCACAATAAATTATAATAGCAAAAGATAAATAGGGAAAGAGAGAGAAATCTAAAACTCATTCTGTCGATTCCGATTATAAAATAGAAGATGAAGTTCTTCTCCGTCAATTGTAGTAAATGAAATTACAGAATTGAACCTAATCTAAAAAGCTGGGAAAACAATATTAAACCTAATCTAAAAAACTGAGCTACTGTAATTGACTACATCGTGAATAATCGATAATCCTCAATATAGTTTTTCGCCCCTATTTATAGTGGACGAGTTCGCCTCCTGGCCGGTTTAGGTATCCTGGCGGAATTGGAGCGTTACGAGTTGATTCGGGTCGGGATTTCGGCCCACGAATTTTGGCCCAAATGCATCTCTAGTCGTTGCTCCCTGAGCACGAACGCCCTTGCTCGCCGAGCAGGAGTCCCAAATCCAGTTGGCCAATGCGCTGACTGCCTGATGAGGTGGATATGTCGAATGCTACATGGTGCTCGCCGAGCACACCATTGCCTGCTCGTCGAGCAGGTGATGGAATATCCCTTTTTGCTCCGTTTCTCATGCATTTACCCCCGAAACAGCTCAAAACACTCGTTAGATGATAAATGGATAAAACGTACTATAAACTAAGCAATTGAGGCTAAACAAGCATATAAAATGGGGTTAAACTATATTGAAAACACTATATATTCGGGACGTATCACCCACAGGGAACGCTTTTCACGAAAACTTATTTTAATACAGTTTAATTCACGTCTTTAGGTTTATATTATAGAAAATCGTTTAATTAATTTGTATTGGTTAGAATTAGATACGAAATATATGTTGAACTTTAGAATACAATTCTGTCTTGAGATTCGATTACAAGACAGAAACTTTTGTGTTTAAAATAAGAAGTATATAAAACTTGCCCGCATTAACCAAAGAAAGCAACTATAACTTTGGTAAGATTATGAACATGTAACAATTCATAAATTTACGCAATTAACAGGCTTTGAACCGTAGAAATCTCTCTGGGTCGGAGCGGATTTCTACCTTAATCAAATTGGTATATTATGTCCGATAAGCCGACTCAACGATCATATCATCCATAAAAAAACTAACTCTTTAAAGTTTTCAACAAAGTTTCCTTGTAATTTTATGAAATATATACGTTTTAATGAAAACACCTGAACCTTACTTCGAACGTAACATCAAAGTAACAACACAAATATTTATTGAATAAAGTAAATGTATTATTATAGAATTGTGAATCTTCACAAGTTAACAGAGAAGAATAAACATGGATAGCATTTTAACTAATTTGAGTTCCGGGTTGTCAATCTTTTCCTCAAACTTCGTAGGTTTGTCAGACCCTGGGGCGCTTCAGCTGTTAGTTCTTCTCGCTGAATCTTCGGAGTAGAGATTGTCCGATCTACTACCAGAATGTGAACTTGTCTTCGAACAACTCTTAAATCTAAACTTAATCGCTATTGTGTTTGGAATTAATCTAAGAACAATCTTGTGTACAGCAAGTTTGCTTTACAGAACTGAAAACTAATCTTTAACTCTTTTCTGAGTCAGAGTTTCAACATAATATATGCTCTCTAAACTCTAATAACCAACTCCTTGAACTCTGAAATAAACTTTTATTTATAGATGTTGAAGAGTCGTGTTTGAAGGATCGTGTCCGCTGTGAAGAGTCGTTTCTATCCACTCGAACAGACGCGTTTCTTGGAATTTCGACATGTGAAATCACTGTTGAATTGGCTGTTGGTCGTATCGAGATTATGGAATCTCAGTCGCGACCTGGGGAGTAAAAATTTCCTCAGAACGAACTTGTCCTCCGTGCTTGAAAACAGCGTGTCGCGACCGAGATGTGGGAATCTCGATCGCGACACAGGCTTTGATTCCCGGTCCTCGACTGATTCTGTCTCCTCGTACCGGTCTTCTGATTTCCTCGTGCTTTTAGCTCGTAACTCTGATTTTTCTCTCATTTTTTTTGTCTGTTTTAGCTCCTATTTGGATTTAACCAAATAATTAAGTACCTTGCATCAAAGAAACATATATAGAAGTAAAAGTACTCTAATTGAATATAATCAGCACGATTTCACGACAAAACTAACATAAATATTAATGATATTTTAGGTATATTTTGGGCTTATCACGCGGCTATGGCATCGCGGACTGCCTGCGGAAGGGCGTTTGCCACCATCGGCAGAGGTTGTGGATTAGCTGCTGGAGTTGGCGCCGCCGCGGTTGTAAGGAAGGTGGAATCGCCGGTGATGAATGGCGACGTGAAACGCCAACCGGAGCTTGCATCGATCGAGGCACCAAAGGCAACGTTCATGTTTTGATCAGACACGGCAAACAGTTCAGCGATGGTGACGGCGGCAGCGGCAGCAACTTGGTATGCGGTGTAGGAGGTGGATTGCAGATTATCAGAGGATTCGGAAGAGGCGGAAGTTGAGATTACTGATATCATGTTGAATGTATAGTTTGATATACAGTAATAATATGGAGATAGAGAGAGAGAGAAGTAATAGGCACAATAATGTTTGAATCACCTTAATGATATTGGCTCTAAGGTCTTGTATTTATAGTGAGACAATTGAAGTTTGTATAGGAATACAATATGTAAGTATAAGAGTATTAAAACTCTACCTAGCTAGTAATATAGATGTTAGACGAGGTGCCGCGGCCTAATCTCCCGGGCGGACTGGGGGGTGGACAACCTCATGGCGACGTAAGCGGTGATTGGCGCCGAAAGCAACCAATCGTGGAATCAAGCTGCTCGGCAGGACCGGAGCTCGGAGATATGGAAGAGTCGCCACCCACGAATGGAAAAATGAACACCGATCCCTTGCGGGAGACCGGTGTGGGTTCGGGAAACTTAGGTACGAGCCGAGAAGGCTAGCTCCTTTCCGAAAAAAGGCTACTAGGCACCCCGACATCGCCCGGTTATGAACCACCAGCCTCCTACTCAGCATGTTAGGCGATAACGGACTAATCGTATACTTCTTTAAGTTTAAAATTCATTTGAAACCCTTTTCTTTCTCTTTTTAGAAACCATTTTGAGCATATGATATTGAAAAGCCACCTCAGTAAAGAATCACCCATTTATATTTATACATACACAGAGAGGGAAGAAAGAAATGATTTATTTACAACCGTATTTAAATGTTATGTTGTGTGTTTATTCTACACTAACTTATTTCCCCAAAACGAGTTTTATTTACATGGTTCGCACCTTAATCGTCGTTGGAACGATTTAGGAGCGTTTTAAAACCTTGTTTGATGAAGCTTACCCGAATCGTCGTTGGAACGACTCGAGTATTTGAAAACGTTTGAGATAAAGAACCTTTTAATAAGAAAACGTGGTTAAACATACAAGTCAATTTCATTTTGTACAAATCCTTTAAGAAAATGATTCCAAAAATCTATTATTTGCAAAGGAAACGATTTTAATTACAATGATCCTTTAATCCGCCTTTGGAACGGATTAAGGTTTTAAAACGTGGTGTTTTGAGAAACGATTTGAAATATTAACAAGAATGACTCTATTTATTTACATTAGAAATCTAAAAACTCATTAGTTTAAAGAATTCAATTGAAAACTCTCTTTTTGTGATTTATTTTCCCCACTTATTTAATGGACTCTTTACTAATTATAATTACCATAATAAACACATTTGAACCACCATCCATACTCAAACAAAGTCCAATTGAAACATGGACCCATGATTAAGCCCAAAAGAATAAAGAAAGCAATTCTAACATATATATATATATTTAAATCAAAAATAGAATATGAAAATAAAAGTTAATACAAAAGGAACTATATGTATATAAAAATAATAGGTACAATATATCTATACTTTGAAAATGTGAAAATAGTAAGTAAATCCTATAACTAAGAAAATAACATTTACCCAAAAATAATTTCATTCAATAATCAAGATAACCCAAATATCCCAAAACTATATATATATATATACATAACTAATATAGTTTTAAATATAAAAAATGAAACATACTAATATTTATCCATTATTTCTCAAAATATCAAGTAACTAATACTCAAAACATACCCTAAATCAATAAAAAGGAAATACATATATATATACTTATACTCATATTGTAAAATAGAATAAAAATGATATACAAATATTCTAAAATAAATATATATGCTAAAGTTCTAAAATAATTTAAAAAACATATATTACGTGATTATACATATATATACTAAGGATCAAAAGCTTAAAAGTTAAGAAAAAGGGACTGAAATGGTATTTTTTACATTCTGACAGATTTACGACGGAAAATCCGTTGGTAAACAGCATTTAGTGACAGAATTGGTAAATTACAGCAGCACTCCTAAATGTTTTCAGATTTATTCAACAGCTTTAAATTAAATCTAATTCAATCGTTTTGGATTTCCGAACTACCAAAAATGGATCATAGTCGAAAACGGAAGTTCCTAAAACGACGTTTTTATTTTAAAACATTATTTGGAAATTTCTTTTAAATTAAAATGTTATAATTACAACGTTTTTGATACCCGAACTACCTTTTTATCGGATCACGGTTCGTATTGGGATATCAAAACGAGGTTTTTTATTTTAAAACAAAACCGAATTTTATTCAACACGAAACGAAAATTAAATAAATACGCTAATTAAATAAAATCTGACAAAATAAATAAATGACTAAATGAATAAAAACTATAGTATATAAAAAAAATAAATAGGAGAAGAGAATAAATTAAATAAAGAGTCTAGTCCTCGGATAATACCTTGAATTCGGTATCTGACAGTCGAAGCCGATTGATTCCACGAACCGCGAGCTTCCGTTTTTTATGAAAAATTTAGTAAAAATTGAACTTAGGGAATTTGGAGATTTTCGATTTTTAGGAAAAAAAATGTTTTCTCCAAAAAAATCAACTTCTTCTCTCTAGAAAAAGTATTCTAGTGTGAGAAGCTCTCCCTTCCTCCCTCCTTTTTTTTGCATGGGGATCCGTGCCTTTTATAGGCAAACGGGTCCCCGGACCAATGGGCGACGCCCAAAAGAAATTGGGCGTCGCCCAACCTTGTTGGGCGGCCGCCCAACAAGAGTTGGGCGAGCGCCCAAGCTAGGTTGGGCGCTCGCGCCCAACCTCCGTCGGGCGTTCGCCCGACGTGGTTGGGCGCCCGCCCGACGACCCTCAGGGCGTGCCTCGAGCCATCGGGCGTGCGCACCCCACGGCCGCCGAGCGCACGTCCCGCGCCGCCGGACGCTCACACGTCGCGGCCGCCGAACGCGCGCTTCGCGCTACCGGGCACGTGCGCTCAGCGGCCCACGAGAGCGCGCCCCATGCCACCGGACCCGGGCATTGCTCGGACGTCGAGAGCGTGCCACTTGCGGTGCGTCCGACGGACGCCGAACGCACGTCCCGCGCCGCCGAGCGGGCGTTCGACCATTGTCGTCCGCGTGCCGAATGCCGCTAAGTGTCACGGGCGGAGATTTGACCATAGGCAAATCTCAGCCCGTGGCTTGGACCAAGGTGTTAATATATGCACAACAAAGGCATCGCAGAAGGTTTGCGGCAGAATTGTGGAAAATCTGGCCATCGGCGGGGAATTGGGGCAGCGGCAGGAAGATCGGGCCCGTGGAGTATGTCCACGCCAATTCTCCCAAATGGGGCAACTTTCCCCGCATGATCCAAAGGCTATAGGCTTATTATATCCTATAAGGAATCTCCCTATAAGGAATCTCCCTAAAAGGAATCTCCCTAAAAGACTAGAACAACCCAAAACAATGTCAATTGAGGCAGCACCAAGGGTGGTAATTTGTATATAATTTGATGTTATAATATTTTCTTGATGAATTATTTCCTTTATTATGGAAGTTTTGTGAATGTTGGTGATCATACTTCATTCGGGTAGTTCCAATGTTAATCGTGCATGGAAATACCAACATTCACAAAACTTTTTCAAAATAATACGGTGTGCTAGTGTTTGTTTTGCAAGATGTTGTCAACAAAGCGATCATGAAGTTGTGTTCATTGACAATTGTTGAGAATGCGATCAAGCGGCTATTGAAAAGTGGGTCGCTCGTGATGTCCGTTGGAGTTTAATTCGATGCTTGGGCATTCAGTTCAATCGTGGCTGATAAATTTTCGTATGAGGATTTGTTGTTGGACCAAGTGGGTATTCAGGTTTGTCATCGGTGTTCCAAACCCCTTTCTCCCCTATCGCTGAGGGCAGCGATACCTCAAGTGGGGGAGGGGGAATGGACCCGTAAGGGCCAGGGATATAAGTATAATATAAGTATAATCCCTATGTGGACCGTGAATATAAGTATATAATCGTATAAGATATGGAATACTCGGATAAATGATATTAGAAACACTAGAAGAAATTTTTCACATTTTTCAAACTTTTGATGAATTTTCTTTTTTGTTTCTGTTATTGTGGAAGTGTAATCTTTCAAGTGCAGTGGCTAGAGTTCTTCGTCAGTTGAAGGTTTGTCAAGTCGCGGAATGGTGGTTGTAATTGAGTCAAGTTTTCAAAGGGTAAAGGTCGAAGAACTCGAAGCAAGCGGAGTTTAGTGGGGATAATGAAGCGGGGGTCGATTATTGTTGAACCTTGATTGTTGTTCGGGGTGAAGTGAATTACTCCTTTCAAATCCATCAACGAGGTCGTTGATAATCCAAGTGGGGGAGTGTCACGGGCGGAGATTTGGCCATAGGCAAATCTCAGCCCGTGGCTTGGACCAAGGTGTTAATATGGGCACAACAAAGGCATCACAGAAGGTTTGCGGCAGAATTGTGGAAAATCTGGCCATCGGCGGGGAATTGCGGTAGCGGCAAGAAGATCGGGCCCGTGGAGTATGTCCACGCCAATTCTCCCAAATGGGGCAACTTTCCCCGCATGATCCAAAGGCTATAGGCTTATTATATCCTATAAGGAATCTCCCTAAAAGATTAGAACAAACGGGAACCTCTAGACGTACCTTTGGAATATTTGTGGCGTATGGGGCTTATGTGTGTCCAGCGACAGTAGGACCCGAGTTGGTATAAGACACACTATAGGGGGGGACAGGGTCTCAGGTGTCGGATCTCCGCCAACCCCTGGGCCAGTTGTCGGGACTGGTTTAAGTGATCCACCCTAGTCCACTAGGAACTAGGAGAGTCGGGCATCCGGCCTTCAGGAAGGGAGGCGGATGTCTCCGTTCGGGTGGAATCCCGACGGACACTTTGGGTGGGCCCATAGTGCGAGTTGTTTCTATATCGAGGTTTAACCATAATAAACCCCCCCGGGACGGATTACGGATATATGAATTGACGGAATGCCTTCGATAAAAAGGGGATAGACCCCTTCGGATGGTGTTGGCTGGCCAAGACTCGGGGAAACCTCGGCGCCACACGGGGCATTAGCTAGGCCTTCGGATGTGCCCCGTGACACTAAGCACCCGCGCCGTGCCGCTAATTTTCCTTCGCTTATTATTCTTTATATATTTTTTTTGTTTTTCAAAACTTCCGGAATCAATCACTTCAACCGTCTTGTTTTCAGGTTTTCGTCACAGGTCCTCCGACTCAGTGTCTACAGTCGCCCCTACTTTTCTATTTTGACAGTGATGTGTGTGTTTCGAAAACGTTTTTTTGCTAACGTAACACATGCAATGTAAAACATATAAAAGTAAAAGACACGTAAAGAGTAGGAGGGAGCATACCTGACCTTCGCGCTGCGCGCTCTGGTGTCATTCTCTGATTCCTTCCATCCTCGCCTCTGAATCGGCCGTCGGTGGATGTTTTTCTCTCGGAATCTAGCGTACATTGACTATGGGTAAGAATGGCTCGAAAGCAACCTCGGTCGTGGACCGTAGGTAAGATGGCTAAAAAGCTACCTCGGTCTAAAAAGCTACCTCGGTCGTGAACCGTAGGTAAGATGGCTAAAAAGCTACCTCGGTCGTGAATCGTAGGTAAGATGGCTAAAAAGCTACCTCGGTCGTGAACCGTAGGTAAGATGGCTAAAAAGCTACCTCGGTCGTGAACCGTAGGTAAGATGGCTAAAAAGCTACCTCGGTCGTGAACCGTAGGTAAGATGGCTAAAAATCTACCTCGGTCGTGAACCGTAAGTAAGATGGCTAAAGAGCAGAAAAGTTCTTTCTAACGATTCTGGATTCTTTTAAAACACCATTGTCTGGAGCTAGTGTCTCGGAGGTTTAATGGGAACGTGTTTTGGTCTGGAATGATATCGACTAACGATTGTTTTTCTGTTGACTGTCGTTTGTACTTTGACTGGTGTCACTGTTCTGTAAAAATTGGCTGTTGTCTGGAGTTCATATCTTGACAGTATTGGTTGCTGTCTGAGAGAAATGCAGGCTGAAACGGACTGCAAATCGGAGGTCTGTGCACCTAGTAATTAATTATTTATTTTTTACCTTTATGTCAAATCGTACTTTTTTCACTATTTACGGGAATGTCATTCCCTT
This sequence comes from Euphorbia lathyris, assembly GCF_963576675.1. Taxonomy (NCBI): domain Eukaryota; kingdom Viridiplantae; phylum Streptophyta; class Magnoliopsida; order Malpighiales; family Euphorbiaceae; genus Euphorbia; species Euphorbia lathyris. Next base: position 90,033,096 of record NC_088910.1, read on the forward strand.
TTCCTATATAAGGTGGTGGGGTTTCATTTCAACCCCACACCTTCTCTCTCCTCTTTCTCTCACTAGACTTCAATTTGGATTATTCTCGGGATGGATTTAGATGAATGGGATGGCACTAGAGGCATAGACGAGGTTTACGTAAACCTGGATAGAGTGGATACCTTTCACGACCCTACGACGCATTTGAGCAGAACACGCTGCAACGAGGTAAGTAATTTCTCACTTTTATTCGATTCGAACCCTAGGCTTTAGCATTCCTATATGAACATGATTTGCATGCTAACCCTTAGACTGCCTTAGAGGACTTTAGCTAGAAAACGTGAATTCCTTTATTTACAAGTAACACCTGTTTATTTTTGTAAGAATGTGCGCTATATGCATGTGAATAGTGACACTGCGAATTTATGCATGCTAACAGTAAAAACGACGTGAATAGTGAAGACGTGAATAGTGAAAACGTGAATAGTGCAAATGAATAGTAAAAACGTGAATAGTAAAGACTTAGCTAATGCACGCGAAATAGTAAGAAACGTGAATAGTGCACGTGAATAGTGAAAACGTGAATAGTAAAAACTTAGCTAATGCACGTGAATAGTGCACGTGAATAGTAAAAACGTGAATAGCGCACGTGAATAGTAAAAACTTAACTAATGCACGTGAATAGTAAAGCCTAATCTGTGCTCCTCGTCACCGCAGACGAGGGTGGATCAAAGAATTGACTAAACCTTACGTGAATGACCCTACCGGAGAGATTTTTACAAAAAATTGGTCCTAACTGACCGGATGTCTCTAGGTTAGAAAATGAAAGAATACCTAGTCTTAACGCGTTCTTATCAATTGCATGCTTAAGGAGCTGTATTTAAATTTTCTTATCTTGTTCCTTTTTAGTTCATTGAGATTTCGGGGACCACCGCCGAGGTTCATTCGTGGTATGATAGGCTAGGCGCCGCGGCGAGAGCCCGCGTGCGTGAGTTGGGCTTCGAGCCCTTTATTGCAGCGCTGCCCCGCACCAACGGGGTATGCGATCCTTTTGGCCTACGGGCCTTGTGTGAGCGGTGGGTTGATTCGACCCACACCTTCCACCTTTCCTTTGGGGAGATGACTATCTCGCCTCGAGATTTTTCGCTATTGACCGGATTGCGAGGGAGCAACACTCCCGTCCCTTTTCATTTTGGTATGATGCGACCGCGGGTCGACCCTGCTAGGCTCGCTGCCTTGATTGGACCGGGAGTTCGCCTATGCGCCAAGTCTACTCCGGCGAAGTTTGTTTCCACCGCGAGCCTCTTGAGTAGACGAGATTTTTGCGAGACTGACGATACCGACTTGGCGGTTCGTAGCTTCTTGGTATACGCTCTGAGTGAGATGATTTTCCGCACGAAGGGCGGGAAGGTACATGCGGGCCTCATTCAGGCGCTCATCGATTTGGATGCAGCGGCTTCCTACGATTGGGCGGGGGCAGGCTTAGCCTTTCTTTACAAGTTTTTGGATCTGACTTGCCCGAAGTGCAAGGACTTCAGTGGTTATACCTTTGCTCTGCTGGTACGTGACGTCTTCTTGACTTATCCATCTTATCTTCTTCGCATTTTTCACACTCCTAGTCCTCGTTTTTACCGCAGGTGTGGGCGTATGAGAGACACATCCTTCCCAGCCGGTCTCGATCTCGACCGAGAGTACTGAGGCCGCCTTTCATGACTCAGTGGAGGGATTTTGACTTGAGCGCCGAGAGGAGTCGGACAGTGTCGCGGCTTCTGGATCGGATCGACTCGCTGACCCTCACACAGGTAAATTTTGCCTAATCATGCTTGGTTTTTTGTTTGAATCTTTCTGACTTTCTCTTTGTGCATTTTTTAAGTTTCGATGGGACGACCTCGACTTCGGCCCTGGTTATACATATGTATCGATGATCCAGGAGCAGCAGTGTGTGCTCACCGGCCCCTGCGTGTGGGCGTGGTATTTAGGGGATCGAGGCATCACCGGAGTTAGGGACGCTCACTGGACGCCGGGCGAGATCCCCGTCTCTATGTTCGCGGTGCGGACCCTGCCACTATCGATCATTCATTGGGACCTGACCCGTCGGTATGTTGGTAGAGCGGTGTGGATTCACGCCGGGGGCCGTGAGCCTTACTTGTCTACTTTGCTGAGCGCGAGGGATGCCCCAGCGGCGGCGATGGAGGTGGATCCGGTGGCGGATGTATTTTCGAAGGAGGCTGTCGCGGCAGTCTTTGGTCAGGAGGAGGTCCCGGTAAGTGATTCCATTCCCTTTTTATTTTACCCCTTTTATTCATGAGATGTTCAGAGGTTTTATGGTGTGTTTTGTTTGCAGGAGGGATCCTGGAGGAGTGCCCACTTATCTGATTTCTTCGACGACACTCGGGCTCAGACGCCAGTGTGCGAGCAGCCCTACTATGTTGGCGAGTCCTCCAGCGCTGCCCGACCGGAGAGGTCTTCCCTAGGCGTGCCTATACCAGACTATGGGAGAGATTATGCTACGATCTGCTATGACGAGTCCGGGGCACCTTACGCGGGATTTGAGGCGGCCCCTCCTATCTTCTCCTCGAGGGTCCCGTTTGATCCCTCGGACGCTTCTCTGACCACGAGAGAGACTTGTACGGATTACGTGGGGCTATCTGGTTATCTCCGAGACCGCCTCAGCTTGCGCTGCACCGATCACCTGGTATGTATCATTACTGTACTTTAGTGTAGTGAAATGTATGCATGTATGTATGATTTATGTTTTTGCCTATGCTCCCTTTTATCTGTTTTTTTTTCTTTTTCTGTAGAGTGATCTGCATGCCCACGAGCGGAGACAGAGCGAGCTAGTGCGGGAAGCTGATGCCCGAGTTGGTCATGTGTATCAAGAGAGGAACGACCACTGGTCGGGGATGATACGACGGGAGACTGAGGGTCGCCTTGCCGTCGAGGAGAGGGCGCGTGATGAGTCGATCAGACGCCTTGCTGCAGAGGAGAGAGCACGAGCTGCTGATGAGAGAGCACGAGTTTCTAATGAGAGAGCGCGAGTTTCTGATGAGAGAGCGCGTGCTGCCGAGGAGGCACTATCTGCGGAGCGGGCATCACACCTGAGAGATTTTGAGAACTATTGGGACTTTCCTCCGTATTAGGCTCGTTATGTATTGCTTTGTAGCTTTCATTATTGCTTTGTAGCTTTCATTGTTGCTTTGTAGCTTTTATTAGGGTTTCTCCGATGTATAGCTGATGTATAGGGAGTGGGGTGGATAGTAGGTAGGCTTCTTGTGAAAAGTAGGACAAGAAATGTATAACCTGTGATTCATATTACCATGCATTCGGTAGATTATAATGATTCCAATCATTCTCGTCAAATATATTCATGCCTCTATTTATTTACAAACAACAGAAATACTTAGTCTCTTATACATTGTTTTTGTAATTGCTCAAGTCATAACTATTGTTACCAGGACCCGCCTTTCGGTTTTCGGATCCCGGCGACTTTTCTCCTCTCCTTTTACTATCCCGGAATTTTTAAATGAGTGCCCTTTCGGGTTTTCACCCATTGGGATTTCCCTTATTATTGCATAGGTCGCCCTTTGCGGGTTTTCAATCTATCGGGAATTTTTCTTTATTTTTCTTTATTTATTTTTTTTTTTACGAAAAGTATTTCTTAAGCCTATCCAGGTTGGTAGGTTCGGAGAATTCCATGCCGTCCATTGTGGTTAACTTCACCGCTCCTTTGCTTAGTATCTTCTTCACGACGAATGGTCCTTCCCAGTTAGGCCTGAACTTCCCCCTCGGGTCGGTGTGCGTCACATGGATCTGTTTCAGCACCAAATCTCCTTCTTTGATAGGATTGGTCTTGACCTTTTTATTGAAAGCCCGAGCCATCCTTCTTTGATATAACTGTACATGGTAAAGCGCTTCCATCCTTTTTTCGTCAACTAGAGCCAACTGCTCACATCGCTTCTTCGCCCATTCCGCCTCGGGAATTTCTGCCTCCACTGTGATTCTCAACGATCGCTTTTCGATCTCAATCGGCAAGACTGCTTCTGTTCCATACACCAAAGAGAATGGCGTTGCCCCAGTTGAGGTTCTAATTGTCGTGCGATAAGCCCATAATGCGAGTGGGAGCTGCTCATGCCAATTCTGATGTGATTCCACCGTTTTTACGAGAATCCTCTTAAGGTTCTTATTAGCTGCTTCTACTGCTCCATTAGCCTGTGGACGGTATGGAGAAGACATGTGATGTTCAATGCCATATTCTCGGAAAAGATTTCTTACTTCCCCCTGAAACTGGACCCCATTATCCATAATCATGTGATGAGGCACTCCGAACCTGGTGATCAAGTGTTTTTCAATGAACTTTCTCATCTGCTTGGATCCCAGTTTGCTAAACGACTCTGCTTCTACCCACTTGGTGAAATAATCGATGGCGACTGCAATAAACTTATGTCCATTTGAAGCATTAGGCCTTACTTCGCCGATGATGTCAATGCCCCAGGCAGCGAATGGCCAAATAGGTGCTAGCACATGTAGTTCCATGGCCGGAAGATGACTGCAATCACCGTGGATTTGACAATCGTGACATTTCTTTGCATACTCGTTACAATCTCTTTCCATGGTGAGCCCATAGAAGCCTTGTCTGATAATTTTCTTAGCTAGTACTGCTCCTCCCATATGGGCTCCACAAATTCCCGAATGTACTGATTCCATTGCCTCGCGGGCTTCCCCCGCATCTAAGCATCTGAGTAGTAATCCATCAACGTGCCTTTTGTAAAGCAAGTCGTTGTGGATGACGAACTGACGAGCTAACCTTCTAATCACAGCTTGATCCCTAGGTTCTGACTCTGCCGGATATGTCCCATCTTTCATGAAGTTCACGATATCGAAATACCATAGTTTTTCATCTGTCCCTAACAGCATTACGTCCTCGTAACATGGTTTGTGAGATCTTCTCAATACCAACGGCTTCGAAGCAAGGTTCCGGGGGTTGTCCCAAACTGACACCAAAGTAGCCAAGGCATCCGCCGCCTGGTTCTGTGCTCGAGGAATATGATAGAAACGACATTCCTTGAATCTTTGTGCCAACCCTTCTAGCTGATCTAGATATGGACGTAGTCTTTCTTCTCTTACCTCCCAGTTTCTTTGTGCCTGTTCAATGATCAACTTTGAGTCCCCCCAGATTTCGACATATGACGCTCCCAGTACCGCTAATGAATCTAAGCCATAAATGCACGCTTCATACTCAGCCATATTATTGGTGAGAGGGAACGACAACTTCTTGGCCATCGGGATCCTTTCTCCCTCTGGTGAGGTGAGTAGTACTCCTACTCCGACTCCATTTGAATTAACTGCTCCATCGAAGAACATTTTCCACGGTATGACTTCGATTGCGTTCAAGTGCTCATCGAGGAAATCATAACTTATCTCTTCTTCCTCTGCATTCAGGGGTTGGTTGGCCAGAAATTCTGCCACGGCCCTCCCTTTGATAACCTTCTTCGTCACATATTCAATGTCAAACTCGGATAAAAGCAACAACCATCTGGCTAACTTCCCCGTCAAGGATGGAGTTCGGTATAGATACTTCACGGGGTCCATCCGAGAAATAATGATCACTTTATACGATTGAAAATAATGCCGTAGTTTCTTTGTCAACCATACTACTGCCACACATGTCTTTTCGATCATGTTGTACTTGAGCTCGTACTCCAGGAACTTCTTACTCAAATAATACACCGCGTGCTCCACACCGGTGTCTCCCTCTTGAGCCAACATTGCCCCAATAGATCGCTCCTCGATCGCTACATAGAGGAGAAGCGGCTTCCCTAGTTTAGGCGGTCTCAGCACTGGCGGATTAGACAAATAGTTCCGGATGCTCTCCAAAGCTTGTTGACACTTATCATTCCAGATGGTGGGTTGGTCTTTCCTTAACAACTTAAAGATTGGCTCGCAGATTGCGGTGAGTCTTGCTATGAACCGACTGATATATTGAACCTGCCCCAGAAACCCTCTCACTTCTTTCTCATTTTTCGGCGCCGGCATCTCCTGTATAGCCTTCACTTTATCAGGATCCACCTTGATTCCCTTATTTCCGATTACATAGCCTAAGATTTTTCCCGACGAAACGCCGAAAAAGCACTTCTTTGGGTTTAACCTTAGCTTGAATTCTGCAATTCGGGCCAAAACTTCTCGAGCACGGCAAAATGCCCTTCTCTTGTCTCTAATTTGACCATCATATCATCCACGTAGACTTCTACCTCCTTGTGTATCATATCATGGAACAGTGCTGTGGCCATTCTCTGGTAAGTTGCCCCGGCGTTTTTCAAACCAAACGGCATTACCCTGTAACAGTATGTCCCCCACTCAGTTGTGAACGAGGTTTTCGCTTTGTGCTTTTCGGCCATCTGAACTTGCATGTAGCCCATGAAACCGTCCACATTCGTGTGTAATACACTTGACGCTGCGCTGTCGATCAATACGTCGATATGAGGTAATGCGAACTCATCCTTGGGGCATGCCTTGTTAAGATCTCTGTAATCAACGCACATTCTCACTTTGTCGTCCTTCTTTGTGATGGGCACCACATTTGCGACCCAAGGGGGATAGTCGATTACTTCGATAAATCCTGCTTCTAACTGTTTCTTCACCTCCTCTCTGATCTTATCTGCCCATTCTGGTCTCATACGTCGGAGCTTCTGCTTTACGGGCTTCGCTTCGGGGTAAGTTGGAATGCGGTGGGTTACGATTGATTGATCAATTCCAGGCATGTCTTCGTATGTCCAAGCGAATACAATTTCGTATTTTTTAATTATTCTCTCAAATTCTTTTCTCTCTTCAATAGTTAATGCTTGAGCAATTTGTATAAGTTTAGGATTTTCATCCGTACCAAGATTGAAAGTTGACATTTCTATCGTATTGATTTCAAATGTAGGCATGTTATATGAATGAGAATGCATGGAATGATCATGATCAACATCAAGCAAGTAAGCAAAATCAGAATTCATTTCATTGATAGCATGGGTGATTACATCATCTGATTCAAACAAAGCAGTAATACAATTTTCATTATCAGGGTTCTCGGGCTCCTCATGAACTTTGGAGGTACTGGGCTCGCCCACCGCTCCTGCAGTTGCTTCAATGGTGATGACTTGCTCCTCGGCATTCAAGTCTAGCACCATAATCTCCTCGACAAAGCAGCTCGCCTTTCCTTTGCCCCAGTCGGCAACATCATTGAAGATTTCGAACCCCGGCAGAATCTTTCCTTCGGTGCTAACAGCCACTTCCGACTCATCCCAGATGTTGATCGGAACCCTCTGATTGATACCTTCCTCGTCGGAGGAACTTCCCCAAATGTCCACGACCATCAGATCCATTATGTGAGGGACATTCGGATTTATGTAGGAAGGGTCCGACGATCCATACCGAGCCCAGCCTATCAGTTCTTCATAGTCCTTGAGGAACACTCCATTCATTCTTCTAGCCACGAGTGGAATAGCACCCTTCCGGATGCACATGAGTTGCTCCTGATCACTCAAGGTGACCCGACACGAGGCATACTTGAACCTCCATCTTCTGGCATAATCCACAAATGGTTCCTCGGGGAATTGCCTGATCCTTTCTAAATCTTCCAACGACCATGTCCACGTAATGTACCTCTCATACCTCTGCACAAAGGCCTCCATGAGGGATCCCCAGTCCCCTTTTGTCTTTGCCGCAAGCATTCGGTGCCACATCAAAGCTTCTCCTATGAGTATCTTTGGAAAATGCTGGACTAACTCACTTCGGTAGAGTCCCGCGTCAAACATGTAGGCACGAAAACAGTTTATGTGATCAATGGGGTTCTCATCTCCCTTATACTTAGACATGGCTGTTACTGCTTCAGGTGTCTCCTCTTCGGATAATGCAGGAATTTCCTCTGGACATTCCCGTGCGGCGTATTTCTTGATGAATCTCTTAGTCATTTTTGCCCAATCTGCTTTAACGTGCATTGGAAGAGACACGTACCACACTAGTGACTCTCCTGCCAGTGAGTTGCAAAACAAGCTCGTGATCTCCCCCTCTTTGAAACCTAGAGGACCCATAGCCGACAGATAAAAATGCAAGTGCTCCATGGGGTCCTTCCCTTCATTATACTTGCTGACAGTCGGAAACGGACGTTTGATAGGCCCAATTTGCATTGCGCTATATTCCCCTACCCGTATTTTGTCTCTTCGATACTTCATCAAAAACAAGCTTGACACCAGTGACCAATCATGCTTAGTCGCGTCAGGTAGCGATTGAAACCACTTCAAAGGTTCGCCCACCAGCGAAAGATGGAACCATGGAGCGACCTCTTCCACTTTGTATGGCTCTCCAAATATAGCACACATGTATCCATACAAATGAGCTTCGGGGTCTTCTACCCCACTAAACAATTTCAACACAGGCATGATCCTCCGAGATGAGACTTCCTCGGTCTCCTTAGTTTCAGTTCTATCATCCATCACTTCTTCCGTTGGCTCCTCTTCCAAAGCCGACACATACAAACCATTTCCCACATTATTCTTCTCATCGGAGTCCAACAATTCCTCTACGTTCTCCTCGAAGGATTCCATCACTACACATTCTGTCAAACCAACTCCGATCATGCTCACCCTATGATTAGGCAATGGATTACGTCTAGTGGAAGGGTTTGCTGACGAAGGATCATCTATCTTTTTCTCCTCGATTAAATCCTGGATTTCGTGTTTCAGCCTCTCACAATTCTCAATTGTATGCCCATAACTGCTATGGAATTCACAATACCCTCTAGCCTGTATCTGCGGAGTAGGTTGAGCTTTGTTATACGGGGTAAGGGCTTTCAACAATCCCTTTTTCTGCAGGCGCTCAAAAACTTTTGCGAAAGTCTGATCAAATTTGGCGAACTGCCTCTTTTCGATAGCATTAAGATCAACCACTTTCACTGATGCGGATTCCGTACTCGCGCTAGGCCCTCCGGCACTATATCCAGACTTCGTCCACTTGGTATAAGCTTTCTTCGGCTCCCCATCACCTTCGACAGTCAAGGCACAACTATACATCTGATTGAAATCCGTAAACGGCATATACCGCAACTCATTCTTGATATACGGCAACGTGTTGCCAACCACCATTCGGATCTGATCCTGCTCGAGCGGCTTTTGTTTCATCACTGCGGCCTTAGCCCTCCATCTTTTCACAAAATCGGAAAAGGATTCCCCAGCCTGCTGCTTAGTGCTCTCTAATTCTTTCAAAGTGACCTCCAGTATGGTGTTAAAGCTATACTGAGCGATGAACGACTTTGCTAATTCCTTCCAATCCCTCTTTGTTACCATCGGCAATGCATGAAACCATGTGAGGGCAGCCCTCTCTAGATAGGTGTTAAACAGCCCCAGGACTTGATCCTCAGTCAGGATCGTGTGCTTCATCACAGCAACATACTGATTCATGTGAGCGGTGGGATCTCCAGTTCCATCGAAATTTTTCATGTCGGGGAGACGAAATTTCAGAGGCAAAGCTGTTGCCAACAAACAATTCTTCAAGTTATAGAAGTCCTGATTTCCGGAACTTCCCCTACGCAAGTCCTGCACTTCCTGTGTGATGTGTTGCTTCCACTCCTCTTCCTTAGCTTTCTCCTTTTCCAGCTGTTTTCGGATATAATCCTGATAATCCTCCTCATTCCCAAAGCGAGGGCCATCGTTCACCTCATTCTCAGCACGCTTACTACCACTCTTGTTGTCCTTCAGTGCTAACTCAGCTAGCTGGGCCAAGATTGCGGCCAGCTGATCATTGATATTATTCACAGAGTTTTCCAATTCAGCCACTTTCTCATCGGTCGCAGACATACTGATGGAAGACTGAGTATACCCAGACGAAGATGATTCAGAAGCCACAACTACTGATTCTGAACTGTCTACTCGTAGCTGATCAAACTGTCTGACAAACCGATCACTCTCGCAAAACCACAACCGCTTAATGATGACGTCTGCGCGAACGGTATCCATTAGTATGTATGCATGATTTTATATGCATGATTCGTGGTGTGTGCGTTTATTTATTTACGGATATATAAGATAAGAAGAACAAACGTCAGTTCTATTTACACGTATCACAACATCTCTCTTCCACCGTTATTCCTCCACACACTCGTTGGTCCAGGTCTCTTTCCTAGGATTTTGGTTTGGGGCTCACATTGCGGTCCAGGGGACGCGTGATGCCGTCGATTATTGCAGGAAAGTAAATCATCCATCAGACAATACAGTTTGTTTTGATGTATCAACGTTCAGTGACTAAGAAATCGACCAAGTTGGATTGTCCTTTCGGAATAACTCATCTTTCGTCCTTTCGTGAGACGCATTAGTTCGGGTTTTGACTCCCTTTGAGCACATCTCAGTTTTTAGACGGGGTACGAGTTATTCTTCTAGTCCAATCATTCGTTATCATCAATGACTCGTTCCCTTTTGTTCGCGCGGGTTTGTGTCTCGATTTTTGGATTACAACGGGATCTTTTGGATCTATCGAGAGACATAACCATGTGTTCATTTAGTGATGGAATCACTTTTGGATTTTATTTTGGGGAACGGACTCATCGCGTAACGCGTTTGTTCTTAGCGTCGAGGATCCGTTTGCTTATTTTAGCTACGTGAAAAGACGGCGAGTCTTATTTTGAGCGCACGGTAACCTTTCGGCTAGCAACAGTTCGTTGTTCTTCCCAATCCTACGAGATATATCATCTTAGTGTGGTTATAGAAAATCAACGCTTCGTTGAATCGCATGTTTATTCAAAGCGAGGACATCACCGTTCTCTTTCCTTTAGGCACGAATTAAGCAAACACGTACATCGGGCCATATTTCTTGCAGTTTTGGTAACGGTCGAAATGATCGAGTCGTTAGTCAAAACCCGCAGTCTCGTCCATATGGAGCAATTATATGGTTTGGCTTAATTCGGCTTCGAGATTTTAAACGGGGTATACACTCATCTGAGGCACGTATTCAATGACATTGGTTTATTTTCTTTAACTACCCTCGGGATTGATATATATCGTAGTCTCGGAATGATTTTGGGTCGTTTAGTTTATTTTTCTTTTCTTTTGTTTTCTTAGTCACCTTTACGGACACATCTATTTCTCTTAAGAACGACACGAGGCATAACGTAAAAGCTCATCTTTCATTCGGAAGGGACGGGCTACTTGTGCGAAACTTTTCACGTTATGACAGGGTCGTTCAGGACAGAAATGTTCTTCCTTTTTGTTTCGTCTTGATCTCGTTTTATCCCAATTTATTTAAAGAATGTGAATAACGGCTACTGTTAATATAGTCTTTTGTATCGAGATGTAATTATCCTTAATACCAAACCGATTCATACTAATACGTGCTTACGTCATAACGCATTTCCTGAACATGTGCCTTCGTCGGGACACCGAAAGGGACAAGGCGGGTCGCGCATGTTCATTCATATGAGATGACTAAGTCGTCTTTAGTTCAAATCGTTTCGATGTTTTTTAGGGTAATTAGTATGTCGATTCATAAGTATATATTAACACATCGTCCCATTTTCTTTACATACTTTAGGATTAGATACGTATCATGGCGGTTTGAAAACACGAACTGATTCATTTATCACATCAAAAATAGTAACGGGTAATCCTATGGAAACTTCTAAGGCTACTATATGCTGACACGGCTGACCGCGGGACCTCACAGGACCGCACAGACTCGCCCCTAACGAATGGATGGGGACCCTCTGGCGCCTTACTATAAGGGGGAACTTACGCTAGTCTCTTTCGAGCGACGAATGGACTCTCGCTAGAGGTTTCGCGGAAATTACCCAAAGGGTTTGCAATAATGCATATGAATGCATACGAAAAGAAGTAAAACGATCCGTCCCCGTTAAGGGCTTAATACACGCCTTCCGGAATCAAATTTCTCGCTGCAGAGTCGCCACTTGTTAGACGAGGTGCCACGGCCTAATCTCCCGGGCGGACCGGGGGGTGGACAACCTCATGGCGACGTAAGCGGTGATTGGCGCCGAAAGCAACCAATCGTGGAATCAAGCTGCTCGGCAGGACCGGAGCTCGGAGATATGGAAGAGTCGCCACCCACGAATGGGAAAATGAACACCGATCCCTTGTGGGAGACCGGTGTGGGTTCGAGAAACTTAGGTACGAGCCGAGAAGGCTAGCTCCTTTCCGGAGAAAGGCTACTAGGCACCCCGACATCGCCCGGTTATGAACCACCGGCCTCCTACTCAGCATGTTAGGCGATAACGGACTAATCGTATACTTCTTTAAGTTTAAAATTCATTTGAAACCCTTTTCTTTCTCTTTTTAGAAACCATTTTGAGCATATGATATTGAAAAGCCACCTCAGTAAAGAATCACCCATTTATGTTTATACATACACAGAGAGGGAAGAAAGAAATGATTTATTTACAACCGTATTTAAATGTTATGTTGTGTGTTTATTCTACACTAACTTATTTCCCCAAAACGAGTTTTATTTACATGGTTCGCACCTTAATCGCCGTTGGAACGATTTAGGAGCGTTTTAAAACCTTGTTTGATGAAGCTTACCCGAATCGCCGTTGGAACGACTCGAGTATTTGAAAACGTTTGAGATAAAGAACCTTTTAATAAGAAAACGTGGTTAAACATACAAGTCAATTTCATTTTGTACAAATCCTTTAAGAAAATGATTCCAAAAATCTATTATTTGCAAAGAAAACAATTTTAATTACAATGATCCTTTAATCCGCCTTTGGAACGGATTAAGGTTTTAAAACGTGGTGTTTTGAGAAACGATTTGAAATATTAACAAGAATGACTCTATTTATTTACATTAGAAATCTAAAAACTCATTAGTTTAAATAATTCAATTGAAAACTCTCTTTTTGTGATTTATTTTCCCCACTTATTTAATGGACTCTTTACTAATTATAATTACCATAATAAACCCATTTGAACCACCATCCATACTCAAACAAAGTCCACTTGAAACATGGACCCATGATTAAGCCCAAAAGAATAAAGAAAGCAATTCTAACATATATATATATATTTAAATCAAAAATAGAATATGAAAATAAAAGTTAATACAAAAGGAACTATATGTATATAAAAATAATAGGTACAATATATCTATACTTTGAAAATGTGAAAATAGTAAGTAAATCCTATAACTAAGAAAATAACATTTACCCAAAAATAATTTCATTCAATAATCAAGATAACCCAAATATCCCAAAACTATATATATATACATAACTAATATAGTTTTAAATATAAAAAATGACACATACTAATATTTATCCATTATTTCTCAAAATATCAAGTAACTAATACTCAAAACATACCCTAAATCAATAAAAAGGAAATACATATATATATACTTATACTCATATTGTAAAATAGAATAAAAATGATATACAAATATTCTAAAATAAATATATATGCTAAAGTTCTAAAATAATTTAAAAAACATATATTACGTGATTATACATATATATACTAAGGATCAAAAGCTTAAAAGTTAAGAAAAAGGGACTAAAATGGCATTTTTTACATTTGACAGATTTACCGACGGAAAATCCGTTGGTAAACAGCATTTAGTGACAGATTTGGTAAATTACAGCAGCACTCCTAAATGTTTCCAGATTTATTCAACAGCTTTAAATTAAATCTAATTCAATCGTTTTGGATTTCCGAACTACCAAAAATGGATCATAGTCGAAAACGGAAGTTCCTAAAACGACGTTTTTATTTTAAAACATTATTTGGAAATTTCTTTTAAATTAAAATGTTATAATTACAACGTTTTTTATACCCGAACTACCTTTTTATCGGATCACGGTTCGTATTGGGATATCAAAACGAGGTTTTTTATTTTAAAACAAAACCGAATTTTATTCAACACGAAACGAAAATTAAATAAATACGCTAATTAAATAAAATCTGACAAAATAAATAAATGAATAAAAACTATAGTATATAAAAAAAATAAATAGGAGAAGAGAATAAATTAAATAAAAAGTCTAGTCCTCGGATAATACCTTGAATTCGGTATCTGACAGTCGAAGCCGATTGATTCCACGAACCGCGAGCTTCCGTTTTTTTATGAAAAATTTAGTAAAAATTGAACTTAGGGAATTTGGAGATTTTCGATTTTTAGGAAAAAAATGTTTTCTCCAAAAAAATCAACTTCTTCTCTCTAGAAAAAGTATTCTAGTGTGAGAAGCTCTCCCTTCCTCCCTCCTTTTTTTGCATGGGGATCCGTGCATTTTATAGGCAAACGGGTCCTCGGACCAATGGGCGACGCCCAAAAGAAATTGGGATTTGCCCATTGGGGTTGGGCGGCCGCCCAACCTAGTGTTGGGCTACCGCCCAACCTTGTTGGGCGGCTGCCCAACAATCGTTGGGCGATCGCCCAACGACGTTGGGCGAGCGCCCAACGCTAGGTTGGGCGCCCGCCCGACGACCCTCGGAGCGTGCCTCGAGCCATCGGGCGTGCGCATCCCGCGGCCGCCGAGCGCGCGTCCCGCGCCGCCAGACGCTCACACGTCGCGGCCGCCGAACGCGCGCTTCGCGCTACCGGGCACGTGCGCTCAGCGGCCCACGAGAGCGCGCCCCGTGCCACCGGACCCGGGCATTGCTCGGACGTCGAGAGCGTGCCACTTGCGGTGCGTCCGACGGACGCCGAGCGCACGTCCCGCGCCGCCGAGCGGGCGTTCGACCATTGTCGTCCGCGTGCCGGATGCCGCTAAGCACCCGCGCCGTGCCGCTAATTTTCTTTCGCTTATTATTCTTTATATATTTTTTTTTGTTTTTCAAAACTTCCGGAATCAATCACTTCAACCGTCTTGTTTTCAGGTTTTCGCCACAGGTCCTCCGACTCAGTGTGTACAATAGACAAGGTTATGCTTACTTTGTTTTTTTCTATCATTAGATGTTGATGAACTTTGACAAATTAAGTTCATCCAATTGTAGGAAAAACAAAGTAAATTTTACTTTTTAAAAAACAAAGTAACATATGGTTCAAATATATTAGTATCAGTTTAGGGATAGTATGATCATAATTAACCTCACTCTATATTTTGGGAGTACTGATTAGTTATGTAAATACTGTAAGAACTAACTTTATAAATAGTGAAATTGTAATTTGACAAATAATTACTGTGGGTTAAAAAGGGTTTTGTTAAAAGGGTAATAAAAGTGAAAAGTGTCAAAATTGAGAAAGAAGGCAGGGAAAGGACACGTGGAGCATGGTTATAGTAAATAGATAATGGTAAATTAGTGATGATTAAATAGCTTTATACAAGTCAACAGATAAATAACCCACAGACCCATGCGAGACATACACACCATAGCTTTGCAATGCTCCATCACCCATCCAATCATAATCATCACTCACTGAAAAGTAAACCCTTTCACCTTTTATTGTCTTAGCCCACATTTTACTTTACTCATCAAGTTTATCTTCCATTTATTTTTACTTTTCAAATTTCTCGGGTATTTACTTGCATTTTCAACTTCATGTTATAGATTTAAGGTGTAAAATGGGTTATTGTATCCTAACCGTGTATTATAAGTATTATCAGGGGTTTGGAGGAGGCTAGTTTCTTTCGGCCGTCAGAACCACTCCTATCATAAATGATTTTTGGCCTTCCAGCCGTTAGAATTACCTCTATTATGGATGGTTTCAGCTTTCTTGTTTCCGACAAATTAAAGTTCATAGTAGTTAGTTTGTATTTAATTATAAAATTCAACTCGATTAAAATATGATAGGCGATAAATTTCTCTAAATTTGTTCAAAACCAGTCAATCTTACTTTTGCAATTCAAATCTACCTTAATTTTGAGAAGTTTTACATTGGTACGTAAAAACTGATTCTGGACCATTCAAATGATAAAATATATACATACGGAAAAAATTTGAGCAAGCTTAATTTAGTAAAAAAAAAAAATTACACAGCCCGTGTAAAATCGGCTCCCAACTGACCAATCTTATATTCGTCATTGAGTATTATGTATTCCACGTGATATATGATATACGAATGTGGACAACTTAAGATTAATCATTAAAAATTATTTATACAAGTATAAATGAATCCTAAATATGTAAACCTTAACAATATACAACTATAATAATATAACAACGTCTATCACCTCCCTCAAGTTGTGACTGGTTGGAATAAAGTCTCAATTTCGAACAAAGCATCTTGAATGGGTCTTTAGATAATACTTTAGTCAGAACGTCTGTGACTTGATTAAGAGTGGGAATGTTTTGGCTACACGATCCCCAACAAAAGAAAAGTCTACTAATATGTTTACTCTACTGATAAAAGATAAAGTTTATTGTTAAGTAAGTTGCTGATAAAGTGTCACATAATAGACATGGAGATCGAAAAAAAGGAAAACCAAGGTCTTTAACAAAAATTTGTAACCAACCAAGGTCATAGGCACCCGTGGAAATTGCCCTATATTCGGCCTCAGTCGAAGACCGTGCAACTTACTTTTGCTTCTTAAAAATCTATGTTATCAAGGATTGACTGATAGCTCCCATTTATATAGTGTTTTTAGGATTAATTTAGATTGTTTTTATTAGCGTCTAGTTAAGTTTTTGTATTAATTTGTTAGTTTTTAGTTAAATTTAGTATTTTCCTTATTTATGGCATTTTCGGTGTTTTCAGGGATTTTTAGGGACCTTTCGTGCATTTTCGAACCACACCCAAGCCTATTGGAGCATTTTCGGATCATTCAGGGACCATCAGAGCACTTTTGGGATTCGTCAGGGACCATTAGAGCACTTTTCGGAAGCCCGTGGACCTAAACATATAAAAGCCGGAGCCACAGTTCCTCAAATAGGACCTGTCTCGGCGAGACATCACCTGTCTCGTCGAGACAGGCCCTCGTCTCGTCGAGACAGGCCTTGTCTCGACGAGACGAGGCGGGGGAAGGCGCGCCTACGCCTTCCCCTTTGCTGAAATTCGCGGATCAGGGCCCTAAAAGCCCATTTAACACTTTGTAAATGCCATTTTTACCCCTGAGGCATTAGGGTTTCCTTCCTAACTCTATAAATAGGAAGCTAATCCTAATCTTTCGGGCGGGATGAGCCACTTAATAAATTGGAGAGCCGCTAGGGCTTTCTCTCCTCCAATGTAGATTTAGCTTTTATTTCAGTTTTATTTTCCTGTTTCTAGATTAGATTTATTTTCTATTTTGTTATTTCTGTTCAAGAACAATTGATGGAAGAAGCTCCAGATCTTCTATTTTTGTAATCAGAATCGACAAGCGGGTTTTGGATTTCTATCTCTCCCTCTTATCTTTTCCTTTTATATTTAATTGAAGCTTTTCCCATTATTCTTATATGCATATTCCTATGATTAATTTGTCTATGAATTAATTCCCATCCAATTTGGGATGGGGATGAAATTGATTGTAAGAATATGTATGATTAGGGATCTAAGACCTTTGATTGATCAGTTTATACATGCTTAATGCCTAGAAATTGTTAGGAACAGGATTTATGCTAGAATGAACATTGATAATGATCAACTAGCCTGTTTATGTATATAATGTGCTTAATGCCTGTGACCCTGACATTAAATAGGATTATAGATAGATGAGAACCTGACCATGGAATTGTCTATACCGAAATTGTGTAAATCTAACTTCGCTAGAGACCACTAGGAATGAGGCTTTGTGGCTAGGCTACGGCTTTAGCCTTAGTTGTCAATAAACCTAATGCTTTGCATGATCTAGGGTATATGCCTAATCAAGCCGTCACCCGAATGCATGTGAATAGGTTAGACAAATCCCGTATAAATTTGTCTTTCACTTAGGACAATTACCTTCAATCATTGGTAAAACACAAATCTGAACTCCCTAAACCCATACCTAGGATTTAATCAAAGGAATCCTCAACCTATATTGTGTCATCCGTCAATTCACCTTCTACCTGTCAATTGTTCACTTTATTTTGTTATGTTTATTTCCTTTAATTCAATTAGTTAATTATTAAAAACCCAAATCTTTATCCAACCCTCTAAACAATTAGATCATTCTAGGTAGATTTACTAGTTATAACGAATAGTCTTTGTGGTTCGATCTCGTGCTTAGCACAATATTACTTGTTGCGATAGGATACACTTGTCCTATTAAATGCTATATACTTTACGAGCATCATTGACCCATGACAAACTCAATGGTGGATTTTCGATCATAAAAACTCCGTTCAATCTGCATCCATAAAACCATGGAGGAATAAAATAGAGGTTTTGTGAAAGAAAATATACCCTGATCACATTTATGTTGCAGATAATGTGAAAAGGCGATTAACATCTTGCCAATGGATAAGATTTGGTTCATGAATAAACTGAGCCCGTTTGTTTATTCCAAAAGAAAGATTAGGTTGGGTGAATGCTAAGTATTGTAACCTTCCAAGTATACCATATAATGTAAGATTTTGTGCATGTTTAGAGGGTTCGAGACCCGAACAAGTGAAACCTTGAAGAGATTATATATTGTATTAAAGAATCCATAGTCTATTGTAGTAGGTTGGATAATTGGTCTAAATATATAAATGAGTTTTCCATTTAATCCAATTTTATAATTCCTTTTTATTATTATTATTTGAATTTGCTTCATTATAAAATCCACAAAGCTACTATCATAACCTAGAAATAGTAAAATTAATTGAAAATTTTATCTTCTAATATTTCGGCACTTTTTGGATCAATATAGAGCACAAAAATGGTAAATACAAATTTAGCATGTAGAGTTTGAAAATTTAACTTTAGGCGCAATATATTTAGTCACACTAAAAACAAAACAATAACACTACTAGATTAGAATTTTGGGATAATTTCAAAAATAATCCCTCTACTTTCACTAATTCGCATATGAGTGTTTGATTTTTTTAATTGCAAAATGATGATTGGGGTTCGGGCCGGTTTTCAAAACAAAAACGTTTAGGTTGACATTGCTAATTTATCGGTGGTTGATTTTAAAATGAAAAAATTTAAGAATTGTTTTGTACCATATTTAACATGAAACAACGTTTTTTTCTTTTAAAATCATTACTGTCGGAATGTTTTATCTACATTAACTTTTTCTTCAATAACCAAACAACACTTAAATGACTTCAAAAATTAAAAAGAAAATTGAAGAGTTAAAGTTGATAGAATATTACCAATTCTTAAAAATTTCTATTTAAAAATCATTAACGGTCAAATTGACAGTATAAATCTAAAAGTCTTTGACTTTACAAATTGGTGAAGACGTCAGTTATCTTTTTGCAATTAAAAAAAAAAATTACAATCACCCATTTGCAAATCAATAAAAATGCGGAAGTTATTTTTAAAATTATCTTAGAATTTTGTAGCATTTGTGTATAAATTGTTAATTTTGAATTTGTGATATATCGAAGCTCTTGGATGTTCATAAGGCGAGAGAGAGGGGTGTCTACATTTCAATACTTTAGTTACTAACATCTTGGCGCTGAACTTATAGTGATACCTTTTATATAGCCATCACTTTCTTATCCTATTCTAGTACTATTTGTCTTTGGCCCTTACTAGTCCTCGTTAAGTTGTAAAAAAAATCTTTAAGACATCAACTTTTCTGAATTCTGTTTACAATATTGATTGGCGTTCTTAATTTACGAGTGTTTTGGTAGCTTTCTGAAATTGTTTAAAATGATTTATCGATCATCTAAATTTGTTTAATATTGGTTCATGAATTTACTTACAATGATCTATCGGCCCTCTAAACATGCTTAAAGTGATATAGATTTTGATTTACCTAAATCATCTATTACTCTGGTATTTGGACTTAGATTAATGTCATTTTAAGCAAGTTAATAGGACTAACAAGACACTGTATAAATTCAAGTGATCATTCTATTTTTTTAAGGCTAAATTCACCGGGATCGACCTGTATTAAGCCAAAAAAAATTATGTCTATTTAATATTATACGAAATATTCTAATTATTGTCTCATGCATAGTTTTTATACTGTTTGCCATCCAAGGAAGAAGCAAACTTAATTTCATAACAAAATTAAACGACAATATGGTGCACGATAAATTCTACTATGGTCATCGTCTAATAGATATTGTCAATTGAAAGATGACAATTCTAAGAACTTTTTTCTTTACACCAATTATTTCACAATAAGATGGTATATTCATCTCATTTTACATTGGTCGGGTTGACTGTAGCCGGTCGAGAATAGAACCTTTTTTTTTATGGTTAAGTATAAATTTAAACATAAAACTTTAAAGCCAAAAAGTAATGAAATTTAAACAAATCAAATCAAAGAGGTAGTGACCGCAGTGTTGTAAATTTTTTTGAAAGGAAACTTTCACTCACATTAATACAAAGAGTTGGTGTGGTGGACTTCTTTGCTTCCTTTTATCGGTACTATTTCTAACAAAAGTAAATACATGTTTCATTGTAGTTTTTTTAATTCTTATTCTAGGATATTTATATTTTTTTATTTATACCTATTTCATTGTTTGCTTTTAAATAACTTTTTTTTTGATAGGACAAGGAAAGAAAAAACAAAATCGAAAAAACTAACCAGGGATTAGCCTAGGAATGCTAACCCCCACCATATCTTCAAACAGAAGAGAAGAAAGATAAACAGGAGGATGAGAAAGAGTCGTGATGCCCAACAATCCCTCATGCCCAGCAGCCGCCAAGCGATCCGTAACCCGGTTTTGCTCTCTGAAGATATGGCTAAATTCAATGAAATCAAAGGAAGAGCAGATCCTTCTAATACCTTTGATAAGATTTCGGCTATTTAAACAAATATCATTAGTCTCAGAAATCATTTTGATGGCCTCAAGGTTGTCTGACTCTACATTCAACTTCTTCAAACCCAGATTCTTTGCAAGTTTTAGGCCAGAGAGAATTCCCCAAAGCTCGGCTGAGAAGGAAGAGCCCAAACCCAGATTCTGGGTAAACCCAGACACCCAGGCGCCCCCATCATCCCTTAGAACCCCTCCTGCAGCAATCTTACCATCTATTAGGCAGGAACCATCCGTGTTCAGCTTCACCACCCCTTCTCAAGGCCTACTCCACCCAAGGAATTGGACATCCTTCTTCTGGGTTAACCTAGCAAGATAGTCTCCTTTGAAGCTATCAGTAATACTTAAAACTTTTTCTGAGAAGAAACTAACTAGATTAGGAATAAAAACAGTTATCTTCCCAAAAATCTCCTCATTCCTCCATTTCCAAATCTGATGGCAGATAATAGCAAAGAAAATATCACCATGCTCCAGGTTGGTCAATAACTTCCCCCTAACTCCATCAGTAAACCAATCTAACTCAGAATAAGCCATGAAGGAAGACAGAAGGTGGTTAGGGAGAACTTTACTCCACACCTCTTTACTTCTAGGACAGTCCCTAAGAGCATGGCACAAGGTCTCAACATGACCTCTGCATCTGTTACAAGCGCCTGAACCCACCAGATGTCGTCTATTTCTATCCAGATTAGTGAGCAGCCTATCTTTAACCCCAAGCCACAGAAAGCTCCTAATACGGTATGAGATTTTTAAGGCCCAAATGATTTTCCAAATATCAGAAAGAGGACCCGTCCCACACTGGTTAAAAGCTTCAAAGGCAGATTTGCAGGTATAAGCCTCATTATTAGTCAAGGCCCAACAATGACTATCCCTATCCTCCTCCTTGTTACTTATCTTCACCCCTCTAATTCTTAGGAGCGTATCCAGACTCAAATAAGCGTCAAATTTAGACCAAATCCAATCCCCCTCAGAATCAACCACATCAGCGATTCTCCAATTAAGGATATTTGTAGGCGAAGGGGAACTACACACATCTAGTAAGGATTTGTCCCCAATCCATATATCGTTCCAGAAGCTGATGGACTTACCATTTCCCACTTCCCAACCAATCCCAGAGCAAAACTCTGGAAACACAGTACTAAGCCCTTTCCAAAGAAAAGAACAATTGGCAACTCTCTCCTTGGGTCCTCTAAAAATCTTATCTTTTCGATATTTCCCACAAAGAAGACGAACCCAAAGCGAAGAAGGACATTGCCACATTCTCCAAAGAAGCTTCATTAATAAGACTTTATTGTTGTCTTTGGCTTGTCTTATCCCCATACCTCCCCTGATTTTGGGTTGACAAACCTCCTTCCAAGGAACAAGGTGGATCTTTTTCCCCTCCTCAGAGTCCCCCCAAAGGAAACGCCTGTTGATTTTGTCCAGATCCTTTAGAACAGGCTCAGACAGTCTACAAGCTTGCATGATATGATTGGGATCCGCACAGTTGATAGATTAAATCAAAGTAAGACGGCCCGCTAGAGAAAGGGTTTTAGCTTTCCAACTGGCACATCTTCCATTAGTCTTGTCCAGAGTCTCTTTAAAAGAGGCTTTGGAAACTCTGTCACTATGGAGGGGAACCCCCAGATACTTACCCAAAGAATTAGTCAGACGAATACCAGATAAATCACTAAGCCTCTTGCAAACACCTCTACTCATATTTTTAGAGCATAACATCCGGGACTTTTGGATATTAATCTTCTGGCCAGAAGCAGCACAAAAACAGTTAAGGATATCCATAACCACCCCAATTTGCTCCTCATTCCCTTCCACAAAGATCATAACATCGTCAGTGAAGAACAAATGGGTAATCGAGGGACAAAAACTGTTGATGGAAACTAGATGGAAACTACCATTTCCCACAGCATCTTGGATAAGGTGCGACAACCTTTCCATAGCAATAACGAATAAGAAGGGGCTCATAGGGTCCCCTTGACGGATCCCCCTGGAAGGAGTAAACTCCTCAGACATATCCCCGTTGATCACCACCTGAAAACAGGAGAAGAAATGCAATCCTCGATCAATTTCCTCCAACTATCCAGGATACCAGCTCTCTTCAGGCTGTCCAGAAGAAAATTCCAGTTTAAACGGTCATAAGCTTTCTCCAGATCCAGCTTGAGCGCCACAATACCTTTCCTACCCTTCTTAATCTTCATGGAGTGCACCATCTCCTGGGCAATAACCACATTATCCATCAACTGTCTACCAGGAACAAAACTACCTTGATTTTGGCTAATAATCTCAAGAAGGATATTCCGGAGCTATTAGCCACAATTTTAGTAATAACTTTGTACAAAACATTACAAAGACTAATAAGCCTCATTTGAAAAAAGGAGGAGGGTTTCTCCACTTTTGGGATCAAGACCAGAAGGGTTTTATTAACTTGTCTGATATCATTGGAACCATAAATAATCCCTTTAACAAAACTATAAATACCTTCCTTCACAGTAGCCCAATGTTTGTGATAAAGCTGGCCGGAATACCATCAATCCCAGGAGCCTTAGTGGCTCCAATGCTAGAGAAGGCCAAATCAATTTCTCTCTGATCAATAGGATGGAAGGCTCCCCTAATAGTCTCCTCTTCCAACCTAGGAAAAGAAGTCCTAGAAAGGCCTTTGTCCAGATCCACATTCTCTTCTTTAAATAGGTCTTTATAAAAATTAAGGGCAGAGCAACGAATATCTTCATCCTCATAGACCCAATCACCATTTTAATCTTTAATAGCATCGATCTGATTCCTCTGCCTTCTAATAATAGTAGAAAGGTGGAAAAACCTGGTATTGCGATCACCGTCTTTGATCCAATCCTTTCTAGATTTCTGAAACCAAAGAAGCTCTTCCTGCCTCAGAACAGCTTCCAACTTGTTCTGGAGCGATCTGAGATGACTATTCAGACTGTGATCAAAACTATTCTCCAAACTCCCATGAATGCCTTCGATTCTTCTTAAAAGCTTATTCTTCCTTCTGATAATATGACCAAAGATGTTTTTATTCCACCCCGCCACATTCCTTCTAAATCCCTCAACAGCAAGGAGAACATTGGAGTGGGGCTGCCAATTATCCTGAACAAAGTTTTTAAAATCTGGGTGAGATTCCCAAGCCACCTGGTACCTAAAAGGTCTTTCCCCCTTAAGACGATGGCAATTCACCAACTTAACAAGGATGGGACAGTGATCAGAATGGTGGAAAGGGAGATTCAACACTTTCGCTTCGGGAAACCTATACATAGCCGCAATATTCACATAAACTTTGTCCAACCGAACAAAAACGCTATTACATTTCCAAGTAAATCTATGACCAGCAGCTCCCAGATCAGAAAGCCCACAAAGATCCATATTCTGCTTATGATTAAGACACTGGTTCACATAGTGGTTCCCACCCCCTTTTTGGTCACTCATAAGGGCAATATCATTAAAATCCCCAGCCACCATCCAAGCCTCCCTAATACTCGTGCTCATAGTATACAGGATCTCCCACAACCTCTTACGATTGGCCATAATAGGATCCGCATAAACAAAAGTGATAAAGAAAGGTTTATTACCAGGGTAAAAAACCTTACAATGCATAAATTGTTTATCCATGCTAATAATATTAATTTGCACGCGATTTGGCTTCCAGAAAAGCCAAATCCCCCCTGCCCGACCAGTAGCCTCCGATCTGACACAATTCCAATTCCTAAACTTTTTAACCACCTCATCTGCTTTGCTACCACTGATCTTGGTCTCCAGTAAGGCAAAACAAGAAGGATTAAATTGCTTAATTAAATCATTCACATGGATACGGGTCGCCTTACTAGCCGCACCTCTTACATTCCAAACAAAAAAATCCATCAGAAAGGAAGACTACTGACCACAGGCCTAACACCCTAAACCAGGTATTTATTCGGGGCTCCTGAGAGCCTTGACGAAGTACCCGCAGGCCCTCTTTTCTCCAAATTATGTAACAAGCTATGGTTATTTTTCTGAATACCCTTAGGTTTTTTCATACTCCTTTTATTAACCCCCATAGCCATTCCATTAACATTATCCACAAAAGTTTTCGGGACACTAACCTCATTGTGATGCTTTTTCACAAAAGTGGCATGATTTTGAGAACTCACCAAAGCTGCAACTTTAGCTTCAAACAGAGGGTTGACAGTCTCAACTTTATTGGCCTCTGGCTCAGTAGACTCTAACCCTGGCATGCTTAGCTCCATCTGGTCGTTTGACTGATCAGAATCTTGAGCTTCATCACTAGATAGGATTCAACTTCTTGCTAATATCAGGAGGATGATTCTGAACAACCGTTACTCTAGTCCTTCTTCTAACCGCCCTTTTGGCTAACATCCAGGGGCCAAAGCTCCTCTCTTCCCCTTGAATCCCCCCAACTCTTACTTCCTCAGCCACTAAGGGCTTTTCAACCAGCTTTACCTTTTTTGGACACCCTTCAAAAGTGTGGCCAAACATCCCGCATTCATATCAAATATTATGAATGCCTTCGTATTCAATATAGTAAACCTTATTCTGAACACAGAATTTAGAAAACAGAGGTTTAGCTAAATCAATATCAATACAGACCCTGGCAAACTTGCCTCTCTCAGCTCCAATGGTGGTTTTATCCACATGATGAACTTTCCCAACAAAACCACCCACTTTATTAAGAAAGTTTTCATTATAGTATTCGATAGGTAAACCTGGAAATCTTACCCAAGTAAGAATCCTATTAACTGAGCAATCATGAGGATTAAAATTAGGGACCCATGGCCTTAATGCCAGAACATGATTGGAAATGATATAAGGGCCACCATTAATGACGGCATTAAAATCCTCTGTCCTAGTAAATTTAATGACATAATAGTCATTTTCTAAGTCAGTAATGGTGACTTTCCCTTTCCTTGCCCACTGTGCCTGGATCCTCTGAGCAAAATAATTGAAACTAATTTTCTTACCAAGCACAGTCACTATTAAAGCAAGTTTCCATTTAGACCTGAGGTTCCGTTTATCTACTGAAGATAACCGAATCACAGGACACAGAGGATCGTCCTGATCTACATCCTCCTTATCAGAGTCAGAATAATCCTCCTCAATATCAGCCTCAATGATCTCCTCATCTATCACGGGTTCCTCTTCGACCACCCCCAACACAGTATCCCTCTAAGAGATTTTTCCTTCACCTTCCTTGTTAGCTTTTTCAAATTCTGCATTCTCAAAAGCCTTAGAACCCACTTTTGAAGTGGAGCTGGACACAACTTGCATCACAAAACCTTTCTCCTGATAATCCCTAACAGCCACTCAATTATTAGAGACATTCCCAGCCCCTAGGGCATCAGGCACCCCCCCTTGGTTATGGGCCGCACCAACCACCTGGGCATCCCCCGTGCATCCAGCAACAGAGGCGCCAGCCTTCAAGGCAATCCCGCCTGCCGCCTCCAAGGCACATATCCCCTTACTATCCCTAAGGTGTGTGCCCCCTCTCATACCGGATCCCTCACCTCCACTATCTTTCTTCCCGGATCTCCCTTCCGGATCCAGTCCCACCATATCATCTCCCCCTAACGCGATCGCTTCCCTATCCTGGCCTAAAAGCGGCGATCCGCCAGTACCAACTCAGGCCGAAGCCGCCTCACCCCAAACCCCTCCGTCAACCACCCTTCCCGGGCCATCAGTCTCACCGTACCCCTTGCCCTCGCGCCGATCCACCTCATCAGACCAGAAACGA
Source organism: Euphorbia lathyris (assembly GCF_963576675.1). Taxonomy (NCBI): domain Eukaryota; kingdom Viridiplantae; phylum Streptophyta; class Magnoliopsida; order Malpighiales; family Euphorbiaceae; genus Euphorbia; species Euphorbia lathyris. The sequence continues at coordinate 90,059,598 of NC_088910.1, forward strand.
CCCCCCAAACCACCCGTCGTCGGCCTCTCTAGTGACCTTTCCCTCACCCGAGCCTTCTCCTTCTCTCTCGCTTTTCCCATCGATGTTTTTTCCTTTCTATTGTTTGTTGTTGCTGTTTGCTGTTATGGTTTCCTATTTGCTGTTTACTGTTCCTGTTTGCTGATTGCCTTTAGAAAATGTTGTTTTTCCAAAAAGCAGAGATTCCCTACTTTTGTAAAAGGCTGATTTTCGGGTGTAAAAGGCAAACAGGAGGTCACTAACCCCTTTTAAATAACTAAATGTATAATAGTTTGATTTCACTCTTAATTATAAATGTCAAAAAATTCAATTGCTAAATATGGCATTGATATGAAAAAAAAAAAATTCAAGGCTTTCATAATATGAAATCTCAAAGATAATAATTATAAAAGATAATCATTATACAATATATATATATATATATATATATATATATATATATATATATATATATATATAGAGGTAGGAGAGATCAGATGTGCCACATTTCGTATGGTGTGACAAGCCTTATTGTGTGACAATGACCAATTTTGTAATTAACCAGGGGAAGGTAACAAATTTGTAAATAAAAGGAAAGAGAAAATTGTTTTATTTCTTTTCTTTAAAATGTATTTTCCCGACTTTTCTAACCTCGTTTTTCAAAAACTTTTATACCGTTGGACTCGTTTTAATTAGACGGTTATTTTAAGATCCCAGAAGCTCAGGTAAAAAAATTCCGGTGAATAGAATCCGGCGATTTGTTCTTCTGTGAGAAAAAAATGCCCAAAAAATTTTCAAAAAATTCCAGAAAATATAAAACATAGTTCTGAGAAACATTAATTCCTGACTCAAAGTGAGATTCCTTACGGTTTAGTCCCAAATCAACGGAATCCAGCGATTAGGTTAGCGTTTTCTGGCGAGAAAACAGAAAGTACCCAGAAAATTCTCAAAAACTTCCAGAAAATGTAAAATATTATTTTGAGAAACTTTAATTTTTGGGTCAAAGCAGGATTTCTTACGGTTTAGTCCCAATAAAACAATTTCCTTAATTTTATCCATTTTACATGCTTCAACAATTTATTGGGTCAAAACCGTAAGAAATCTCGTTTTGAGCCAAGAATTAAAGTTTCTTAAAATGATGTTTTACATATTTTATAATTTTTTGATAATTTTCTAGGCACTTTTTGGTCTTAACTTTCAGTACTATGTGTTGCAATATTTTGTTGGAACAATATAACAATTCTGTTGAAACAATATAACTATTCTGTTGGAACAATATAAGAATTAGAATTATTTTCTAAATAATATAACTAATATAAATTTGAAGATACTATATTAAATACTAAGAAACAAAAATGAAATTTAAGACATAGATAATAAAATTGATTTAGAACAATTGGTAAACTGATTTATTATGTTAGAACAATATATGTATTATGCTGGAATAATAGAACTATTTTGTTGGAAAAATTGGTACGTTGATTTATTCTGTTGGAACAATATAAGTATTATGTTGGAACAAATGGTACACTGATTTGGAACAATTTCGTACACTTTCGGAACAATGTAAGTAGGATAAAAAATATGCCCAGAAAATTATCAAAAAATTTCGAAATATGTAAAATATCATTTTAAAAAACTTTAATTCTTGGCTCAAAATGAGATTTCTTACGATTTTGACCCAACAAATTGTTGAAGCATGTAAAATGTATAAAATTAAGGAACAAGTTTTATTGGGACTAAACCGTAAGAAATCTCACTTCGTCCCGAGAATTAAAGTTTCTCAGAATAATGTTTTACATTTTTTGAGAATTTTCTAGGCACTTTTTTTTGCTAGAAAACGTCCACCCGGATTCCGTTCACCGGAATTTTTTTTACTTGAGCTTCAAGGATCTTAAAATGACCGTCTAATTTAGACGAGTCTAATAGTATAAATTTTTTTCGAAAAGCGAGGTTAGAAATTTCGGGAAAATGTATTTTAAAGAAAAGAAATAAACAATTTTATCTATCTTCTCTTTCCTTTTATTTACAAATTTACCACCTTGCCCTTTTCAATTATCATCAAAACTACGTAGTTTTGTTATGTCACACAATAAGCTATTTGTCACACCTTAACCCCTTGTCACACTGGATCTCACATATATATATATATATATATATATATATATAATTATTTTATTTATATTGTTATAGTTGATTTTCTCATAAATTTATTATTTTACAGTTGAACATGCTTGCGCTTCTACTTTGAGTTATCATTTTCATTCCATTACTCCTTAACATGCGCTACGCCGATAAGCCCTTCAGACGACGCTTCAAACCCGTCATTCCACAGAAAATAAAACTGTCACAGGGCTCGCTGTTATCTGATGGAACTTCAGATGACAGTTACGTCTTGTCATTTGAAATCACATGACATTAGCATATTGGTACACTGTCATCTTACGCGTATTCCATTGACGGCTTATATATTATTAATGTCACTTATATGACCCTTAAATGATAACCCACTAAATAAAAATATCAAAAACGTTATGTGAAATTGGCTTATTGGCTATTATGATGATAATTTTCATAATGATTTATGTCGTTGTAGCATGTTACAGATGACATAGGTCCTAATCAATTATGGCAAGGAATTTTTTTCAGATGACAGATTTGTTTCATTATTTATCTTCCTATTGTTCTTTATATGACATTTTTTTTAATCTGATATGGCTTGCTTTATGTACCTGAATAATGAAATAATAATACTTAATGAACATCAAATTTTATGTATATATCAAAGATATTTGAAATTAATTACACACAATACTCATTATATGTAAGAGTTTGATTCAATTGTTGAATCTACTCAAGAATAAAAACAATAGCAACTCGATGTGAAATACAAATGGTTCATCTTCATTGCCCAAAAAGTATTACCCAATTGTGTTGTTATCTGCAATGCAAAAAGAAATAGTTAATTGGACCACAATTCTTATGCAATTAACGCAGCAACAGACTCCACCCTTTCCCCTTCTCCATGAACTTTCACTTTTCCACTCTCAATCCATTATAAATAGAACAAATTTTTCAATTTAGGGCATACTCTAAACTTAAAAAGTCCATAAACTAGTATACCCTAAGCATACAATGCAGTCCGATATTGAACGCCTCCACATACGCATGCAGTTGGAGTTGGACCAACTCCGGTAGGAGTCACCCAAGTGGCCCATCAACTATCGAGGTATCTCACTTTTCGTTTCACCCAGAGTTGTACATTATTCTTCTTGTTGTTTTTCTTCTAATTCATGGTTGCTGCTATACAGGTCCTCTGAATGGAGATTAGCTAAGATGGTCTTTCATGATAAAAGGCCCTCAATACACCCCCTATGAAGGAAGTGTATACGAAATCCACATCCGCTTCCCTCTCTAGTTCCCTTCCAGCCCTCCAATTGTAATAACACAAAACTTATTAATACATTGTAATATTACATATAATACTATGCATATACATTGATCAAATTATTCCTATTCTCGGTTTCACTTCAGGACTAGGATTTATTATCCTAATATTAGTCCTTTGGGGAGGATCTCTCTTCCCCATCTGATTGCTTGCCCTTCCTATCCCGCTGCCACAGTTAGATTTGCCAATAGTTTTTATCTATTTCTCTACTACACAACTATCCATGACACTGATCTAATTTATATATGCATTTTTTAACTGATGTGGCATATATGTGGGATGTTGGTAGAGCCCCCAGGGAGGTGCCATTTCCAGGGCAAGAACATGTTGTTGAGCAATACATCAGCAACAGAGTAGAATTTAATTCAACTGCCAGAAGATGGAGTGAAAATCATGCAAGGGGAAATGATGTGCAAGAGGCACCAAAAAGTTCCACAAACATTAGAGTTGGAGGTTGAACAAGTGAAAATGAAGAACATGAAGGAATATGGAGACATGGAGATAAAGAAAACAATGGATGCAATACCAGACCCGTAATGACAAGTTCCGTAACCAGATCATGCTAATCAGTTCATACATATTCATGCCTAACTTGTTTGTCTAACTTGTGCATATATGTCGAATTTTGTAATGAACAACTTATTCCTATTTTGAAATACAAAGTAGACATCTAATGCAAGTAAAACGAGATCATGATAATCAGTTCATACCTATTCATGCCTAACTTGTTTGTATAACTTGTGCATATATATCATATTATGTAATGAACAACTCATTCTTATTTTGAAATACAAATTTATATACTTCATGACTTGAAGTAAACATCTAATGCAATTCAAACCACGACATGTTAACTAGTTCATACCTGTTCAGGTCATAATAAAACATTAATTTTGAAATATAATAAGTTCATACATTTCATACTTAATCTGACAAACAAACAACAAGCTTAATTAGTTCACATTGTTTGTCTAACTTGTGCATACATGCTAATCAATTCTTACCTATTCATGCCTGACTCGTTTGTTTGATATGTAATGCAAATCAAATCAGAGTAAGCTTAATCAGCTCATACATATTCAAGTCATAACATAATAGTCATGTATATGCTTCATATAAGAGCATGGTATTCAGTTCATACAATTCAAGAGAAACCAGAGCATGTTAATCAGGTCATACCTATTCAATTCAAACAAAGCATTAATTTTGAAATATAATCAGTCCATACATTTCATACTTAATCAGTTAAACAAACAACAAGCTTAATCAGTTCAAATTGTTTGTCTAACTTGTGCATATATGCTAATCAGTTCTTACCTATGATAATGACCCATCATTTTCATTAGTAAATCTAGTGGTGATTATTACAAGGATCTGAGAGAAAGACCCAACCTATAATATATAATAGAATGAGTGTGCAGCCTGTATTATTAGAATCTTCTCATTCTCCTAAAGCCATAAGAAGTCAGGTTGACTCTCACATTTTACCTTTCAATATTAGTTGCAGTATAATACAATCTTTCATCAATTATATCCTTAAACGAATCGTAACTTTGGAAATTATCAAGTTACATATACCGAGATGTTTATTTTACTTGTCCAGGTAGAATTAACTCCAAATAGATAAGTTAAGTGAAATCTGCATTCATCTCTTAATCTTATCATCTTGCAATGATTTCAAGTTAATTCTCCATAAAAGGCCATGGATATATCTCTCATCTGATGAGAGTGATAAATGCTAAATCTACCATTAACTACTCCCCAATCTCTATCCGAGACACACCTAATATGTTGGATCGTGCTAGATAACAGAATCAAAACATCAAACCACATAATTTAGAATCACACTAATGATTGTTTGAGTCTTAGGATTAGTTATACCTACTAATACCATTGAGATAAGACTGAGACTAGATAGATCCATCCATCATGTTATCTCATGTTGGATCTCAATCCTAATGAACTCATTCACGAGATCTATGTAACTATCTAGATATCTTTATATCTAAAGCTTGTGAGATCGGCTTTTCTTTTCAGGAATAGAAGACACTGTTACATGCAAGTCTCTACGGTATTATGTTAATCTCATAACATAATACTTAGCTTGGGTTTATTTAAGTTTATCGATTAATTTGCATCATAAAGTATGGTTTCACTTTATCTTGTATGAACACTTTATGGTTACTATTATAAATTAGGGATTACTTCTATCTAATTGTTTAGTTGTGATAAAAGATAATATGTCTATAGGACACCACACTAACATGATAAAACCCCTTATCCAAATAGATTAATTTTCATTCCATATTCCTATCCCATAAACTATTCAGTTTGGTTTTTGGTCTTCATATTTCAAGGGTGCTTCCCCTATTGCTAAAGTGATATAGCCAATAATAGAATATTTGCACGCTTGAAGGCTCCTACAAAAAAATATAGTCTTGGGGATTTTAATTGCAAAGTAACCTCTAACATCAGTAACAGAATGTGGCTCAATAGTAGGTTCTGGTTGGTCATGCTTACCAGCCACAATATCAACAAAGAAAACTTGAGTGATGACATGAGAGGTGTTGGACTTTTAAGAAGTTGCCAACTTAGGGTTCGTTGTATTTGTTTCATAAGAAGAAGGGTTGAGTAGGCGGGCAATGTTAAAAGATTAATTCACTGTTTTATTAGTTGTCTTTGATTTCGGAACAGTAGCTTTCTGAGACTCATGATCTTTCGTTTTTATTTTTTGAAGAATGATCTTTCGTTTTTTAGCTTATTAAATCTTTGATCTTTTATTAGTCATATTGAGTCACTGATCATTTATTTTTTTTTATCGCATTAGACCATTACTTACCAAATTAGTTAGTTGTGAAAATCAAACTAAGTTAAAGTTATGTTATTTATTTCATCTATATTTAAAGTCATATGTTTTATAGTTTGAAAATAAAATTTTTACAGTTTCTCTATAGTTATATTACATGTACCAAAGCTTCTTTCAAATGTGAAATATAAAATTTCATACGTAAATGAAATGAATAACACTTTCTTATTTGAGTTTTATGTTCAAAACTGACTTTCTTTGTCATAAAAAACTTTAATGTGATAAAAATTGAAATAATGCTCTTAATGTATCTAAATAATAAGAGAAATTTATAAAATTATGCCTTTAGGGAGGCCCATTTATATATCTAGACTCACTTCAATACATGCTACCAAATTAGATACTTTCAACATGTATATCCAAAATACCCTTAGAATCTTCAACTTCCTATCTTCCCAACTTCTCAAATCATTGAATACTACCACCAATTTCCAATTCAAATTGGACTTCTTTCCCGACAGAAAGAGTTAACTTTCCCTTTTACATGGATTGTTACTTAAGGATTTACCAAATTGTGAACTTTTTCACTTTATAATAATCCAATAAGAGAATAGGACAATAGATGTGATAAATTAATAGAGAGAAGTGCTAAACTTCTTAATTTTATGATTTAATCTTCACACTTGCCATTGGGACGATTTGAGAAAGGGGAAGTGCTAAACTTGCAGAAATCAAAATTTGTTTTTGCTCTTGCATTTTCAGAATCTCGATTTTTTCTCATTATTTAGCTTCACAAATCACCAAATGAGAACGTAATTTATATGTGATATAGCTTCGCAAATCATAAAATGAGAAGCAAAATCATAAAATCCGAAGTATCACAAATTAACTCAAAACCAAATATTTCGACCTCTAAATCAATAAATTACATATACAACCTAAATAAGTTGAAAAATCATCATTATACCCATTGTTAGTAACCATAGCGAAACATAACACATTTAATACATGCTAAATTACCATAAAATAAAAAAGCAATGAGATGAAAGGTTGGTGCGAATAAGAGTATTTTGAAATTTTTTATTAATAGTTTTGTAAATGTGCCAAATAATAAGTGAAGAATTTAATGAAGAAGAATGAAAAGTGAGGAGCCTTGATAATGTTAAGGGAAGGGAGGGAGATATGAGAGTGGAAAAATCAAATGTAAAATGGGAAAGAAGAGAGAGAAAGAGAAGTGACGTAAGGAAGGAACTGGGGACAACCTCCAACCCATGCGCAATTGAGCGGTCCTCTTCTTTTATATTCCCCTACTCCTTCCTTTCCCACCGGATTTTTTCTTCTTTCTTTATTCTTCTTCTCCATTCTTTTACACTCAACTCAAACACCCACAGGTATGTTAATTACCTTCTCACTCACTCGCATCAAATATCATACATACATTATCCTCTCTTTCTCTCTCCCTCTCCTATATAAACTGCATCTTTGAATCCATATTCCAAATTATTCATTTGTCTTCTCCCATTTCTTGCATCTGAAATCCTCCTGATCATGCATCAAAGAACATGTATTAACACCATTCAACAAATACCATAATTTGGTAATACATAGCTAGCTACCAAGTTTATTTCTTTGGTTTCAAATATAGGTAAACCTTCATACTCACTACACCTACATTCAAAGTCTCTCGGTCTCTTGAAAAGGAAATGACATCAAAATATTCTTGACCTGATTAGAAACACAATTTCAATCAATAAAGAGAGAGAGAGGTATTCTCATCTCATCAATAAATATACTTTTCTTTTTGTTTTCTGCATTTTCGAAATAAGCACCGAAAAAAGGGGGAGTTTCTCCTTCTGCCATGGAAATCCTAGACAAACAGACAATACAGTCAGGACCAGTTTCATCTATCACATACACACTCTGCAACTACTGCTTTTCCTTTTTCTTCTTTCTCTTCTAATTCTCCATTCTCTCCTGCATCCTTCTCCTACTTTCCAAATCCATATATAAAACACACTAATCACTATTTAATTAATCATTTTCTTCTTTTATACTGTATGTATATATTTCTGCACCTCAATTTCCACATCTTCAATCACTCTATATATGTTCCTTTTGTCCTTGTTGTTTTATATTAGATAAAAGATGCACTTGTAAAAGTAGTTCCAAAAAGTTATTTTTGTTTTGCTTATCCTATTCTTCTAGATTTATTTTATATTTTTTTTTGGGAGTGTGTATTAATTAGTTATATGTCAAGCTTCATTTAATTATACATATAATATAAAAATGTTGCTTTTTTTATTAATACAATCATAATGAAAACCCCGTTCTTGATGCATCATTTCTACCATTCACCAACACAAGACAACATCATTACCACAAACCTCTACTTGTCCTTCTCCACACTTCCAACTCTTCTTCCTCTTCCTTACATACTCTCTTCTCTTCTTCTCCATTTATGTCTATAAAACTTCATTCTGCTGTGTTTGTTTTATAACACTTGTCACATTTTTATTTGAGCCATATATTATTATTATTTTCATTACTTTTTCGTATTATATAAAGGATGATGCAGTAAAGAGGTATTGATGATAAGATTGGTGGTGGTGAATTTGATGCAGTTACAGTAACAGGAGAGAGTGATGATGGAATCTTGTGTCCCACCTGGATTTCGATTTCATCCTACAGATGAAGAGCTTGTTGGATATTATTTGAGGAAAAAAGTTGCATCTCAGAAAATTGATCTTGATGTTATTAGAGATATTGATCTTTATAGGATTGAACCATGGGATCTTCAAGGTACTTTTCCTCAATTCCTTGTCTTTTTTATTATCCTCCTATTTCAATCCGAAAATGACCTTTTCAACAAGGAAACTCCTCTTCGATAGAACCGGTGAATTAGGGTTTTTGATAGTAGTGTCCAAGTATAAACTTTTGTGCTGATGAGTTTTTTTTTTTCTAAATGGTAGAAAGATGCAGGATTGGATATGAAGAACAGAATGAATGGTATTTCTTCAGCCACAAGGATAAGAAGTATCCTACAGGAACAAGGACGAACAGAGCTACCATGGCTGGATTTTGGAAGGCGACCGGGCGAGATAAGGCGATTTTCGACAAAGAAAAACTCATTGGTATGAGAAAAACACTTGTTTTCTACAAAGGAAGAGCTCCAAATGGACTCAAAAGTGACTGGATTATGCATGAATATAGACTCGAGTCCGACGACAATGCTCCTCCTCAGGCAAGCATGTCTTATTCATTTTCTCTATATCTTAACTGTGACTAAGTACCGAACAAGAATACCTGATGAAACCAACCTTTAAAATTGATATGAGTATAGAAGGTAGGTTGATACACAAACAAAAGAAATAAAGAGTGAATAAATAAGTGTTAGTGGTTCTTGAGTATATTCAAATAGGTTTGTGATGTCTATATTGTAAAAAATAGAAGGTTTGTTAGGAATCCATTACTATCAGTTCATGAATGAAAATGTTGCAAAAGTAACACTCTTTCTATTTATCACTTAGGGACAATATAATTACCACTTCATGGATTGCCACCAAACCCTAACACTAACATTTAGGGATTTAGATTCTTTTCAAATTGATACATGATGAGTTTAACATAAATATAAATTGCTTTTCATGCATTGACCACTGTATACATCTATATGTTGCTCAAGCCTAGAAAGAAAGATGAATTCCACCTTCTCTAAGTCAAAAAGTTGTTATTCATTTTAAAGCATATATATATGTATATCAATAGCTTTTCTGTTCCTATTCCTTTTTCTGGTATGGTCTCTCACTCTCTTTGTACATTTTGTCAAAGGAAATATTCCAATTCCTCTCTTTGTTTTCTCATCATCATTTTACCTTTGACCACTACAAGTAACTTAAATATTCTCTTTTATAAACATGTATACAAGATTTATAAACCTCAATGAATGTTACTTTCTATTATGGAAACTTAATTTGAGCTTTCTCATCTTCTTTCTATTTTATGCCAAAATTTGGAAATACTACTTTTAGGAAGTGCTTGTCCAACAATAACTCAACCCACCCAAATGTTATATAGGTAATGCTACAACAAGACTCAAAACTATAACATATTGGTCAGTAGATATTATCCGCTTTGACCCAAATCAAACAGTCCAGATCTCACGCTTTAAACGCTTCTATATGTACTAGAAATTTGCGTTACTAATAAGTCTCATCCACTCTCTCTCCGTCTTGGATGTGGGATTCAGTTCATTCATGTCTTCATCGGCATCCTTTAAAGTCGTTCCTTGCTCAGGTGTTCTACAATCCCTACTAATTATCATGTTATTAATTACAGGAAGAAGGATGGGTAGTATGTCGCGCATTCAAAAAGCGAACTAGTAGCCTGCAAACAAAGAACATTGAAGGTTGGGATTCAAGCTACTTGTATGATGAATCAAGTGTGATTAGCTCAGTGTTGGATCCAATTGATTATATATCAAGGCAGCCTCAGAATTACTTGGCACAAAATAATATGTTATGCAAGCAAGAAATAGAAGCAGATAACTTGAGTTTTATGCAAGCTGCTGCTGAATGTTTTGTACAGCTTCCTCAGTTAGAGTCTCCATCTCTGCCATTAATAAAGAGGCCTAGCTCGGCCTCTCTTATGCCCTCGCAGAATAATAACAACAACAGCAACAACGATGAAGATCTCGAGCAAAGCATGAGAGGATGCAGCAGCAAGAGAGTAACAGATTGGAGAGCACTTGATAAGTTTGTTGCTTCTCAGTTAAGTCAAGAAGATAGATATGGTAATTGTGATAATAATGCAGTTTCTTGCAGCTTTGGTGTAGCAGAAAATGCTTCAGATATTTCACCATTGATGTTATTGCAGACTGGTAAAGATGAAGAAAACAAGTTTGATGGTTTATTAAGTTCAACTTCTGATTGTGATATTGGAATTTGCATATTTGAGAAATGAAGGCAATTTCAAGGAGATCTAGCTGGTTCTTGAAGAGGTCTTTATTAATTATTTCTAGTATTCTACATATACAAATATTAATATGCATGTTTGATGAATATCCTCATATAAATATTTTTGTAAAAATATATATAATATTTTTATGCATATGAGTGGGAAATTCTCTAACTTAATTTATCCCCAAATGAGAAAAATTGAAGAAAGCGTGTGCTTTTTCATAGACAGAGAGAACAAAAAGGCACAAAATAAGCATGCCTTACTTGGGATATGAAATTCTTTTAGTTACAATCATTAATTCTTCATGGTTATATACTTTTTGAAGGATACATTTTTTTTTCTTCATATACTCTTTAATTTACTTCAAGTCATCAAAAAAAAAAAAAAAAAAAAATTAAGCCATAGAAACTTACTAGACTAACAAAAAAAAGAAAATGGATTTACAAAATCAAATGTCCCAAAGGATCAATTGATATATAAGGCTAACAAACGTTTCTTGGCAAACTTATATTCAATAAACAAAGCTTACAATTGTAAGAGTTTTTTTATGCGGTTGAAGAGCGAGTTGCTCGGTTTTTGGAAAAGTTTGATTTAATGGTATTTCTGTAATTTCGGGCCATTTGTGGAGTTTCGGATTTATGCGACTTCGGACCCTATTTTACATGGAATCGGATGTTCGAGCAAAACTCAGCACTTTGTTGTGATGTCTATGCCTTTTTAGGCAAATTCTATCATCTAAGTCTTTAATTTGCATTTTAATGTTTACCAAAGTTCTTGAAATTTTGATGGTTACTAGTAGGGTATTCGTGCGCCTAATCAACTATAAGCGACGAATCTTTATTTATTATATTGCGCTAGTTTTTAATTCTCTTATATGAAATAATGAACTATATACAACTATATATATATACATGCAAGTTTTTATATCTAACTAGAAATAATATAAATAGGAAAATATTATACAACAAGGAATCATATTTAGACAATAATTCATATTTTATCATTACTTCATTTACACTTTCCTTCAAGTTGAACAAGGCGGGGACGAACTTTCAACTTGTTCCAAACAAACAGAAAATGCCCCTTGACCACTTGGGGGGGGGGGGGGGGGGGGTTCATTAGACTATCTCCACAGTTCAAGATTTTCGTGATACAATCAAGGAAATCATGTATTATCGTAAGACTCTGTAAGATAGCTACTGATCAATTCCCTCCAAGTTTAACAAGCCATGGACGAATTTTCCACTTGTCCTAAAGAAAAAAAATGTCTCATGGCTATTGGGGGTAACCAGAATATCCCCACAATTCAAGATTGTCGTGATACAATTAAGAAAATCATGTATTGTCATAGGACTTTGCAAGACAACTAACTGATCAATTCCCTTCAAGTTGAACAAGGCGTGGATGAACTATCAACTTTCTCTAAAGAAAAAGAAAATGCCCCTTAGCCATTAGGGGTCATCAAACTATCCCCACAATTCAAGATTGTTGTGATACAATCAAGCAAATCGTGTCATATCATAGGACTCTGCAAGGTAGCTAACTGATCAATTCCCTTCAAGCTGAACAAGGGACGGACGAACTGTTAACTTGTCCCAAAGAAACAGAAAATGCCCCTTGGCCATTGGGGGCCGCCAAACTATCCCCACAATTCAAGATTGACGTGATACAATTAAGAAAATCATGTATTGTCATAGGACTCTACAAGACAGCTAACCAATTCCCTTTAAGCTCAACAAGGCGTGGAGAAACTGTCAACTTCTCCCACAAAAAAATGTCCCTTAGTCATTTAGGGTCACCAGACTCTCTCCACAATTCAAGACTATCGTGATACAATCAAGAAAATCATGTATTGCCATATCACTCTACAAGACAGCTACATAGTTTTGAAACTTAAGAAAATCATAATTACTCTAACATGAAGAGCTTGCTAAATCATCGGTATGTAATAGAAAAGTGTTTGATAAAGATTAACACCAAAATTAAAGAGAATCATAATAACTAGAAAGAGATAGATGAGAAGGTTATTAATGTTGCTCGTTGCTCGGACGCCGAGATCGAAACCAAACACGTGAAATGAAGAATTAGAGATCTGAACGTTAAAGGGGTGTTTGGTTGCTCCTTTTCATGCTCGTGTTTGCCTTTTACACTTGAAAAGTAACCTTTTACAAAAGCAGAAAATCCATGCTTTTTGGAAAAGCAGCATTTTCCAACAGCAAACAGCAACAACAAATAGTATGTAAAACAAACGAGTCTGAGAAAAGTGATTTCGGATCAGACGGGATGAAAGGGGTATTTTTATTTTTATTTTTCTTCTTCCTTATGAAGACATCAAACCAATGGTAGCCATAGGTTTGGATTTGTAGTTTTTATAGTTGTGCAGCTTTGATATCATGTAAGAAATTCGTAGCTAACTATGAACTATACAACAAAAAAAAAATTATTAGGGCTCCAATAAAGTCGAGTTGAGCCGAGATTTGGCCTGATCGTACTCGTGTCGTCGTAAATTTAACGAGCTCGAAATCTTGAGCAGCTCTTAATTCTGTTCATGAATGTCTCTTGCAAACAACTCATCACTAATTATATTGATTTGAAATTTCTTTAAGACAAAACTACAATTATGAAACCTACAAAAAGTAAATTTTACACAAAATTACGTTGGTTTATATTTTTTCCTTTATAGAATACTATTATTAAAAAAAATAAGCGAATCAATTTTTCTCACGAGCGTGCTCATGAACATTATAATCGAGTTTGTTTATGAACCTATAACTACGTCTGCTTGCAAGCTTTCGAATCGAGTTTCGTCATGCTCAAACTCAGCTCGTTTATAAAGCTCGTTTATAAATCGACCGGAACATCGAACCGCTAAGGAGTGGCTCGACTCATTTACATGTCTAATTCTACTCAGGTAACAATTCACATTGTGTTATCACTTCCTTTACAACAACCTACGTACATGTTGTAGCTCTCTTAGCAATGCATGTTGAATTTGTGAGAAGAGATTTCATATTTAATTTTGACTGAATATATTGACATGAAGGGGTGAGAAACCTTAACTGTGATTAAGTCCCAAAATTGATTATGTCAACGAGGATATATGTCAAAAAGAAAAGAAAAAAGAGCCTACATATAGTTAATGGAAACAAGATTGATATCTATAACAATTAAAATTAAATTAAAATACTTTGTATCCCAAAAAATCATTAATGAAATTTTTTAGTAAAATAACACTATTTTTTTTTTTTAAATTTGCGCAATGCGCTTACATTAAAGAAGAAAGAAAAATCCCCACCAGACCCGGATGTGATTCGAACCCATGACCTCCCAAGGCATAGGTAAGCTCTCAACCACTAGGCTAAGAGCTTCACCACTATAGTAAAATAACACTATAGCTAAAATAATTTAATTACTTTTATAATTTACGTATAAAATATTTTAAATTAATACTACATAATGAAATCTAAGAAGTATCTCTTAAATTTGAGTTTGAATCTTTTTAAATTGGATGTCAGCTTAAAAAATTATGTTAATATACATTCCAATTATTCAATACAAAATCAAATCAATGATTAAAATTTAATTATCCAATAAATTAATAAATATTCAAAATTTATAAATCTTAACCATTAGTTTTCGGGATTGAATGGTTGAGATTACAATTTGCCTCCTCCAAAAACTTAAATAAATAAATAGTAGTAATAATAAATGTTAGTAAAAAATGGAAATAAAAATAGAAGAAGCATGGGAAAAATATAGGTGTGGGCTTTGGTGGGCCCGTAGGTTGTCTGGCATGCGTTATCCTGTTGAGCATGCTTTGTCTCTGTTTGACGGTGTTAGGGTTTCACATGTTGTCTTAATGCCCAACTAAACACTAATTTAATTTCTTTAATTCCTGAAGAATTATTCATAAAAATAGACAAACATAATCAACTCTTTTCTTATGTGATATTTAATTATTCCAACAAATTATAAGAAATCATTATTCTGATTGGACAAACAGCTGAAATATATGTGTGTGAGTGTGACATTGACATGCCCTTTTCACATATATTCAGCACAACCTTAACTTTCTAACATGGCTCCACTGTCTTGTCTTTGATTCATACTTCATATCATTAAATTGATTTTTCCTATATTCACATATATTTTCTAGTTGAAAAATCAATCAAATGAAAATATCACATGTTTATTTATAACCCACTTTCATTCTCTCATCCTCAGTCAACATGCCTTCATCTTCCTACATAGTATAAAGGGGAGTTGGCCCATAAGAAACCTCGGCCACAAGTAAAAGAAATGCTACGAGGAGGCATTATGGAGCATAGCGAATGAAACATATCAACGGCCGTTGGAACGAATACCAAATTGATATAATATGGAACATAATAGAGGATAAGAACTTCATTGGTTGTAGATCTCCCGTCCCGTTAGGCTAGTGGTCGGCAATAGTTTAAGCCATCCATCCTAGTCCATCAAGGACTAGGAGAGTCGAGCATTCGGTCTTAGGGAAGAGAGGTGAATATTAGGGTAGAACCTTATGGACACTTTGGGCTCTGAGATAGCCCATAGCACGTGTCCCTTCTAGGACGATGTTTGATATACATATTGGTCTTTCAGGACGGAATGTCGACATATGCATTGATGAGACTCATATAGCAGAGAAAAACCTCTCGGTATCGGTTGGCTAGCCGAAGAGTTGGGGAAGTCTTGGAGCCACGTCGGGTTTTTGCGTAGTCCAAATCTATCCTCTTGACATTTGATATCAGAGCTTCAACTAAGAAAGTTCTTAGCAATGTGGGCGAGTGACCCTCAACTAAGCGAGTTTTTCGTGATACAAGCGAGCGTAGAGGTGGAAATTTTCGTGTTCGTGTCGTGTCAAATTCCGGGTTAGTGTCAAAAACATGAACACGAACACGACACAAAAATATTTTCGTGCCAAAAGCTCAAACCCAAACACGACCTGCTCTTGACACGAAAAACACGACACGAGTTTTGTATAGAAATAGATAAACGTGTTAATTTGACATGATTCAACCTATTGACACGAAAAACACGACCCGACCTACTAACACGGCTCGAACTGTTAATACAACCTGACCTATTTGAAGAATCTAAAAGATTTCAAACCACTCAAACTATTAAATTAGTACTAATATAATTAGAACCTCTGTCTGGCGACCGGGTAAAAGGAGAAGAAAATTAGGTTTTTAAGATTTATAATTTATTTATACTCAATCAAATATGAAACCCTAAGGGTACTTTTGTAATTTAACTTTTTTGTGTCATTTTTCGTGTCGTTTTTCGTGTTTTTCGGGTTGATCCGAACACGACCCGAAATTTTTAATGTCATTTTCGGGTTGATCCGAAAATAACCCATTATCTACTAAGCTCAACACTAACACTAAAAATATGTGTCGTATTCGTGTCGTATAATCGTGTCGTGTGTCATTTTGCCACCTCTAAGCGAGCGAGCTTTAATGATGTGAGCTAGTGATGCTAAATTTTTCCAATTAATTGACGGAACAAAACTTTTTACGATGCTTTTCCAAAACTATTTTATGATGCCTTTCGAATTAATTATAAGCGCATGGTTTACTAGGGCCATTGATGTCAAAATTTCACCCAATGTGTGGGAATCCAAAAATTAGAAAATGGAACTAAGACTGCTAATGCATGTGAATGCTAAATGGTGAATTAATACTCCCATATAGATGTAGGCCATCGAATTTTACGAGATTCAACCCTTTTAAATGGGGGAGAGTTCGTATTCGATATGCTGATTGTGATACTCATAGGAAGTAGCACACGAGGAACTGTTGAATTAATGGCTGTCAAGAGAAAATTATTGAAGCGTAATTTGTGCTTGAGTTATCTTAATTCGGTGGGACATTGTTTCTATCTTTCTATGAGTCGAGAAAGCTTGAGTAGAGTTTGGTGCTTTCTAGGAAGTATCACAATGATAGACTATTGAATTCTTGTCTAGTGAGAGCATATTATTGAGGCATAATCTGAATTCTATCTTACCTAAATTCAACAAGATATTACTTATGCCTTCTCAGGAGTTGCGAAAAACTCGTTGTAGAATTTATTCGAATTACAATATGATGAAAAACTAACCATTATGCAAAAATTGAGAAATTTTCATAGCATTGTTGCCTAATTTGTTATGAAAAATTTGAAAGCAGTTGTGAACATCGGTAGGATAAATCGTAATGAACATTTCATTGTCTATAGAAGGCCATATATGGATAAAATTATGGAAGATTCATTTGACCAAAGAAGGTTGTGGGATGAGATCACAGAAACTTTGAGCCCGAGGGCCAATGAGTAGATATTTTGATATTGCTATAACCCCGGAGTCCTGTCCAGTTGAGTGATTAATACGATGATTGAATGAGAAAAGTTTAGGCTTGTGATCACTAGAGAGATTTATTAGTAGAGGCCATTCTGAAAATGATATTATTTGGGTTGAGATATATAACCCCGTGATCGAGGGAATAACCTTGTGTGCTTACTATGAAGGTATCGAGGGGACGCCTGAGATAATCCACATGTGTGTTTTTATTATTTATAATGGGCTTTATAGAAGGGGCGCCAAAAATAACGCATGTGCAAATAGACATATTTTTTGTGCAGGTACTTGAGTTTCGAGCAAGCTTGAGTAGAATGATGAATCTCAAGACGAGCAAAATGGTTGTGACATAGTGAAATCGATAGAAACTAACTAAGAACATGGGCAATCGAAATGAAATCCAACTAAGAGGAACATGTGGCGTGCAAACATTCAGTCAAACTTGTAGGCAGATAATTCAACGTAGCATAGAGATTGTCCAAGCATAAAATTAAGCAAATTCAAATGGAATCGAGTCAGACGAGAGAGGTTAATAAACGGGATTCGTAATTAGCAAGTTGACAAGCAAGATCTAGTTGAACATGTCCAATCAAATAATGGGAATTCTACTAGTGAGCTAGGGTTTGTAGAACCAAGCATATCCTAAAAGAACACATGAAAGAAAGATTGGTGAAAAAATAACATGATTCAAATTGATCGAGGAGAACTTTTGTATTTATCAGTGGATAAACCCTAGAGTTTCATTGCTAAGGTTTGAGTTATTTCGACTTCAAAGTCATTTGATGGCAGAAGATTGGTGTGATCCAATGTAGTGACTTGAGGTGGAAGCAGAAGGTTATCAAAAGTTCTTACAATCATTTTCCAACAATGAGAGCCAATAGATGGTAACCGGGTAAATCAAAGTTCTTTGTTGAGGTGTGAATATTGTGGCATTTCTTTGTTTTCATTTGGCGGGATATTACCCTTGAAAATGGATGCTATGACTAGGTTTAAACATCAAGGGTGTTAGGCGAATTCCGCAAGTGCACGGTTTCGCTTGTAGTAATTAAAGATATTGATCCCACATAGAACGCAATTGATACTTAACTTATATTGTTTCTTTATTCGTTTTCTCGAGGTTTATAGAAAATCATTAATTTGGTAAAGTTGTTTTAATCTATCTTAGTTAATTTATCTAAACTACTCATATGATTTATTTCCATTCATAGCCCATATACAAGTTGATAGTAATTAAACAGAATGAACAATCATCAATACTGTCAATCTTCTGCAGTCATACTGGAGAATTACTCTTCGTCCAATCTCTCGATCTAGGATTAAGAACTTAAGTTTACTTAGATTAATAATACTAACTCCTCGACCTATCGTAATAAATTAGGATTTTTAAACTAAGAAAACAAGTTTAGATATACAATATGATTATCATCTCATAAACTGAATCTCTTCTAGATTTATGAACTGATAACTATTCATATGTTTTGCTTTAATGAATTTCCCTAGAATAGACATAAAGCAATAAAGAATAAAACATCAAACATATGATAATTTGTATTTGATTGATTGATGACTGGTATAAATGTATTGTTAATGTTAAACATGAATTGAAGGTAAAGAATATAAGAAAAAAGACTGTAACAAAGAACAATATGGGGATTGTCAATCCTTTTACTTATCCTTGTAAGGTTTATCAAGCCTCGAGATCGTGTTCTCTTATGTGTCTTCTTTATGCATCTCGAGAAAGCTTAGCTCTCGACCTCACTTCCTTCAGTGCATAGATGGAATCTCTAAATAAGATACTTCAATATCTTAAACTCGATATTGTATCTCTGATTCTGAAATATCTCTACATCGTCTGTATATCTACATGATGATTCAAACTTGTGAACAATCTGAACCATTTGAACCATGGTGGAATTGATGGAAGAATCTTCTTTATATAGATGAGGAAAAGTTGTGTCCCTTGGAAGACATCCCTCCATAGAGATGTGATGAACGGATGTGGCTAATGGTGAAAAGAAATGTTGATTCAGGCAAAAGGATGTGATTCCCATATGAAAACCCATATCTTTTTGTTGAAGAAATGTCTATCACGAATGAGACAGGAGTGTCACGTTCATGACATGAGGAAGCCATTTTGTGTAGGAAAAGTGTTTGTCATGACCGCGAAAGGTACAATTTCCTGAATTCTCTTCTTTTGCTCCTTATTTGCTCATCTTTTGCTTGTTTTATACTGATATTCCTTAAATGCGAACTTTCATCAGTGTTTAACCTATTTCTGCTCAAATTATAAACAAACAAGTGAAATCTTTTCAAAACATTTAATAAAGTAAACTAAATGCATGAATATGAACGTGAAAATGCATACGAAAATAGGTAAATTTCAAACCTATCAGAGGGTGATCAACGTTTTGAGAATTGTGAACAAACAGAGGCAAGAGCAAGTGATTAATCATGAAGAGTTTACGAAAGGTTTAGTGTGACTCGGATCTAGAGTTATTCTTTGTTGATCCAAACCCTTTAACCCCCAATCACAGAAGACGATGATCATCCAAGTGGGGGAAGGGGGAATGGACCCGTATAGACCCCCTTATAGTATAATATGCTAGATATATTGAAGTGCAGGCTAGATTATAATATATAATATGAATAATAACATATAAAAGACCCTCGATAGATGAAGAAGATCCATAATCCTTGATAATAGAAAGTATATAATTACAATTTTCAACTTCAAAAATTTCTTTTGCTATATAAGGAAGTGGGTGTGTGACACTGAGTCTTGGATGAAATTCAGTTGAGAGGAGTTGTGATTCAAAGCATAAGAGATGCAATTTACTCTAAGATAGTTCAAGTTACAGACTGATACGACAACTTAAAGATGTCCCAAATGGAAAATATCTGCATTAAATGAAGGATGGTTGAAGTTGCATCCATTTGCATAGAATTGTAAGAGTGTGGACTCCTAGCAGAGTTCAAGTATAATTAGAGATCGGCTTGGGAGACAACATGTGTGTAACCTCAGTAGCTAGTAAGATTTAACCTCTCTGTGATAAACAAAAGCTCAATCAACGAGGTCGTTGATCCTCTAAGTGGGGGAGTTGGCCCGTAAGCTAACTTGGCCCTGGGAAAAAGGAAGGATATAAGGAGGCATTGTAGAGTTGTGGCGACTGGAACATATCAACAATAATTGAGGACAAGTTCGTGCAAGGAACATTATAAGGGACAAGGAATCCTTTGGCGTTGGATCTCTTTCACCCCCTGGTTAATGGTTGTCACTAGCTTTAGCGATCTACCCTAATCCATCGGGCACTAGGAGAGATCGGAATTCAACCTTAGGGAAAGAGAGGTGAATGTCTCAACAAGGGTGGAACCCTATGGATGCTCTAGGCTCCGAGATAGCCCATTATGTGTGTCCCTTCTAAGCTGAAGTTTGATATACATAAGGACCTTGCAAGATGAATGTCAACATATGCATTAACAGGACATATATAGGGGAGAAAACCCTGTCGGTATTGGTTGGATGGCCAATGGCTTAGGGAAGTCTCGGTGCCACACAACAATTTGGCATAGTCTAGAAATATCCTTATGACACATAGCAGCCTGCAGAAAAAATCACTCTCAAAATATGTTTGTAAATTAGATTTTTTTTCTTGCTCGTTCTTCTATGAAGTAACGATTGAAATGAGAAATATAACTATTCCTAAGTACCAGGGATCCATAAACTGACGCATGTGACTGCGAGGAATATGGACTAACTAATTACCCAAGCATCAGTGACTATTGTTGCATCAATAAATTAAGGCAAGAGTGATTCTGAAACAAAGATGAGTATCACTAGCGCAATTGTCGTTTCTCAATTTATTTTATTTCGGATCTCATATCTTCAAAAACATTGTCGGTGGAAAAACCTAAACAAATCAAGAGGGGGAACTGAAGCTTTAACAATGATGGAGATGGAAATAAGTGGGGTTAAAGGTAAAGGTTACAAAAAGAAATGAAAAAGTGAGGAAAAGAGGGTGGGCGATTCATAAATTTTATTGTTATTTATTGATTTTGTTTTTTTAGTAAAACTCTCACTCGCTTCTTATTTTATGTATCTCGAGTCATTAACCATTTAGGATAAAAGTATGTATTTATTATTCTTTAAGCAAGTTTAGCAAGCTAACGAGACACTTTGAAAATTTGGAAGGCCAATCGGTCTTTTTTGACAAGTTGAGAAGTATGGGTGATATATTAAGTCATGTGTTTTAACACATAGAAGATATGATTATCCATGTGATATATATTTGCAAACAATCACAAGTCAAAAGTTATATAGTACTCTCAACCTCGTGTATAAAAGAGAAATAGTATAGGTTACCCTAACAATCCCTAACGACAACCTTCTTTTATATTTTTTTAAGAACCATGTACTCCTAATGTATTCTAAAATTTCTAATCAAATCTATTGTTTAAGAAAAAAGTCATTTCTTCTCGCAGAGATAACAGTTATAAGTTTATGTCTAAAACTATTTAAAAAAAAACTAATTTTACCTTTTATTATATAATTGAAATGGTTTAATATATGAATCAAGGTTTTTTTTAATGATTAAGAGTTTTAATGATCAGAATTTGGTATGGTGATTAGGGAATGTTGCCAGTTAATTCAATGTTTAGTAAATGTTTCAGTTGTTTTTGTAAAAAGGTCTGCCAACCAAGTGGCTCATAGGTTAGCTTGTGAGGCCTTGTCTTTGGTAACGCCTACTTTCTGGTACTCAGAACCGGATTTTTTACGTTCTGTATTGGTCACTGATGTAACGATGCTTCATGTATAAATTCATTACTAGTTTGCTTTCAAAAAAAGAGTTTTAAATCGCTTAAGTTAGAGATTTTAATAAATCATAATATATGAAAACTTTAATTGTGAGTGATCTATTTAAAAAATGTCTGACTGAAATCCGAATAAATTGTAAAAAGTTAATATTAGCTATATTAAAATAGATTATTCAATTTTATTCAATTTTTCCATCAAACTCTTTAATTTTATTTATATAATTAGATTTTAACCTCCATAGTTTGACTTGTATATTCCTTCATTAAAAAAGGTTGTTCGGTACACTACGTGTTTATGTTAAGTGAGGATTTGGGAAAATGTCCCGCCATAAGGGTGTATGGATGTATTAGGGGCAACCCTTCTGCTGCCAAATTTTCAACTTCTAAGACTCGCGCACAACGACGGTTGCGCCAAGGCTAGATCCCTTTATTAGTTATTTAATAACATAAAACAATGGCAATTAGGAAGCTTCTGATTTGAAAGACAGATGGAAAAATCCTTTCCATGGAAGATGGACACTAGGTAGAATCTAGTAGGACCTGACCTGACCTGAGGTTATATTATCAATTTCAAATGATAAAAATATACAGTCAAAGAAATTAAATACAATATCCTACATCTTTCACTGATGGAACTTCATTACATTTTCCATAATCACCAATAGGAATACGACACATCAGCAAAGATGAATAATTAGCTCACTTTTAGTCTCCCCTAATCATGAAGTGATTCATAATGCAACACAAATTGACCTTTTAACCGATAAATAATAATAACCATAATAATAGGTTCTCTCTTGTTGAATTTGAACCTCTTGTAAAATTTCAATTCATTTAATTACTCTCACCAACAATATATATATATATGTTTTGTCGGTCATTCCAATTAAATTAATTAAAATTTTACAAGAGCTTTCAAGAGAATAGAAAAAAGTGGTGAAAGTGAAAATTTGAAATTCAGATATGGAGATCTGATTTATACAATTAGTAACTAGATCCTTCTCGTCAAAGCTAGACTCTCAGTCTGTCCTTCTAGAAACTTGATCCTTCCTGCTTAGGATATTTCAATCCTATTCTAATTAGAACTTTCTAACAAGCACAGTTATCTCCTAAATAAATAAAGTCCTACCTCTTTGAGGATTCTTTTCTATTCATATATATAGTCTCTCTTACCAATATTGCTCTAGTCTTTCTCTTAGATTAGAATTGACTTGAGCGTACGGATATCATTAGGATTTGATCAATCTCTGTCTTGCAGAAACGTTGTAGCAGTGTTGTACCAAATCTTTAAAGAAGACTATCATATCCTTGCGTTATTTTTCACCTACACTATTTGGTATGGTGAGTGGAGACTTGAGAAATCATCATGAGTTTGTTAAGTATCAGTTCTAGAGCGACTGGAGTCATTATCAGCACAACGGTAACCAACTCCTTCACCATTCCACTAACATCCCCAGTTGCTCCTACGTTCCTCCTACTAGTGAGATAGGAGAACAACTTTTGAAAAGAATTACGGAAGGTTTTAAGCATAAAAAACTCAAGTGTCTTCGCAAGCTTCCTCTTTAGGATGGCCTCGCAACACCATGGAACCGAGAACATTGTTTGCACAGTTTTTCTAACCATTGTGGTTGGCATTAAGACTGAAGATCTCTTTCATACTCTAGTTAGAGAGACGATGACATATGGAATCCATGATGTGCATAGGAGATTATTCGCAATTTTGGGCTACATTATTCTGGGGGAGTTTTCCTTACCTATATTTACAAGTTATGTCTTGAAGCAGATATAGAAAACACGACTCATACATGTATATTTTCAACAATGATGGTTCATCCCACCTTTACGGAGGAAATGGGACTGTTTATAAAAGATTCATTGGGAGACTGGTTACATGGCTCTCCACTAGTATAAAGGAGGACTTGAATTCATACAAGTGTTTAGGTATTGCAATATGGTGTCCTTACGCACCAACCATTACTTGAGATGTCAAATTATCCTTTCACGTATTAAATTATATTTTTTCTTTTTTTTCTTAAGGCGTTCCTTAATTTGTGCGGACATGTTTTTCAACTCTATTAACTTTGAATAAAATTTTGATTTTTTTTTCAACCTATGTTAACTCCATTTTATTTTTTTTATTTATTTATTTGGAATGCTACATTACATGTTATGCCTTGTGTATAGTGTTCCACGGTATCATGATTTGAGGAATGTGGCATCGGCAACCACAATTAGATTGTAATGTTCTCATCCTTGTATTGAAGCACAAAACGCCACGATTAGATAAAGAAATTTTTATCACGGGTACGAAAGTTGATGAATGTTTCAAGATTTGTTATTTTCGGCATGTGCATGTAGCTAGATAGCAAAACATTAGAATAAGACGGTGAGCTTCAGATGAAAGTGGGTGCTTCTTTTTTGTATTTTCATGCCTTTTAGTAGTTGAGGTTTATTCCTAGTGTGTGTCTCATCTCATGTCATGCATTATGCCTTTTATTATGTAAACATTTTTTAGTCTTAGGAATTCCTCCTTGATTATTGTTGTTATTACACTCTTTGTGGCTTGTCTTTTATCGTTGTATGTGATGTTCAAGTTGCATATGTGTCGTTCATAATGATAAATCTTGTTGTTTTCTGTTTCCTTGAAGCTTCGAATTGCTAAGAACATTTATCATCAATGTATTCAAGGAAGTAAATTTTGGGCGCGATCTTTTTGTCTTCAATTGAAAATTCACTAGAAGAAAATCGTGAATTATAGCGAAAAATTCATAGGTAAGGTACCAACTTCCGTCGAAAATTCATATTTCTGGCTAGCAATGAAAGTATCCGCCGGTAAAAGGGTCGTTACTCCCGCATACCGACCACATTTTAAGTCCTTGGAGATATATTCCGACCCATATTCAGTTGGAGATTTCCATCGATAAATTTAAACACCAACTGCTTGTTTCCAGTGAAATTCCACTGGCGAAAATAATGTCCGATAGATATTTACCGGCGATGTCCGTCGGAAAGATAATATTTCTACATTAGTTTGTATTATATTAAAGGCCTAAACCATACGCAGCCCCCTGTACTTGTCACTTTTAGTCATTTTACCCCCTGAATTTACGAGACGACCTATTTGCCCCTTCAACTATTTAAAAGTGGTATTAGCAACCCCCTAATTTCATTATAATGGAAACAATTATGACATTTCTCATTGCAAGCCATAATGTCATAATAAAAAGGGTTATGCATTACTAAAACAAGTTGCAAATGAGGTTAGTATAGACAGTACACAAGTTCTCTTGTAAAAATTGCATATATGGTTATGCACTATTAAAACAAACTGCAAATGAAGTTACATATATGCAGGCTGGTTCCAATACTTCCATGAACATTTGTACTAATGTTGGAATTTCATTTTGTTTCCGTTATAACGAAAATAAGGGGTTGTTAATACCACTTTTAAATAGTTAAGGGGGCAAATAGGTCGTCCCGTAAGTTCAGGAGGCAAAATGACGAAACTTGACAAGTTTAGGGGGCTGCGTATGGTTTAGGCCTATATTAAACATGTATTACTGATGACATATTCGTCAATCCGTCGAATTTTTATAATATTTTTATAAATAGTGAACAATAAACCTGCCAGACCGAAAATATATATTATAAAATAATAGTCAGTACTTCTTTAAAAAAAATATTCAATAGTAATTAATCAGGTATGCGAACACAGTGACCCTGGTCTTCGGTGATGTCGTCTGGCTTGCCGATGGCTCGTCCCTGCGTCGGGAAGGGTCCATGCGGATACTCCAATGAGCAAGACAGTTAGTGGCTCGAGAAAATCTATTAACTGAATGTGCAAGTGATAGAAAGATTTACCCGCCCCCAGCTTCCAATGTGAGCTGTGTATTTATAGAGAGTGCTTGGGCCCTGGGCCTTCTGCCTTTTGGGCCTTCCTGGGCCTTTGGGCCCATGATTCATATCCCGAATCAATTAGTCCCCCCCCCCCCGAAGAGCTAAGTCGAGTATTTAATGCGAGAAGATAGGGTTGTGCATCCGTTTCCCGTAGGGATAAATGGTGCTCAGCCGTAAAGAGGGCTCCTCGGATTAATGTGGGAAAAAACCTTTGGGATTACTGCATGCGTGTCTTGTTTATAGCGCCACATTGATTGCGCCTGTACTTTAATCACTCGTGCGCCGTAAGAATTTATTGCAAAATTAGAGTTGTGCCGGCGCCTTTTTTCCTCCCCCAACTATAAATACTAGGAGGGATGAGACGAAATCTCTTTACTTCATTTTTCAAATTTGTTTGAGAGGAAAAAACTCTGCTTGCTTTCGTTTTCTGCGGTCTCTTCCTCCTGCGGTCGTGTCAGCATGTCCCTACTTGTTCGCGGGGTAAGCATCCGGCAGTTATCCGATACCTGTTGCTCGTCGGGAGTTTTCTTGCGTCAGAGTTTGTCGTATCTTTTGCTGAGGTTAGTCATATAATCCCTTAGCCTTGGTTTTTGCATTTTTCTTTGCTTTATTTCGACTTCTGGGGAGGGGTATTATGTCAAAGGGTTCTTCACGGGGAGCCCTAAGCAGACTGCCGCCGGTTGCCCCTGGTGACTTCACGCTTCGAGATTCTTCGCGGACGCGAACGGTATCGCGAAAAAGGCGAGCTGAAAAGGATAGTGGAGATAGCGCAGCGGCCGTTGTGGCGAAGAAAAGGAAGAAATCCGTTGTTCGCCCGCTGCCTACCGTCGATTGTCCAGCCGGAGGCGTTGCCGCCGGCGTTCTAGAGGTGGTGGTGGTTGTGCCGGAGGGTTTGATTACTGCAGAGCGGCCCCTTGCCGCGATTTACGAGGAAATGCGTGAGTGAGTATGGACGCGATCTCCAGGTACTTCTGGTAGCGAGGGTAAACGTTTTGAGAGAGCCGAGCGTCCTAAGAGGCCGGAGTCCCTTTCGGTCGAAGATGCCTATAGTATAATCGTCGCAGCAGACCTGCCGGCGATATCTGCGGTGTACCGACTCGGAGAGCCCTATGAATTAGTAGCTTTGGGTGAAGAGAATAGAGCCCATTATGCGGGTAGCGCGAATGAGCTCATCGTTTACGAAGAGCAATTAGAATCGGGGATGTGGCTGCCGCTCCTTCCCTTTTTTGTGGAGGTATTGAAGGAATATGATTTGTGTCCTGGGCAAATACATCCGAATGGCTGGAGAATGATGGTCGCTTTCTATTCGCTGTGTCGATCTGCCGGGTATCGGGCAACAGGTCTAGTCTTCCGAGAGTTTTTTAAACCGAGCAAAGGGCAGAGATCTCAACATGTCACGTTCTCCCACCAGAAATTCAAAGTGATGGGTGGGTTGAAGGATAAACTGTCCGAATACCGTCACCGCTTCTTTTTGGTGAGGAAACTCGATGGGGATTTTCCCTTTCGGGTTGTGTGGAACGACGACCCCATGGATTCCAGTCGGTGGCTGAAAACCCGACCGAAGCTCCCATTCGAGGAGAATTTGGTGACGCATTTGAAAGGTCTTTCGACGGACAAAGATCATAAGCAGGACGTAGATGAGTTAGTTCGTCATTTTCTGGCCGCTGGTTACTACATTTGGAATAAATGGCGGATGGCCGAACTCAGAGGGTGGTCGGCTGCGGATTTTGAGAAATGGAAACGGGGCTATAACTTCAAAGCTGGGGAGTTGGCGGAATTGGAGGCGATCTCCGTAAATGTTGCCGTCGTAGGTGAGGGGCTGGGATCTTATTCTGCCGTGTGCATTATGTCGTATATAATATGTTGTTTGTTATCCGGAAATCTGATGCTTTCCCCTTTTTGTGCATGCAGGTCCAGGAGATCCCCGTGTCAGTATGGATTTTGACCCTAATGAATTCAGTGTCGGTCTGGAGACCGCTGATGAGGCATTCGGAGGAGCTTCAGGTTCATTGGTTTCGTATTCCTCGCTCGAGGATGCGAACCAAGTGGTGCAAAGCATGGGAGGGGTTCTCGATGCACGGGAAGACGCTGACGGGGTAGTTGATGTCCCGCAAGGAAAGCCTGTGGCTGATCCAGTTGCCCAAGAACCTGAGGGAAATGCGAGGATGATCGCTCTTGAAGAAGAGACAGGTGGTAGTCCGACCCATGGGGTGCTTGCTCGGAAAAGAAAGAGGGATACGGGGAAAGCCGTTGATGAACATGTGGCTGGGGAGAAGTCCACTGATGAAGATGTTGCCGGGGCCAGTGAGGGTGTCAAGAAACCCTGTTCTGATGGCGGGACCGAGCTATCCGCTGATGTGCCAGATCGAGTAGGGGATCATCCGGAAACGGTCAAGAGGATGGAAATGAAAATTTCCAAGTTCAGGGATTATGTTATGAACTTGTCAGTGCATTTCGATATGATGACTTCCGATCTGGCTCGCGCGATGGCTCGTGTGGCTAGGGTTCCCGGTGAGCATCAGCGGATGGAGGGGGTTTCAAAAATGAACTTGGGCCTGGAGACCTTATCGGCCCTTGGTGTGGTGAGTTCTCCTATTCGCACTTTCAGCCTTGTTTTATTTCTTGCAAGCTTTTTGTCTTCTAATTTTTGTTCCCGTATGCAGTCTATTCAGAACGCAACCCGAGTTTTCGACATGTGCGTTAATGATGAACAAGTTTTTCGTGATATGGAAGAGGGTTTACGGAGATCTGTCGGTGATCTCGAGGAAGCGAATAAGAACTTGGCGGCTGCGCGGGAGCTTCTGGATCGTCGCGAGGCTGAGATTACCGTTTTGTCTGAGAAGCTGAAAGTAGAGACGGCTGGTCGAGTGGAGCTTTCTCAAAGGTTGAAACAAGATGTCGAGGAGATTTGCGCATACCGGGTGTTGCTCAGAATGGCGGTTGGGTGGATTCGTCGAGTAGCGGAGATTTTGAAGGAGAAAACGGGACGGGCGGCAGTGCTGGCCGAGGAGAACGACTCTCTTAAGCGACAACTGGAAGCTGTGCGCAAAGAAGCTGCTGATCTTCACGCTCTCGCTGGTCAGCGTGAGGAGAAACTCATAAAACTGGACCGCATGATGCTGATCACCGCAGCTCATTCCGCGGGTTACAATGTTCCTCCGGAGGTGATTTTTGCTCCGAATGTCTATGATAAGGCTGCTCAGGCGAAGGCTGTTGAGTTTTGTGGTCGTTTCAAGAAGCAGTAGGCAGTCTGTACTTTGTTGATTTTGCTTTTCCAAGATGTAATGATGATTCGTACAATCTGAATCTTTTTTGTGATATTGTATTGCTCCTAATTATGTTCTGCATGTTGATGTGATTGTAGTTCATTGTGATGTCTTTCATGTCTTTTCTTCGTTGTTCTATAAATAGGAGCCGGATTTTTCGGTATGGACTTGCACCCCTTTGCTTCCTTCTTTAGATAATTGCTTCGGGAGAATGTCGCTTCGGGACGTCGTCGATCCAGCCCGAGTGTTGGAGGTCCAGAAGGCAATATCGGTGATGCCACATCCCTATGTTTATTGCCCCCCGTCTGAGGAGAATGATGCGGAGAGGAAGGTGAGGTACTCGTCCCTTGTCTGGATGAACCGGGACTGGGCCTCGCAAAGGAGAAAAGTGGAGAGTGAGAATTCCGTTCCTTATACCGGATCTGTCACCGATTCCTGTGAGGTTGTTGTCAGCGCACTTTCTACAACAGAAAAGAAAATATGGTCTCATGAGGGCATCGGGTATCTCCTCCCCGATGAGACCGTCGCTCCGGTGCTCAATCCGCATCCTTCCTGGATCAAGAGGCTTCTAGCCGATGAGATGGAAAGGGTGATGAACTTGCCTCATGAGGTGGAGTACCGTCGGGTAGGGCGTCATGCTTCACCAACGCGTCCATGTGGACCGATGTTCGTCGATCCCATCAAACCGCGAAGCGTGGTTTTCCTGGAGTTTGCGAGGCAGGGTAGCCTGGGTCCCGTTCCTGCTAACCCTAACCATCGCGTGACCCATGTGGGCAAAGCCTGTTTGTATCATAGGCAAAACGGCCATAATACCGATGAGTGCGTAGACTGGAGAGCGATGCATCAAGATTTGATGGACGAGGAGGCAATCCCGGACCCTGATTGTCCTAAACCCATCTGAATGTTTGTGTTGTTTATCCGGTTTGGTGTAGTCTTAGTAGTTTCTGTAATGGCTCTATGTAGTAGTGCCTTTGTTTGTGGTGTAAGATCGTCGTTGTCTTTGTAATTTGCCATTTTATTTCAATCTATGCGTCATGTGAGATGATCTGAACGTTGAGAGTTTTTTATGTTTATGCTTGGATTAGGCGTATTCCAACTCGTTTGTATTAGGCGTTCGATATGATCGAAAAGCCGTAAAGGTCAGCACTTAAATGCTTGATTGGCGGAGAACCCGATAAGGTTCTGCTCGCCCAAAATCGTTAACCAAACGATAGTTAGACGATATAGGAGGCGTTCGATATGATCGAAGAGCCTTAATGTTTAGCATTTGAATGCTTGATTGGTGGAGAACGCGATAGGGTTCTGTTCGCCCAAAATCGTTAACCAAACGATAGTTAGACGATGTAGGAGGCGTTCGATATGATCGAAGAGCCTTAATGTTTAGCATTCGAATGCTTGATTGGCAGAGAACGCGATAGGGTTCTGTTCGCCCAAAATCGTTAACCAAATAATAGTTAGACGATGTAGAAGGCGTTCGATATGATTGAAGAGCCTTAATGTTTAGCATTCGAATGCTTGATTGGCGGAGAACGCGATAGGGTTCTGTTCGCCCAAAATCGTTAACCAAATGATAGTTAGACGATGTAGGAGGCGTTCGATATGATCGAAGAGCCTTAATGTTTAGCATTCGAATGCTTGATTGGCGGAAAATGCGATAGGGTTCTGTTCGCCCAAAATCGTTAACCAAATGATAGTTAGACGATGTAGGAGGCGTTCGATATGATCGAAGAGCCTTAATGTTTAGCATTCGAATGCTTGATTGGCGGAAAACGCGATAGGGTTCTGTTCGCCCAAAATCATTAACCAAATGATAGTTAGACGATGTAGGAGGCGTTCGATATGATCGAAGAGCTTTAATGTTTAGCATTCGAATGCTTGATTGGCGGAGAACGCGATAGGGTTCTGTTCGCCCAAAATCGTTAACCAAATGATAGTTAGACGATGTAGGAGGCGTTCGATATGATCGAAGAGCCTTAATGTTTAGCATTTGAATGCTTGATTGGTGGAGAATGCGATAGGGTTCTGTTCGTCCAAAATCGTTAACCAAACGATAGTTAGACGATGTAGGAGGCGTTCAATATGATCGAATAGCCTTAATGTTTAGCATTCGAATGCTTGATTGGCGGAGAACGCGATAGGGTTCTGTTCGCCCAAAATCGTTAACCAAATGATAGTTAGACGATGTAACCAAAATATTGTGAAACATGATTTGCGTATATTATTGATAATATCTTTTTAACGTTTGGACATTCTAGCTATTGTCGTAAACCAATCCGTCCAGAGAGGCAATTTTGTAAGCTCCGTTGTGGAGAACAGTGTCGATTTTGTACGGACCCTCCCATGATTGGCCGAGCTTTCCTTGAGCTAAAGGGGACTGCGCAGCTGCGGCGTCTCTGAGCACAAGGTCCCCAACCTGAAAAGTGTGGGGGTGAACTCTTCTATCGTGATAGCGCGCGATATTCTGCTTATGGGCCGTGATGTGTAACAGAGCATCAAGGCGCTCTTCTTCGAGTCGGTCGCCAGCTTCCTTGAGCTCTGCACTGTTGTCGATCTCTTCAAAATTGGTCTGTCGGGGGGAGCGAAGAATGACTTCAGCTGGTGCCATTGCTTCTGACCCATAGGCGAGGAAAAAGGGGTACAGCCTGTTCCCGTATACGGGGTGGTGCGGTATGACCATAAGATTGCCGCAATGTGATCGGGCCATGCCCTGCCTTGGTCGGTTAACCGTGCTTTGATCCTTCGAAGGAGCGTTCGGTTGCTTACTTCCGTGAGGCCGTTGCTCTGAGGGTGAGCTACCGATGTGTATCGACCTTTGATACCCCAGTCCGTGCAGAAATCGCGAAACTGATTACAGTCGAACTGCTTCCCATTGTCAGTGATGAAGGAATAGGGGACCCCGAAATGGTAAATAATAGCTCGCTTGAGAAAACTGATGACGTTGTCAGCGGTTATCTTGGCAAGGGCTTCAGCTTCGATCCATTTGGTAAAATGATCGACTGCCATAACCACGAAATGGTTTTGTGCTAAAGCCATTGGAAAAGGTCCGAGTAGGTCAATACCCCATACTGCGAATGGCCATGGTGTGATAATACCTTTGAATGGGGCCACCGGGGCGTGATGGGTATTGGAGTGTAGTTGACATGCCTGACAACTGCGGACCAGGCGTGTTGCGTCGGAATCCATGGTCTGCCAGTAGAACCCCTGGAGCCGGGCCTTCTTCGCAATTGTTCGGGCTCCCTGATGCGAGCTACATACACCCTGGTGAATTTCCTTAAGACAGTGATCTCCCTCTTCCTCAGATATACAACGCAACCAGGGATGCGTGGCTGATTTGCGGTAAAGTAAGCCATCCTGTAATGCATAACGCCAAGAACGCCGGACCATTAGGGATGCCGCTGTCCGATCTGCTGGAAGTGTCCCATCCCGAAGGTACCCGATAATTGGGTTTCTCCATCCTCCTGCCGCGGCGTCTGCCGAGTCGATCTGTAGTGAATTCTCGGTGCGAAAAGCTGGGGCGCTCATAACCTCGATCAAGGTGAGCGGGTCACTAGACTGTTCGCCTGCTGCAAGGGCAGCGATAGCGTCTGCCTCCTCGTTTTCTTCTCACGGGACTAACACCAGATCAAGGGTTATTCCTTTGTTTTTGAGATCATTGAGTAGGGACGTGGTGAGGGTCAGGTATTGACACATCGTCGGGTCCTTTGCTTGATAAGCTCCGTTGACATGGCTAACGACCAGCTTCGAGTCCGAGCATATTGTCAACCGGCCAGTGACTATTGTTTTTGATAGCCGGAGGGCGGCGATCAAGGCCTCATATTCGGCCTGATTATTGGTGGTCGGGAAATTCAATCGGACGGCGTACCGTAAGCGGAGATTGTTGGGTCCTTGAATAGCTATACCGGCGCCTGCCCGTCCGGGAGCGCAAGACCCGTCGATGCTCATCGTCCAGACATCGTCCGTGCGTGCTGGCGTTGCCGTAAGTTTGGTGTTAGCATGGCTGGTAAACTCGACAATGAAATCGGATAAAGCCTGAGCCTTGATTGTCGTGCGGGGCTCAAAATGGATGTCAAACTGGGAGTGACGAACAGACCAGTTGGTGATACGCCCGGAAACCTCTAGCCTTTGGACGGCCTTTTTTAGCGGATAGTTGGTCCTGACGATGATCGTGTGCGCTTGGAAATATGATCTCAAACATTCTGAAGCTTGTGTGATGGCGAAAAGGGCTTTTTCCACCTCGGAGTATCGGATTTCGGCTCCCTTCAGCACTCTGCTCAGGAAATAAATCGGAAAAAGCTCTGTCCCCTCCTCCTGAGTTAAAACGACCCCTATTGTTTCATCCGTGATGGTGAAATATAAGTGAATGTCCCGTTCTGGCTTCGGCACCGAGAGTAGAGGGGGGGTTGCGAGGAAAGTTTTTATGGCGTTGAACGCGGCCTGGCAATCAGTCGACCACCTAAAGCGGTGCTCTTTCTTGATTGCTTTATAGAACGGGAGACATCGCTGAGCCGAGCAGGAGATGAAACGTCCCAGAGCGATGATTCTTCCATTGAGCCTTTGCACCCCTTGCAGGTCGCGTGGTGGCTCCATTGCTAAAATGGCTTCGACTTTCGCGGGGTTAGGCTCGATGCCTTTTTCCGACACTACGCAACCCAGAAATTTCCCACTACGAATTTCGAAGAAACATTTTTCCGGGTTCAGCTTGAGGTTATAGGCTCTGAAGATTTTAAATACTTCTGCTAAATCTCGCGAATGGTCGCTCTCTTCGGTGCTCAGGACCACCATGTCGTCGATGTACACCTGTACCGTCTTACCGATGAGATGGGCGAACATCCTATCTACCAAATGCTGGTACGTGACCCCTGCATTCTTTAACCCGAAAGGCATGATGTTATAGCAATATGTCCCTTCATGCGTAATGAAAGAGGTCTTTTCGGCATCGGCAGGGTCCAAAGGGATCTGCTGGAAACCGGCAATGGCGTCAAACTGAGATAAGATCCTTCGACCAGCCGTTTGGTCGAGGAGTTGATCTATGTTAGGCAGCGGATAAGAATCCTTAGGGCAAGCTTTATTGACATTCGTGAAATCTACACACATACGGTACTTTCCACTGGCTTTCTTTACAAGTACAACATTAGAAAGCCAGTCCGGATAGTTGACCTCGCGGATAAATTTTACAGCTAGGAGTTTGTCAAATTCTGCTTTTACTGCCGCCTGCTTGTCTTTCGCCTGCACTCTCATCTTTTGCTTCATTGGTTTGACAGAGGGGTCGATATTCAGCTTGTGCATTGCTCTCTCAGGTGCGACCCCCGTGATGTCTTCGGTGCACCAGGCGAAAACATCCGAATGCTCCGTTAGGACAGCCTTGATTTCCTCGGTCAGCGGGGAAGCGAGTTTCGTTCCCATTTTCACTGTCTTGCTATCCCCAAGGATACAGTCGTCAGCTGGCTCAATGGGCACGGGATTGTAACCCCTCATGTCCATCAGACCGTCCTCTAAGTAGAGCGCTGTTCGAGGTTGAGTTGCCTCCCACTGCAACTTTTTGGCCAGCATACGGTCACCCTGGACGGTGATCTTCCCCCGCGGAGAGGGCAACGTCAAGCACAATTCATAGATATCCACCGTGGCCCTCAGGGCGGCCAGGAGAGGCCTTTCGATAATGGCATTGTAAGCCAGGGGGATATCGACCACCACCCATTCCGC
Source organism: Euphorbia lathyris (assembly GCF_963576675.1). Classification (NCBI taxonomy): domain Eukaryota; kingdom Viridiplantae; phylum Streptophyta; class Magnoliopsida; order Malpighiales; family Euphorbiaceae; genus Euphorbia; species Euphorbia lathyris. The sequence continues at coordinate 90,094,835 of NC_088910.1, forward strand.
GGTATCCTCGACCTCTTCTACCCCTTCGGCCAAGATAGTCGGTAGTGTAATAACTCCCTTTACCGGCACTTCGATTTCAGAGAGGCCGACCAGGGGGAAAGTCCCGGCCCGGAGGGCGGTGCGAGTATTCTTCATTGCGCGGAGAGCCGCCCAGGTGAGCAGGTTCACCGAACTTCCGGTGTCCACATGTTGGAAATAGGGCTAAGGTATAGCAGCGGAAATATAAAAATTTTAGCCTACTTCCTTTTAACCATAGGATCCGTTAATCGTTATTTCATATAAAGAGGGATAAGAAGATATACCTTTCGATGATCAATCTACCGTTGCAAACGAAGTGCCCACAACTTCAAAAAAGATGTAAACTGTTTACCAATCTGCCCCTATTCGAAATAGACCTTCCAGACCTCCGAACGACGATTCCTTCGGTGGAAACGTGGAAGAATGTGTCTAGAAGCTACTGTCCAAATATCGCGACGATCCGACGGTTCAATCTCCAGGAATCCTCGAAATAGTGAACTGACCTGATGTAGGCGAAGAAAAACGAATTTCTCCCTTTTGATTGTTTTTCTTCTTTTATGAACACGGTGAGGTTAAATTAGAATCAACCCTTATGAGATGTAACCAAAATAGATTACCTCTAATTAACCAACACAAGATCAAGGAGAAAGAGGGATGAATTAGATTAATCAATCGATGGAATGCCGAATGAATTCTTGTCCACGAACTTGGGGATGGAATTCACTTTCTCTCTCTAGCTAGTAGATTTCGAAAATCACAAGGGGTGGGGCTAGAGTGTGTGTCGAAATTCACTAGGTAAGGGGTATATATATTATCTTGTCTCTAAACCCTAGTTAGATAGGATTAGGTTACTTAATAGCAATCCAATTCGGAATAGGATTTCCAATTATTATCTTACTATATATCTAATATAATTAGGATAATAATAAGTAACCTAGTTAGATAATAATAGGAGGACATTAATCCAATTAATAACTCCTAACTTGATTATCTCTTAATTAATTTAATTTCACAATCCTAATCCAATTAGGAAGAGTGGAATAAATTAATTCCCTTCCTTTAATACATATAATTTCGACCCCCCCTTATCCATGGGCCTTACTGGGCTCAACTGGGCTTCCATCTATTAATCAGATCCATCTCTCTTTTGTTTCCAAGTCTTATGTGTGATCCATTAGGTCCTTACTACTTCTGGCCGTATGCAACTATTAAATTAATTTCTCCAAGAATTATATTTAATCCTTGCATAACGGAATGATGAACAGAGCATGTTATCGGCATGTCCGTAATCATTCCCACAGAGTCCATTAAGAAGACAGGTTGATTCTGCCGTTAACCCTTCCGTATTAGTTACAGTATAATTCGATCCTTTATCAACTACATCCTTGAACTGAATCTTATGACTATGGATGATGTCAAGTCATATATAGCGAGACGTTCGTTTTACTTGTACAGGCCGAGTCAACTCAAATAGATAGGTCAAGTGAAATCTGTATTTCTACTCTTAAGCTATCACCTTGCAAGGATTTAGAGTCGAGTCTTCCACAAGCGATCCTTGGACGTATCTCCCATTCGTCAGGAGTGATAAATGCTCAATCCAATGTATAACTACCCTGACATTACCTCATGTGACACCCAACCTTTGCAGTTCACACCCCAGAGTCATCTCTGTTAAGGATAGTGGGACCACGCGATCAAAGTCTCACATTCAGTAATTCAGGATGACCAATTAACATTCCTTTGAGTCTGAGGATTATTTATACCTATTAATACCAATGAGATGAACAGGTGTCAAGGACGAATCTACCCATCCTGTTATCTCAAATCGGATCCCCAATCCTAATGAACGACGTTTCATCGGATCTATGTAACTGTCCAGATATCTATATATGTGAAGCTTGTGAGATCAGCTTTCTGTCGGACAGAAGACATTGTTACATACAAGTCTCAACAGTGATATGTCAATCCTAAACATCTCACTTGACTTGGGGTGGTTTTAAGTTTATTAGTTTATTATAAAGTCTTGTCTCACTTCATGCTTGTATGAACACTTTATAATCACTTTAAACAAACTTACGGATTTCCTTTTATTAGACTTTATTTAGTGCTGTAAAAGGGTTTGCCTTTATATAGTTATTAAACATATATCTTATTAAAACAAATGATATAAAGAACAATTCATTTACAATAAGTTTGTATCCTGCAACAATTGTCTATAGGACACTAAACCCCAACATAAGCACTCGGTGAGTTTTAAAACATGCGATGCTAATGGTGACAACAAGGGCCTCCGAGTGGCTAGTTCGGAGTGGAGGCTGCACTGTTAACGTCTGTCCGATCGCCTTTCTCTTTCGGGAGCAGTCGGGCGGTGCGGAAAGTGCCGGTGCTCCTTCCCTTATGACGTGTATTTCCCCATGGTACCTTGGCCTCTTTTGCTCCTCTGCTCGCCCCGCCTCCCTCTGCTTCGGGCTCTGCTCTCTTTGCCTGCTCGCCTTTGGTGGCGCCCCCTGCTCCGTGATTCGCTCGACCTCTTTCTGTAGTTGATAGCAGTTATCCGTGGAGTGTCCAGAGGATCTGTGATACTTGTAGTATTCCTTTTCTGCCCGGGTTTTGCCCTTGTCTCCGACCGGAACCTGCTGCGTGAACCGATGAGGCTGATGCTGAGTGGCGTAATGCACCTCCTTGCCCCAGGATCGATCCCCTCTTCGCTCCGGGTTTGCACGCTCAGCCCGGGCTGGAAAGGGCATCGGAGCCTCCTTGCGGACTCGGACCTCCTCTCGCGATTCCGGGGCCGCTCTGCTTCTATCTTGTTTGTGCGTGTCACCTTTGGCCTTGTCCCTCTCTGTCTCCTCGTATCCGGTGGGTCGGTCACAGTCATCGTATCGGACAAACGTTTGTGCCATGGTTATCAGTTCTTCGAAAGATCTAGGCATCTTTCGGAAACACTTCTGCTTTAGAGGCTCGCAAGTGGTCCCCTTTGCTAAGGCGTCGTGGGCCACCTCCAGGTTGAGGCCTTTGACTTGCGAGGCCATGTGATGGAACCTTGATAGGAAATTGCGCAAAGGCTCGGTTGTTCGCTGCTTAAGACCGTTGAGGTCCGAACTGATTTTCCTGACCTTTGCCGCTGCGGCAAAGCGGGAGAGAAAAAGGTCCTTCATGAGATCAAAAGAATCGATGGACTCCGGGGCAAGTCCCCGGTACCATTCCTGCGCGCTGGACGAGAGAGTAGTGGGGAAGACCTTGCACATGATGTCTTCGTCCTTTGAGTATAAATTTATGGTGCTCATGAATGACGCCACATGATCGTTAGGATCCTCGGTCCCTGAGTATTGGGCCAGTCGAGGAGCTTTCCAGTCACGCGGGAACCTCTTCTCGATAATCCTTTGCACCAGTGGCGTTTTGCTGGAGGTGATGCTCCCTCCCATTACACCCCCTAGGCCCTTCTGCCTTTTGGGCCTTCCTGGGCCTTTGGGCCCATGATTCATATCCCGAATCAGTAATTAACATAAAACAATATGTACAATAACTATCTGATTACTAATCATTTCAAAATATGTTGACATGGTTTTTACATTATGTTTATTCGTTTTGATATGAAATTTGTTGAAATTAGTAAAGAGTTTTTTGTTTTGTTTACGTGTTTCATTATTTTAGGATTCTTGGATTATGTTTCTCTAAACACATATGACGCATAGAAGATACTCCATCACTATATTATTGTTTTTGCCTTTAAGTGGAGATAAATCTAACTGTCATGTCATTGTTAATAAGGATTAGCTGTTGTTATAGCTGTAATTGAACTTCATTTTTTTTTTTTATCGATTTACAAATTAGCTTTGATTGTTGTAGTGATGTTTTTGAATGTGTAGATCCTTGGAATCGGAATTTTGATGACGTTATAGTTGATGAATTCATTTTCTCCAATCTAGATGCCTCTATGACGGTTAATTAGATTTGCAATTTCTTCCATTGATCTTGTCTTTTTGTTTGTGATGCTTGTGCGTTTTTTAACTCCATTTTGTTTGAGTTTGTGGTGAATCTTTGTATTTGAAAACTAAACGGATTGAAGAAGATAGATTGTTATCAAAATGAGATATTAGAGTTTGGAATGGAGAGATCGAAAATTGATTGGTATTTTTTTTAGTGGATTACTAAACCTAGCCACCATTTCCCACCCCTAGCCCCATGAAAAGACGAAATTGCCCTTTCAACAAATTCACTCATCTTCTCAAATTTTCAAATCCTCTCAAAAACACAAAAAATACAACTCTCCAAAATCTAATCCGGACTAATTTGATAAAGAAAAAACATGGGAAATGACTAATAATACATAATTTTGTTCAAAAATATGTTTTATTTACGATTGTTATAAGTAAAATCGAATGATTTTTTAAAAATCAAATTTTCGGTATCGGGCATGTGAAGAATATGCCTCCACCATAGGTGGGGCGTATGAACATCACCATAGGTGGAGGTATATTGTTCATATGCCTCCACCTATGGTGGGGCGTGATGTTCATACGCCCCACCTGTGGTGGAGGCATATTCTTCACATGCCTACGTGAGAATTTTTTTTTTCTAATTTTACATTTTAATTATTATTATTCTAAATAATTATAAATACTATAATTATTCTAACAAATTGTAAATATTATTTTGAGATTGATATTTATAAATTCGAAGAATTTTTTAAATTTTTTACTCTAATTCGTACAAAAGACAGTATATTTTTAATATTTTTTTCTTATTTCTTTCACATCCCAACATATGTTTGTGATTTGTTACTGATAAAATAACGCATGTGTGAAGTGTAGATGACAAGATTCATGACCGAGAAAATAGTTTGATAAAATACTGGTAAAATTGCTCTTGGCTTCCAACATTAGGGATAAAATTGTACAATTTTAGACGTTAGGGGTAAAATTGCTCCTGACCTAAAACGTTATGAGTATTTTTGCACCTTAACCCTAAAAACAATAAGTTCTAAACAATTCTAAATATTAAAAAATTACCACAAGTCAATTCGTCCGGTTCCATGGAATAATAATAATTAAAATATAAAATTGAAAAAATAAATTCACACGTGAGCATGTGAACAGTCTTTCTTAAATCTATCACACATCGATTCATTGAGGAATGGAACCGGACGAATTGGCTTGTTGTAATTTGTTAATATTTAGAATTCTTTAGAACTTATTGTTTTTAACACATGTTTGATACTTAATGTATATTATTTAATTATAATGTTAATAATTATAATATTTAAAATTTTTTAGAATAATTATAATATTTATAATTGTTTAGAATAATAATAATTAAAATGTCAAATTGGAAAAAAAATCACACGTGGGAATGTGAACATCACGCCTCACATTATTTAATTATAATATTAATAATTATAATTCAAATTATAATGTTAATAATTATAATATTTAGAATTTTTTAGAATAATTATAATTTTTTAGAATAATAATAATTAGAATTTAAAATTGAAAAAAAAAATACTACGTGGTGGGACATGTGAACATCACGCCTCACTACGTGGTGGGGCATGTGGCTATCACGCCTCACCACGTGCCCCACCACGTGGTGAGGCGTGATGTTCACATGCCCCACCACGTGGTGAGGCATGTGGCTGTCACGCCTCACCACATGGTGAGGCATGTGACTTTCACGCCTCACCACGTGGTGAGGCATGTGATAGCCACACGCCCGTGTTTCGTAGAGAGAAAAAAAAATTTCTAAAGACCAAAACTAATAAGGATAGTTTGGTCATTTCATAGGGTTAGGGGTGGGAAATTAGGGCTGTGTTTAACAACACCTTTTTTTTATTGAGAGTTATGGAAGAAATGTTATATAGTTTGGCGTTTTAGGAATTTAAGAAAATTGCATTTTAGAAACGTTGACTTTGGATTTTTTTTGTTGTATTGGATATTTTTTATGGAAAATTAGGAATAGATAGTCTATTTTATAGTATTTAAGTGAAATCTTTATTTCTGAAGAAATATGACTAATGCCTTGTTTGATAAACCACTTAATTGCTTAAATTAAAATGTTAAGCACTTATTTAATTTAAGTGCATTTGATAACGGTTGTTTTTCTACCACTTAAATTAATTAATTAAGTTAAAAACCACTTATTTTGATAAGTCAAAATATTTAACTTATCATTTTAAGTTAAATATTATCAACTAATATTTTTTTTAAATTAAATCATTCAATATTTTCAGCACTTATAATATTCAGCACTTAAAATTCAGTACTTATTTTTTCAGCACTTAATTTTCAGTTTTATCAAACAGCACCTAAGTGAATGTTTGTTTCAGCTTTTCATATTTACCTTTTAGCTTTTCACTTCAGATGATAATATAGTATTTAATTTATAAAGTGGATTGCTATTCGTTGTCCCTATTTTCCTTACCGTCGCCTCCTGTTTAACATTTTTGCCCTTTTCATTTTTCATTTAAAAAAGTGAAATTCTCTCAACCACGAAGAACAAAACAAAGAAAAATCATGCCTCCAAAACAAGGAAAAATAATTGAACATCTAAGTTTCGTATTTACCAATAATCTGAAATTTAACGAATTTAACTTGAAACGGAATTTTTTTTCGTTGAATTTGCACTAAACGGGTAGCCCATACGGTCCGGTCCATGGACCGATAGCATGAACTACCCTATTTTACCTAGGCAAAACGGGTAGACTACCCTATTTTGCCTAGGCAAAATGGGTAGGCTACCCTATTTTGCCTAGGCAAAATAGCGTAGCCTACCCGTTTTGCTTTAGAAAAAATGGGTTTATTTATTTATTTTTTAATTATAATAAATATTAATTATAGATAAATTATGTATTGATTGGAAATAAAAAATACGTATTGAAGTGTCCAATTAATTTTTATTTGGTAAATTATATTTATTTACCTTTTAGAACGTAAATTTAATTATACATAAATTATGTATTAACTGGATAGAAAAAACGTATATATAAATTATTGATTGGAAATAAAAAATACGTAAATTATGTATTGCACGCGTTAATACGTAATTTATCTATAATTAATATTTATTATAATTAAAATAAATAAATTTATTTTCCCTAAAGGAAAACGGGTAGCCTACCCGTTTTCACCTAGACAAAACGGGTAGGCTACCCTATTTTGCCTAGGCAAAACGGGTAGCCCACCCGTTTGCCTAGGTGAAATAGGGTAGTTCATGCTATCGGTCCATGGATCGGACCGTATGGGCTACCCGTTTAGTGTAAATTCAACGAAAAAAAATCCGTTTTATTCTTCGTGGTTGAGAGAATTTCACTTTTTTGAATGAAAAATAAAAAGGGCAAAAATGTCAAATAGGAGGTGACGGTAAAGAAAATAGGGGCGAAGAATAGCAAAACCCTTTATAAAACATCAGTTATTAGCCTTTCTTATGGAAACACCCATTTTGGAGCATTCGAGAAAAATCTTTTGTATTTATTAGATTTTGACTAAATTACACTATCATATTATACTGCTATTCTCAATGGGATTTCTATTAAATAGCTTTTTTTATCTATTGATAAAAAGAATTATTAAGTGAAACACTGTCACACTCATAAGATGTCCGTGGCGGATATACGTATGTTGAGATGGATGTGTGGTCATATGAGAAAGGATCGGGCGAGTAATGAAATAATTAGGACTAAAGTAGGGGTTACATCTATTGAGAATAAAATGAGGAAAAACCGACTAAGGTGGTTTGGCCATGTAAGACGAAGAGTGCTTGATGCGCCGGTTAGGAGGACTGAAGAGTGGCAAAGGGATGTAGTGGTGAGGGGTAGGAGAAGACCTAAGCAAACTTGGAGGAGGGTGATCGAGAGTGATATGAGTTTATTGGGGATTCTGAAAAATATGGTAGTGGATAGGAAAGAGTGGAGAGAGAGAATTTGTATCGCTGACACGATTTGATTTCACGGTTTTATATGATGGTTCATGTTAGCCGACCCCGAATCATTTCGAGACTAAGGCTTTGTTGTTGTATTGATAAAAAAAAGAATTATTTATGAATATTTTTTACTTTTTAACATTATTTTGTTATCCGTATTTTTTATGAATATTAGTATAAATTTTATTTGTTTCATACTTATTAGTCTTTTGACATTTTAATAGCGACAACTTGATTTTTCAAACACTATTTATAAACTGTGTTGTAGATTTTCCAAACACTACTTGAGCTTATATATACTACTCACCAGAGGCGGATCCAGCCTAGAGCCCGGGGGCCGAAGCCCCCCGGACATCGGTTCCGTCCTTATTGGAGTATCTCTTTTCTATAAAAAAAATCAATTTCTTACTTTTGAGATTCAATTAACTTAATTTCTAAATTAAATTTTATGAAAATTATAAAAAAATTATAGCTAAAAATAAAAAAAGTGTGAAAATGTTACAATTTTTAGCTAACATATAAAAAACCATAAAGTTTAAGTGTGCTAGAAGAATGTTAGAAAAATTTGTCCAACCCTAATAGGCTAGACTTCGAAAATTTAAAAATCGAACTAAAATTAGCCCCCAAATGTCAATTCCTGGATCCGCCACTGCTACTCACTGCATACTCACATTTAAACCCTGATAACTAACTATATCTAGGATAGCCAGACTCCATATCCCATATCTAGCAAATTTACTCATCAAGCAACTCCAATAAACCAGCTCCCCCAAATTCTCAAATATCAATGAAGTGAATGGGTAGGAAGAATAACATCCCATCATGAAACCCATCTTATGCCCCATTTGTTTTGCACAAATATATTTTATGTAAGCAAAATATTTTCCTGTTTTTTTAGTGTTTATTTACTTGAGAAAATTAGTTTTAGCAATTTTACCCTTAACGTCTAAAATGGTGCAATTTTACCCCTAAATTGAGTCAATTTCAGATACTATTATAAAACACGTTCATTATTCTGCACCAATTACATAATAATTCGTTCTAAAAAAATAATTTCATGTCTTTTATAATTTAATAATAGAATTTGAGATTAATGTTTATAAATTCGATGGATTTTTTGCATTTTTTTTTCTAATCCGTACAAAAAGACATTTTTTTTTTCACATCGCAACGAATGTTTGTGATTTGTTACTTATAAAATGACACACGTATGAAGTGTAGATAACAAGATTCATGACCGAAAAGACAGTTTGATGAATTATTTTTGAAATTGACCCAATTTATCAACGTTAGGGATAAAATTGCTCTTGGCTATAAATATTAGGAGTAAAATTGCACCATTTTAGACATTAGGGGTAAAATTACTCCTAACCCAAAACATTAGGGGTATTTTTGCACCTTAACCCAAAAAAAAATTAAATTAATCAACAACAAAATATATGAAAAGTGAGAAAATAATTTTATCCTTTTAAAAAAATTAAAACATTTTTCTAAACTTTTTGAAACCTTGCTGCATTTCTTATTACCCTTTTACAAAAACAGTAACCACCCTTCATTTTTTTTATTTTTTACTGTTGTAACCGAACACCAAAAAAAATATTTTCCAATAAAAAAATTTCCCTTCCCCAATATTTTTGGGCAAACAAAGCATATGCATTCATCAGGTATTTGACACCAAACTTATTCGATGAAAACAGAGGCTCTTCTGCTTCTCACAACGTACCAACTGTACTAGAAAAATCGATCCAGCCATTCAGTTCGTTAATTAACAAGGATGGCAAACATAATACAGAACAACAGCTTCAACACATCATTATTTGTACGCAGAAACAGCACATCATGCATTCATACTTCCACAGCAAAGAATTCAAAAAAACTTCTAAAAATGAAGATATTTTCAGAAATAAAAGATCAGGAGGAGCCCAGGCAGCATATAAAGAGAGAAATCTACGCAACAAGGAATTAATAGAAAACAAAGCATCATCTTCCAAAAAAAAAAAAAAACAAAGCATCAGAAAAGAGGGAAAACAAGGTACACATGGACATAATATCACAAGTACTGTCATAGTAACCATTGTAAAGGGGGGCATAATGCCATAATGTGTCATCTCTAGCAACAAGTCGAGTTATATAAACTACCAATTAGCAAAGTAGACTACCAGAATACAGAAATCCAGCGTTTGATCAGCACAGTAGATAGACAAGTAGAAGCATGAAAGTAACCTATATGAACAAACAGCAGTTGTTCTCTAGGCTCTTTCACCGCGAATTCGCCTAGCAAGTTGGATATCCTTTGGCATAATAGTGACCCTCTTGGCATGGATAGCACAAAGATTAGTGTCCTCAAACAACCCAACAAGATAGGCCTCTGCAGCCTCCTGAAGTGCAAGAACTGCATGGCTCTGAAACCTCAAATCCGTCTAAACACGAAAGAAAACCAGAATACTTCAACAATCAAAACACACATAAACAGAATAAATTTAACAAAAACCCATGATTGTTCCAAGAAGTTATAACCTTGAAGTCTTGTGCTATCTCACGAACAAGACGTTGGAAAGGAAGCTTGCGTATCAAAAGTTCAGTACTTTTCTGGTATTTACGGATCTCACTATACAACAAAAATGGAGTTACACATGTTTAGTTACAGCAGTTCAATTAAATTCCATGGGAAGAATATAAAAAAAAATTTGTAGTGAGATGAGAATGGAAATCCCTACCGGAGAGCCACGGTACCAGGGCGATAACGATGTGGCTTCTTGACTCCCCCAGTAGTTGGTGCAGACTTTCTTGCAGCCTTTAAATTCAAAATGAATAGCCAAATATCAGAAATTCAGAACGTATTCCATGGTGGTATAACACCACAAAAAAGATAGCTATCCTCAATAGTCAATAAGCTAATATATAAGTACAAAAAAAAAATTGTTTTCTCTTGACCAATGACACTGATTACCAATCACCACGCCATTGTCTACCAGACTACCAAGAGGCAGAATAGTGGGTAACTATAAACAGGATCACAATACAACCAGATGTACTTTTTTACCATTTGAATAGATCACATGTTATTCATTATAACAGAAATAATAAAAAGTGTGAAGACATCTATGATGTAACAAACACTTCATTTGAACACCATGATTTCTCTGTTTTGCTTCATCATCACAGCTCTGGCATACATCTCAACAAACAGGAAATTTTGATGCAAAAAATTGTGTTAGCAAAATTTCTGCTGAATTATAGCTCAGAAGAGCCAAGACGTAGGGTAGTTTAGGAAGATTTCAGAATTCCGAGGTAGTTGCTTATGCAACATCTTATAAGTACAGTATATTTGTACTTCAACTTCAGTGTTTATCTCCTAACCCAAAAATAAAGCCGCTACAGATTATGGATATCCAGGCAAGTTCAAAAAAAAAAAATACTGTTTGGAAAACAAAAATCAATGACATATAAGTTTACACCAGAAACTTAAGTGTATGACCTTCCTCCCAATAATTGTGTAGAATCTAGCTATAATAAGGTGCTTGTTAAAAGAATCACATACATGAAAATGAAACTGAAGTTTAACTTAGATAACTGAGTAAATTCCTGAACTAGAATATTAGCATATGCAATAAACAGAAAATTCGATAGTACGTCAATCAATAAAAATTCGCTTAATGAATAAATCCTTAAGATGGCGTCAATCAGCAGAAATTTTGGAAAAATGAGTACTAAGGCACTGTATATACAGATAGGGCTGTAACCAAGCTGAGACTGAGCTTCGGCTCGTCATAATGTTAACGAGCTCAAAGTTTCAGCTCGGCTCATTTAGAAACTTTGTCTTGTTCGCGAGCATAGCTTGTGAGCAGCTCGTTTCTTTTATTCACGAGCATAGCTTGCGAGCAGCTAGTTTGTTTTATTCACAAGCGAAATAATATTAAATAAAATAACATGAAATAATACAATTTTAGATGATTTAGAAGAAGAAAAAACTAAATCTTTTCCATATCCTACAAACCTAAGTAATATCAAATAAAAAAAATTGGAATAGACATTATAATTATTAAAATCAAATAATATTAGATATTATTCATTAGCTTATTCAACCGCTTCAGTTTGTTTAGGAGCTTCTATCGATGCTCAAGCTCGACTCATTTAGGTATTAAATCTCTAAATCGTGTATTCTCGAGCAGCTCGTTTATAGATAGACAAATAAACAGATAAATACAGCCAAACTTTTATGGAACCGGCCACCAACCCGCTCATGAGCTGCTCGGTCATTTAAAGCCGTATATACAGACATATAGGCAACAACAGCGAGAAAAAAGGGAAAGAAACGTACCTTGGTGGCGAGTTGTTTGCGGGGAGCTTTTCCACCGGTGGATTTCCGAGCGGTTTGTTTTGTACGTGCCATTATTCACCTGCAGAGAAGAAAAATCATAAAGCTACTGAGGAAAATGCCTCGATTATGCACAGATCGGAGAACATATACATTGACGATATTTAGGGTTTCTTCGAATACCTTAGAGAAGAAAGAGTCGTAATTCCGGATTCGAAAATGTGGCCGGAAGACAAATTGTTCTCGCTTGGATTTTATATAGGGGGAGTGGATTGAGTTGCTAGCAACGACGTCGTAACATTGTGTGGCGCAGATTTCGCTGTTATTATTAATTGGCCTAATACACAAATAACCCCTGAACTTGTTCAAATGTTGCAGCTGCCCCCTCCAACTTTCAATTGTAACAATTTACCCCTTAAACTTGTCTAATTGTAAAACATAACTCCAAATTGGGAATTTTCTTACCTCGTACTTGAAGCAACCATAAAAACGTTTCTCCGGATTCGTATCACGCTAAAGATCTGATTATCACATTCAACCGAGCGTTGCAGCTTTTGTATTTTACATGTTTCTTCAATTGCAGTCTATGTCAGCAATTTGGGGTTATATTCTATAATTGGACAAGTTTGAGGGGTAAGTTGTTATAATTGAAAGTTCGAGGGGGAAGTTGCAACATTTGGACAAGTTCAGGGGTTATTTGTGTATTAGGCCTTATTAATTTATAGGTAAATAATTTATGCAATAAGTACCAAAAAGATTTTTAGGAAAGTATCAATTTAGCCTCCACGTACAAAATAGCACTAATATAGGTTTAACGTTAAAAAAATGTACCAATTTAGGTCTCGATAACAGAACGTGATACGTCATTCACATTACTCCGTTAAGTTCTGTAAATATATGTGGATAGAGAAATCAGAATTTATGAATGATGTATCACATTCCGTTATCGATGCCTAAATTGGTACACTTTTTTAAACGTTAAGCATATATTAGTGATATTTTGTACGTTGAGCCTAAATTGATACTTCCCCGAAAACCATAGGTCTATTTTCATACTTTGTCCCATAATTTATCAGTTCCTTTCTTTTTATCTAACACAATGTTTAGTCTTCCTATTTTGAAAAACATATTATAAGTTTCATATCCTTTGTCATTGATAACTCTCTGATCCTTCTGTCTATTATTTTTTTAGATTCTTAACTATTATACTTGGCATTAACATAACTATTTTATATCGTACTATGGCTGTTCTAAAAGATACGATATGTTCAATTAAAAATTTAAAAGAAATAGATAAAATGACCAAAAGGTTAATATTGACAGAAGATAAAAACTTTATAATGTATTTTTCAAAATATGGAAACTAACAGTATTTTATCTAAAATATGAAGATTAATAAATTATTTACCCTTAGTTTATTATTTAGAAAACAGGTACAAATATTTTTGACATAATACATTTATGGTCCCTCAACTTTATAAAGAGCACATTGATCCCATAACTTATTAACATTTCATTCAACCTTTAAAATATGGTCAACATGGCCGGTTTAAATATCGAACCAAATCAAATAGAATCGAACCATATTAGCATCTTTTTTTATAGACATGGCTAAACCAAATTAGAATTCGGTTTAATTCGGAACGATCCAAAATATTTTGGTCTGATTATTATCGAAAAAATCCTGCAACAATAAAATGACAGAAAAAACATAATCTCCAAAGTTACACAAACACTAAGTCTCGAATCCTTACCATTCTGTAGGTTATGGTTGTGTCCTTCAGATGGTTGTATCCTTCAGATAACCACCCACAGATAGCATTTTGCGCCTTTTCTGCTACCCGAGCACATCTGTCATATTGGCCAGTTTACGAGCCAACATAGAGTTGGTTAAGTCTTCATCCGCGTGCATCTTTTCGACAAATTATAGGAAAAGACGAGCTTAATCTCCATGTTTATGATGAACACCCCATTTCTCGCAACGGAACCGATGGACGGGCCTGCAACAAGCGAATCACCCTCGTTTACTGCATCACTATCGATGGTCCCTTCATCCACTAATGCTACCAGGATACCCTCCAACATAACATTAGCTCTTGCGCTCTCCCTAATTGAGATTGATGTCCCAACAATACTTTGCATCACTTGATTCACATCATCCAAGTTACGGGTGTTCAACATTTTATCCAATCCATGGATTTAACCCAATCCAATCCAATCCCAAAACCAAAATAACTAGTTTACTGTTTATTTATTCTATTAGATTGATTTTAGCCAAACCAATACAATTTTAATACATATATAAAATTATTTAACTAGCTCTTACAATCATCAAACCTAAAACGACCAAAATCTTCACATACATATCCTACTTCATGCCTTCACCCAAAAGTTTCCACTATCGATTCTTGAGTCAACTTGCTACATTCTTCAATAGATTTCTAGAATTCTAGTATTTTCTATAATTTCATATTTTTAAAATTTCAGTATTTTCTGGAATTTCATATTTCTAGAATTCTAATATTTCCTAGAATTCCGGATTTTTGGGATTTCTGCAAATCCAGTATTTTTTGGAATTGTAGATTTATGAAATTCTAATATTTTTTAGAATTCCAGATTTCTTGAATTTCAGTATTTTCTAGAATTCCATATTTATTGAATTCTAGTATTTTCTAGAATTTCAACATTTTCTGGAATTTCAGTATTTTTTGGAATTCCTGATTTCTAGAATTTTAGTATTTTCTAGAATTCCAAATTTCTGAAAATCCAATATTTTTTAAAAATCCAGTATTTTCTAGAATTTCATATTTCTGGAATTCATGTATTTTCTAGGATTTTAGATTTTTGGAATTCCAGTATTTACTAGAATTCCAGATTTCTGGAATTTAAAGTTATAGATCCTGAAATTTTAGATTCTCAAATTTTAGTATTTTCTGGAATTCTGAATGTTTAGAATTCTAATATAATCTGGAATTCCATTGATTGATTGGATTGGTTTTTTTTATCCAATAACCATTGGGTTGCCCCATGAACACCCTAATCCAAGGAATGAAGTGAAGGCATGGACGTAGAAGCCGCCCTATAAGCTTAATCCGGCGGCTGCAGTTCATAATCAAGTTCAAGGCCATCAAAGTCCATGTTTCACTTCGCACTCGTCTCCACTGCAAAATCAAAACACTATGTCAATACAGTATTAAGTACTAAAAAGACATGGAAGAAACAATGCATAAGGAACCCTACAAAACAAACCCTACATGTTGGTCCCTTATAACGTTACAAGTATAGTTCCAAGGGGGGGTTAGGAACTATTTAAACTTTTTCTTAATTTAGGGCAGACTTCTTTTCTTAGGAGAAAAGGTTTTAACAGCGGTGCTGAGTAAACAGCAAGATACTGGCTTAGTCAACTGGTGACTAGGTCAATTTCTTAACTTGAGTCAGGAGATAGCACTTAGAGTCTATTCCTGAGCTCAGATGTTCGATGTGCACAACTCAGCTTGACCTCTTTACTTGGTCAGTTTTTGGTTATTTAAGCAAGCAATATATATAAGGAGTTTAAGGTAAGAAATACGTTACTCAGCAGATTTATCCAGGTTCGGCTTCTAAGCCTACGTCCTGTCCCCGGAACACGTTCCGAGATTTCAAATCCTCTACTGAGCTCTTTAAAGGTAGAGCCTCAAACCTTTTACAATCTTAGCAACTGAGTATAACAAGAGTACCTTCCTCTATACCTCTACTCAATCCTAATCTCTCGCTGAGTACTATAACCGAGTACTCAGCCTCTCCTTTCTAATCTCTAGAAATGATAAATGTTTGTCCTAAACAATGATTGCTAAGACACCTTAGATGATTGAATAATCACTCTAGACTTTTACACAAAAGATATGAAATTTAGTGTAAGATAGCTTTGCTTTTTGCTTGCAGAACTTGCGTAGAAATTTGGTTAGCGTAATGGCTTGATCAAGTTCTGTGTGGAATGAAGCTTCTGATGGCACTATTTATAGAGACGTCTTGAGGCATCGGTCATTTCGAATTTCGAAATAACCGTTGGAGGGAAACGGCTTCCTGTCGTTGTCATCCTGACTTGCTCAGAGCTCTCGGCCAATCAGATTTGAGTATCTTCTGTCCTCGGTCAGCTTTTGGTCAGCTCGGCAGAATGTCTCTCCTTTTATGGTAAAGTCAACTGGACAGCATACTGTGTCGTCTGAACTTTACCCAAAGTGGAAACACTTTGTCTGGAAGTTTTCCTTAGCCAGTTGCTGTCTTGTACGCTTTGTCGAATTAACTCAGCAGCTTCGTTCCGAAGTTGTTCCCTGAAGGTCTTCTAGATCCTTCTTCCGCTGAGTTGCGTTTTGTCCATAACGACAACGTTTTGACATACGCGAGCCGAGTTGTCTTGAACCGTTTGACTTGGGCTTTGACTCTTGTATTGGGTTTGGGCCTTTTAATCCTTATGTCTTATAAGCAATTTAACTCAACATTGAACAAACACATTAGTAGAATAAATCAAAGCATTTAAACTTAGTGTGTTTAGAATATGTTTTTAATTATACTTAAACAATTTTGTCAAATCAAAATTATGTGGAAAGGTGTTTCAACAAACTCCCCGATTTTGATGTTGGTAAAACTATTCAGCGAGGAACTCAGTGTTGAGCTCCCCCATGATAGTTGACCTAATATTCTTAGCAAACTCCCCCGTAAGGGTTGAGCTACTGACTTAGTTTTACTCTAAACATTTAAAGGCTTAATCGAGTAAGTCTAAGGTCAGTTTTCAGATATAGGTCAGCTCGTGGAACATATTCTATTTTACTCAGTGTTAAGCGGAAGGTTTTAACATTCAGAAGGCGCTAAGTAATTTGTTGTTCAATGAGTTTTATAAGACTACATATAAGTCAATGTCAAACATGTTATCAGCATTGGGTTCAATCAATAAATTTTATAAGCATTAAACATAGCTGATTTAATTGAAGATACATAATGACATAATACACAGCATCGTATAAAAATAATTCATAACTCAGAGTTTGAACAGAAGATGCAGGTATTGATATTTAATATAGGTAGTCAGCGTTTACAAACAAAATTTCAAGATAGGCATAGAGACTACATACTTAGCTAGCCTATAACTATTTCTTTCTCTTCTGTTTGGACTGACTAGACTCATGATGTGTTCTCGCTTGTTCTTTCTCCCCCGTTTTGTCAGCATCGGGAGGAGGAATCCTAAAGGTGTCGGTTAAGACAGCTCTTATCAGTTCTGTGGACAGCGCTTTAAGTCTATCGGCGCTTTCATTGACACCTTCAAAAATAGCCACTCATTATCGGAGACCTCGGCGGGTATATTAAGCTCAGCAGCGCTGATCATGCTGACTGTGAAGGCTTGAGATTTGCCTATCCATGTAAGTGCATCGGTCAGACCAGCAATGACTTGATGGAATATTTTGAGTAAGTAGGTGTCATAGTATTGACGCTGAACATTGTTGTGACGTATGTGGTTGAAGGTTTGTCTGGTAATAGATAGCATTTCATTTTGCTTCATACGTCAATATCCATCTCTTGCTTGTTCAGATTCAGCAATCGAACGGCCTCACCAATTTGCTCCACTGAGCACTGAGAATAGGAGACCATTTGCTCATTGGTTTTGATTTGCTCGGTGTGAAGCTGAGCAAAGAGCATTTTAACTTCATCAGAAGTAGCATAGCGTGTGTTCGCAGCTGACAAAGTCTGAACTTGTTCTTGAACAACGTTGAGATGTTGAACTGTTGTCAGCTGGATCTCAGCCAGCTTTGCAATGGAATCCTGCTTAGCTTGCTGTGCTTGAAAGTTAATGATGACATTCAGCAAATCCTTGAATCCCTTAACTTCGTTGAGAAGCTGAGTGACTTGAGAAAGCTGAGTTGTCTCAATAGTGGAAGACCCAGCAGCAGAAGGAGTAGTTTGTTGAAGGTCTTTGATCAATGCTTGCACTGAGTCGATTATTCTTTTGCCAGACTCAGTGGCATTTATTTAACTTTAAGAGCCTTTATTAGGTTGTCCAGTGACATCAGTATGACCGGTTGGAAGAGGAGTTAGAGGAATGACATGGTCAGTGACTGGAGTTGTGTTTTCAATCTGCACTTGATTAGATTGGGAAAGAGTTTGATCGGCAGAGACGTTGAGTGGAGAGGAAGTAATCCGGATGCTGTCGGTGCTAACTGAGGCAGGAATGGTCTGAGTCAGCACAGTACTTGGATTGACAGCATCGACGGGAATTGATTCCACTTGACTCGTAGAATTTGCGGAAGCATTCAAGTCGGCATGTTCCTTTTGTGAAGAAACAGAGGCTTGCTTTTCTAGAGAAGCCAGTGGAGTAGAGGATGGTTGCTTTTTGAAAAATTTCAGCTTAACTGCAAAAGGGTCCTTGGTCGACTTCTGAATAACAAAGTCAGGAAGAGTTGGTTGTTGAACAGTAATGTTACTGACTGTCTTCTGACTTGCCTTAACCAATCTTCTTTTTCGAGGAGGAGGATTATCAGCTTGGATAGACTCTCCTGAATGAGATTGAGAAGTTTCTTCTTGATCAGCTTCTTGATCAGCATTAAGCTGGTCAGCTTGTTCTAGTACTTGATCAACATTATGTTGTTCATGTTCTTGTTCTTCTCCAGCAGCCAACTCAGTATTGACATGCTCAGTTTCAACCTCACTGGTTGTCTCCTCATTGTCCTCAGCGTCATCCTGATCGCTGGCCTCTTCTTCTTCTTCATCTTCTGAAGTGTCACCATCTAATTCTTCCTCAACTTGTGCAATGAACTGATCGTCTAGATGCACCTCATCTTCTTAATGCTCAGCTACAGTTCCTTGACACTGTGTGTAGTGAGAGTCACTAGGAACAATGACGTCAGTAGGGATTGCGTCAATTGGAGCCAGTGAAGAAGACTTCTGCTTCTTTTGAGGCTGCACATCAGCATCTGTTCTTTCCTCAGTTTTAGGCTCATCTTGCCTGCTCCTTTTCTCAGCTGACTTAGGTCTCTCCTGGCCTGGTTCAGCTACTGACTTAGGCTTCTTTGCCTTAGGCTTAGCTTTCTTTGAAGTGGTCTCAACAGCTTTCCTCTTGCGGGCAGCTGGAGCCTTAGTTCTTCTCCCTTGCTTCGGGACAGCTGTTTCCTCAGTTTGTTGTTCACCAGCAGCAGCAGTTTTTCCTTTCTTCAGAGGCTGATTGAACTTCAAAGCCCTCAGCGAAGCTGCTGTGATTTCATATCCTCTAGCTTTAACTTCATCAGTTAGGTCTATCTGATGATCAATGAGGATCCTGGTGATTAGCGAGCCCAGTCTTAGAGTTCCAGTGCTTCGTAGGAAGCCAGCAATGAGGAATACTGGCATGTTGATCGGCTTATATGTCAGCATATGCCATATGAAGCATTGCTCGAAGTTCGTTGCTGAGATGGTGCAGTTGATCTTGGGGTAGATGAAGTAACTCAGCAGATAGTGAGCCATCTTTTGGTGCTGACCCATAGAGGAACTGGAGACTTCTCCTGAGTGACCTTCAGGTTTACAGAAGGTGACTTCGTACCCAGTACCTTCATGATCTCCAGATCTTCTCAGCTTTGCTCCTTCATTTTTCAACTTCAGCAAATTCGCAAATAGTTAGGGTTTATGAAAATGGTCTTTTCTCTTACCACAGTTGCCAGAAAGTCCTAGTTGTCATCAGCAACACGGAGATTGTGGTAGAACTCCCTTACTAGGTCAGGATAAGTGTGATCCCTAATAGAGAAAAGCTCGGTCCATCCATTTTGCGATATCCATTCGCAGAAGGGTTGCTCGGAAGTCATGAAGGACTCAGAGACCCATCGTGAGAAGTCCACTTTCCATTCGCTAATGTTACCAAAGACCTTGGTATAGGTTCTGGCTTTGGTCGGTTTTTCTTTGGAGGAGGTAGCTTGCCCAGTTTTTCCTTTACTCGGCGTAGTGACCTTGGTAGATTTCGGCACAGAAGTTTGCCTCGAGGGTTCATTGCAGCTGGTCTTAGGGTGACCGGCACTGGAGATGTTGACGAAAACTTGAGTCATAGTTTCAGAACAGGTTTGGGAAGCTTTGAGAGTTTTTAGAGAGAAAGCTTTTGCCTTAGAATTCGGTAGATGTAAAGAAAATAAAGAATGGGGATTTACCCATTATTTATAGCAGTGAAGTGTGGATCTTATCGAATCCATGTGTTAGTTTTGCCTTAGGATTGTCAACCGATAAAGATCCTGGCTTTTATGACACATTCGGCGCGTACGTCATCCTAGGTGGCTATTCGCGTGCTTAAGCATTTAATGCAACGGATCTAACACTCAGCGTTTAGAATACTAAGCATTTTGGATTCTGAGTGGTCAGTAGTATATGACAGGATGATTTCTCAGTTTAAGATTTACTACTCGGTGTGCATATTGACTCAGTATTGATGTGTATTTTGTGTTAAGTACTCAGCATAACAATCACTCAGCATGCATTTGTGTAAATCATTCAGCATAGTAATTCACTCAGCATAAATTTACATTTTAGAACATGAATTTACTGAAGAGGATTAAACATACCAATGGCTTCTCTCAGTATGCTGAACTGCAAGCTGCTCATCCGTTGGGACGTAGGTCAGCTTTATCTCACCTTTGAGTACATGGTCTCTAATGAAGTGATGCCTTATGCTGACATGCTTCATTCTGCTGTGTTGAATTGGGTTCTTTGATAGATCAATTGCACTTTTGTTGTCGCATTTGACCTCAATTGTCTTTGTTTGAACACCATAGTCTTCAAGCTGTTGCTTAATCCATAGGACTTGAGCAACACAGTGACCAGCAGCAATGTACTCAGCTTCAGTGGTAGACAAGGCTACTGACGCCTGCTTCTTGCTGAACCAAGATACAAGACAGCTTCCTAAGAAATGACATCCTCCAGAGGTGCTTTTTCGTTCAAGCTTGTCTCGACCATAGTCAGCGTCAGTGTATCCAACGAGTGTAAAACCATGTGTGTTGGGATACCATAAACCTGCATTCACTGAGCTTTGCAAGTATCTAAGGATTCTTTTTACAGCTATGTAATGCGATTCCTTAGGGCTAGATTGATATCTAGCACAGTAGCATACTGAGAACTGAATGTCCGGTCTACTGGCTGTTAAGTAAAGTAGAGAGCCTATCATACCTCGATACAATTTGCTGTCTACTGACTTACCATTCTCTTCAGTGCAGAGGACAGTGTTAGTGCCCATAGGAGTGGATATTGGCTTGCAATTTTCCAAGTCATATTTCTTTAATATCTACTTGGCATATTTAGCTTGACTGATGAAGATGCCATTCTTTCCTTGTTTTATTTGAAGTCCGAGGAAGAAGTTGAGTTCTCCCATCATCGACATTTCAAACTCAGTCTGCATTTGTTTGCTAAATTCCTTGCACATTGATTCGTTAGTTGCACCAAATATTATATCATCAACATAAATTTGAGCCAGCAGGGTATCTTTACCCTTTCTCTTAATGAATAAGGTTGTATCAGCTTTGCCCCTGACATAATTTCTAGTCAGCAGGAAACTGGTCAGCCTCTCATACCAAGCACGTGGTGCTTGCTTGAGGCCATACAGAGCCTTTTTGAGTTTATAAACGTGGTTTGGGAATTTTGGATCCTCAAACCCTGGAGGTTGATTAACATAAACTTCCTCGTTTATAACTCCATTAAGAAATGCACTCTTAACATCCATTTGGAATAATTTAAAGTTCATGTAAGATGCATATGCACATAAGATCCTAATAGCTTCTAGCCTTGCCACTGGGGCAAAGGTCTCACCGTAGTCAATACCTTCTTGCTGACTGTAGCCCTGAGCTACAAGCCTTGCTTTGTTCCTGACTACATTTCCTTGCTCATCCAGTTTGTTGCGGAACACCCATCTTGTTCCAATGGTCTTCTGACTCCTTGGATGTGGCACTAGCTCCCATACATCGTTTCTTCTGAATTGGTCAAGTTCCTCTTGCATTGCGCTCATCCAGAATTCATCTTCCTCAGCATCAGCGAAGTTCTTAGGTTCCTGAACTGAGATGAAGGCTACATTGCTGAGGTACCTCCTGAGTTGATTCCTCGTCATCAGGGTATTCCCAGCAGAATCAAGGATTGCACTCTCTGAGTGCCCTCTTGGAATCCTTATCTCTTTAAGTAGATTTGTGTCTTGTGTTGTCTGTGTTTCAACAATCTCTGCAGAAGTAGACTGGTCAGTGAAAACAATCTTAGGTTCACTCTTACTCTTGGTCAGCCTTTTAGTAAATGACTCAGCAGCTGGTTCTAAGTCAGCGGTTACTGAGTGTGGATCATCCTCGGTTAGTGGCTGGTATCTACCTGCAGGGTTAGTCTCGTCGAACTCAACATGTACCGACTCTTCTAAAACTTGAGTTCGTTTATTGAAAACTCTGTATGCTTTGCTGTTTGTTGAGTAGCCTAAAAAGATAGCCTCATCAGCTTTTGAGTCAAACTTTGCTAAGCTATCTTTGGTATTCAAAATAAAACATTTACAGCCAAAGGCACGAAAGTATCCAATGTTGGGCTTTCGTCCTTTCCAAAGTTCATAGGGGGTTTTCTTTAATATAGGTCTAACTAGAGCCCTATTAAGAATATAGCACGCTGTGTTAACAGCCTCTCCCCAAAAATACTTTGGAAGCCTATGCTCATCCAGCATTGTCCTGGCTATTTCAACCAGAGTTCTGTTCTTCCTTTCAATAACCCCATTTTGTTGAGGTGTTCTAGGAGCAGAAAAATTGTGGTCAATGCCGCTGGCTTCACAGAATTCAACAAACTTTTGATTTTTGAATTCTCCACCATTATCACTTCGGATGTGAGCCAATTTTAGGTCTTTATCATTTTCAATTTTTCTAACCAAATTTGAAAATGTCTCAAAGGTCTCATCCTTGCTACTCAGCAAGATGACCCAAGTGTACCGAGAGAAGTCATCTACAATGACCAAGGAAAATCTTCTTCCACCCAGACTCAGCGGCTGGACTGGACCGAAGAGATCCAAGTGTAGTAACTCTAACAGACGCTTAGTTGAGACAATGTTTTTGCTGTGAAAAGATTGTTTGGTTTGTTTTCCAGCTTGGCAAGCGTGGCATAATTGATCTATTTCAAATTTGAGTTCAGGCAGTCCCTCAACCAATTGCTTTCTTGCTAATTTGGCCAGGAGATCCATGCTTACATGACCAAGTCTCCTGTGCCATAGCCAGGAATTTTCTTCCTTTGATACTAAGCATACAGTTTTTGAAAACTTTTTCTCTAAGTCTAGCATAAAGACATTATCTATGCGAGGGGCAGTTAAAATTAACTCATTTGATTTACCCTCGTATATTTTACATCTAGTAGCATCAAATATAACTTTTCTCCCATTGTCACATAGCTGAGCTACGCTGAGTAAGTTATATTTGAGTCCGCTGACTAGGGAGACTGACTCAATAGTAGGATTACCTCCGATGGTTCCTGACCCTACTATCTTAACCTTTTTGTTGTCTCCAAAACTTACACTTCCTCCTCGTTTACGCTCAAACGTGATGAACTGAGTTTCATCACCAGTCATATGCCTCGAGCATGCGCTGTCAATATACCACATCTTTGACTTCTCAGCACATCTCAGGCTTACCTGCATTGTAACTAGTTACTTTTAGGTACCCAATTCTTTTTGGGTCCTTGCTTGTTAGGTGCAACAGGTAAAGCATCATATTTTATTTTATGGCGACATACATGGACAGTATGGCCATTCTTTCCACAGAAGTCACATCTAACCTTCTGTTTAGGTTGTCTCACTGACTGGTCAGCACCCCAGTGCTGAGCATGCCAGCACACCTTTGTGGTGTGACCTTTCTTCCCACAGAAGTCACACTGGACATTCCGCTGGGGATTCCATCTCTGCTGAGTACCTTGGTACTGAGTTCTCAGAGGAATGTTTCTTTTATTTGGAACCTTTAATTGGTTCTGGATAGTTGTGACGTCCTTTCTCAGTTTCTTCGAAACTGATTGGACTTCAGAGACAGACTCATGTATGATCTTCATGTTATCATGCAAAGTTGAGTTGTCCTGAAGAAGGTATCTGAGGTCACTCAGCTTGACCTCTTCAACCTCATCACATTGCCTGCTGAGTGCTCTAATTTTCTTATTACACTTTTTGACAAGTGTATAGAGATCACTCAGGGCATTACCCATTTCGTTTCTGAGCTGGGAAAGTGATATTACCTCATTTGATTGCTCCTCATCATCAGATGCAACGGAGGGGTCAGTATGCTCAGAGACACACGGCTCAGCAAGTTCGTCAGCCATGAAGCATATCTTCGCTGACTTGGTGGCCTCAGCTTCTGTTGATGAAGACTCATCACTGTCGCTCCATGTAGCCACCATTGCCTTTTTGCCGTTCTTCTTATCTTTCCTCAGCGTGGGGAAGCTTGACTTTATATGGCCAGTTTGATGACATTCAAAGCATGTAATGGGCTTTGAGTTGTCTTTCTTGTATTTGCTGTCGCTGGAGTCAGCTTTATACTTATCAAACTTTCTGTAAGGCTTCTTAGAATATTTGTCATTCTTCCTGAAGAGCCTTTTCATCTTCCTTGTGAACATAGACATCTCCTCATCATCTGTTGAGCTCCCATCAGTGGAGTCAGCTTTCATGATAAGAGACTTTTGCTTCTTGTCTTCAGATTTTTCCTTCACCTCGAAGTTTTTCATAGATATCTCATGGGTCAGCAACGAGCCGATAAGTTCGTCATATTTGTAGGTGGTTAAATCCTGAGCTTCCTCAACAGCGGTCTTCTTTGCTTGTCAGTCTTTAGGAAGACTCCTGAGTATCTTTTTGACTTGTTCTTCCTCAGTGAAGATCTTCCCAAGTCTCTTGAGCTCATTGATGATGTTGGTAAACCTTGCATTCATGTTAGATATGCCCTCATCATTGTTCATCTCGAACAGCTCGTACAGTCTCATCTACTGGTTCACCTTGGATTCCTTTACTTTATTGGTTCCTTCGTAGGTGACCTTCAGCTTCTTCCAGATCTCTTGCGCCGACTCACAACCTGAAATTTTATTATATTCTGCAGCATCGAGCGCACAGTGAAGCATATTAATAGCCGAAGCGTGATTTTGAAGCTTCTTGAGATCATCCTCTGTCCATTTGGCCTCATCTTTTACAACTGTTTGGCCAGCCACAACTTCAACAGGTACAAATGGGCCTTGCACTATAGATAGCCAGGCACTCATATTTGTAGCCTGAATGAAATTTTTCATCCTATTCTTCCAGAAGGTATAGTTAGACCCGAAGAATATGGGAGGCCGAGTGATGGACAGCCCCTCAGGCAATATCTGAGTTGTTTGGTTTCCTGGGAGAAACCGAGTACTGTTTTCGCCCATAGTAGGGATCAGCTCAAGGTTGTTAAACCTTTTACAGTGAGCTTTTAAGCTCTGATACCACTTGTTGGTCCCTTATAACGTTACAAGTATAGTTCCAAGGGGGGGTTAGGAACTATTTAAACTTTTTCTTAATTTAGGGCATACTTCTTTTCTTAGGAGAAAAGGTTTTAACAGCGGTGCTGAGTAAACAGCAAGATACTGGCTTAGTCAACTGGTGACTAGGTCAGTTTCTTAACTTGAGTCAGGAGATAGCACTTAGAGTCTATTCCTGAGCTCAGTTGTTCGATGCGCACAACTCAGCTTGACCTCTTTACTTGGTCAGTTTTTGGTTATTTAAGCAAGCAATATATATAAGGAGTTTAAGGTAAGAAATACGTTACTCAACAGATTTATCCAGGTTCGGCTTCTAAGCCTACGTCCTGTCCCCGAAACACGTTCCGAGATTCGAATCCTCTACTGAGCTCTTTAAAGGTAGAGCCTCAAACCTTTTACAATCTTAGCAACTGAGTATAACAAGAGTACCTTCATCTATACCTCTACTCAATCCTAATCTCTCGCTGAGTACTATAACCGAGTACTCAGCCTCTCCTTTCTAATCTCTAGAAATGATAAATGTTTGTCCTAAACAATGATTGCTAAGACACCTTAGATGATTGAATAATCACTCTAGACTTTTACACAAAAGATATGAAATTTAGTGTAAGATAGCTTTGCTTTTTGCTTGCAGAACTTGCGTAGAAATTTGGTCAGCGTAATGGCTTGATCAAGTTCTGTGTGGAATGAAGCTTCTGATGGCACTATTTATAGAGACGTCTTGAGGCATCAGTCATTTCGAATTTCAAAATAACCGTTAGAGGGAAACGGCTTCCTGTCGTTGTCATCCTGACTTGCTCAGAGCTCTCGGCCAATCAGATTTGAGTATCTTCTGTCCTCGGTCAACTTTTGGTCAGCTCGGCAGAATGTCTCTCCTTATGGTAAAGTCAACTGGACAGCATACTGTGTCATCTGAACTTTACCCAAAGTGGAAACACTTTGTCTGGAAGTTTTCCTTAGCCAGTTGCTGTCTTGTACGCTTTGTCGAATCAACTCAGCAGCTTCGTTCCGAAGTTGTTCCCTGAAGGTCTTCTAGATCCTTCTTCCGCTGAGTTGCGTTTTGTCCATAACGACAACGTTTTGACATACGCGGGCCGAGTTGTCTTGAACCGTTTGACTTGGGCTTTGACTCTTGTATTGGGTTTGGGCCTTTTAATCCTTATGTCTTATAAGCAATTTAACTCAACATTGAACAAACACATTATAGAATAAATCAAAGCATTTAAACTTAGTGTGTTTAGAATATGTTTTTAATTATACTTAAACAATTTTGTCAAATCAAAATTATGTGGAAAGGTGTTTCAACACTACACTACCCCTTTTTTCCGAAACAAGACTCACCATGCATATCCACTTCTACAGTAATCGACTACAGCTTAGCCATGTCCCCCGTAGTAAATTCTTGGGCCCCCATCCACTTTCATAAAGTTCAAGTCATCCACCCGGCCAAGTGAGCCAGCAGTCACTGGTTCCAGATGTTCTATCCCCACACCATGAAATTTTCGATCGGCCGCTCCACATTCTATTTGGGCTCCGAAGGCAGGGCCTTGAGATAGCTCACTAACTTCACTTCCTTTGGCATCATCGCCTGCTCCACGAGCCAATTCCTAAAATCCATGGGGTCCGCATTCCAGTCTACCTGATGAGGGAACTCACGATCCCTCACAGACACCTTAAAGAAACAGTGCCTCCACTCTGTTAGCTTATCCGGCAAGCCCATGATACAATTAAATTTTAAGTGAGAAAAACTCGCATGCTAAGACCTTGACCCTTTTGATGGTCTAAATAATTTCCAAAACACGAGCCTGGTCGCATGGAACCCTGTTGCACAAAAGATCAAACTCTCCCAATACTTCGATGAGAAATGGAAGTAGCGGGAGTCTCATCCATGTTTCGAACTGCTCCCCATAAACTATCATCTCCCTTAACGACATTTGATCATTCTCCCTCACCTCATCCAGCAACGCTACTAACTCGTACGATAACCCAATCTGGTAGGCGGTCGATATCCCATCCAAATCTTTGCGGATGATTATCTCAAGGCTTCCTCTAGCCGTTTAGACCCCATGTTTTAACTCACTCAGCTAGACCAAATCTCGCACCATCTGATCCATACACTGCTGCCCACGTGGCCACACCTTCTTTCGCATTCTCACATACAGACCTACGAGAGTCAAACGATCACTTAGAAGATGCGAAGGCATCTTCACTATCACATCAAGGACGTCCATCCTTACACCAGTAACCGGACGATCGACTGAAGGTTCACGTCTCACCGTTGGTGCCTTCCACATATGCAATTTCCTAACAACTAGGATCGCCTCCTCTCCAATAACCCCAACCTCAACTGCTTTACATTTTCTCTACCTCAAATGACTCGTATCCACTAGCGTTGAATCTCGCAAGTTCACCCCAATAAGACTACCGCCTGAAGGTGACTTTTCTCTCCGGACATACTCAGTTATGGGATGTCTCTCTCTCTCCCTCCAGAAAATAAGGTAACAAACAAAAGAAAGAAAAATAAAATGACCTCTAAAAATTTAAAGAACAAATAATAGAAAGACTGGCCTTTACGCTCACCTTTTTACACGACAAACATCATCACTTTCGGTCCCGAGCTATGCCCCTAACTCCAACACACATTGACACAAGCACGGGAATGAGGAATTTTTAGAAGCAAAAGCGGGGAGATCTTTGAAGGATGGGAAGGAAGCAAAACTTTTTTCAAAGGGTTTTACAATTTCAAAAATGAAAACCATTTATAGAAGCCAGTAGGAAGGTCAAACGGCTCCAAGGCGTGACAGCAAAAAAACAACATTTGTCACTCATACGATTGCCAAACCATCAACACAAAATTAATACTTGTTAGATCTTCATTATGCTCAAAACCCAAAAAGAAACCCTTTAAATTCCAAACAACTCACTACAACAAATCATCACTTGCGTCACGAATTATGCCACGGAAATTCAAACTTCGTGGCGTATTTTGCATTTTGCCACGGAAAAATTAGATTCCACTACAATCTTATGATGCTTATAAATATTTATGCCACGGATAAAAAAAATCGTGGCTAAATCTATTTGTGCCACGGAAAAATTGTACTTGTAGCATAAAATTACTTGTGCCACGAGTAATTTTATTTCATGGCAAAGAAAATTACTTGTTCTATATATTCTATATAAAGATGATTTCAAGTTTCAATATATTATTCTTATTAATCCATAAAATAATAGCCAAAAACATTATTTCAATATATTAGTAATTTTTTTTAATAATGTGGCGGGGAGCAAAATTTGTTTTTCTTTTTTCTATTTGCCGCTCTATACTAAGTAGCCCTTTCAAGGCCAATCCCACTCCCACTCCCACTCTTTGCGGCCGAACTGCGCTTAACCCATCTATTAAATCGCCGACGTTTCTATCTTATTAGTTCTTTCCGGTCTCCGTTTTCTTTCACTATCGCAGTTGGGGTCGCTGTGGTTGGAAGAAGATTTGGTTTGTCTCCTTTCTCTTCTCTCATTTTTGTTTTTCATTTTATTTAACGACTTCTCTTATTTCCCATTTTCATGACCTAAAGACTGGATTAAATCAGTCGGACTTGATTGGGAAACCGATTGTCCTCACAGGAAAGGAATTCCATGCAATTTATTAAGATGGGGAGGAGGAACATCAGGGCTGAATGAGAATTTACAAAGATAAGGAAAACGAAGAATTTGTAGATTGGGAGGACCAAAATTTGGACGACACTATTCTGCTAGTTGGCTTTGTTAGAATGATTCTTAACTCTGGCAAGTAATTATGATTCAGCTTTAGCACAAGTTCTATAATGGATTTTAGATTTTATTCAGCAGATTCCTCTGCTTTTCATTAATTTTGAATTTTTACTCTTGAATTATTGAATGTTCAGCTACAGTGCATTGTTCATCTGGTCTATATTTATTTATGGTCATTTTGTTAGCATGCTTACAGATTTCCCTTAATTGGTGTTGTGGCAGTAAAATCAAATCTTTGAATGTTCTAAATTTTCCTAGTTGTTGATGTTTAGTATATTTGATAGTATTTCAATCCCAAATATAAAAAAATGACATCTCTGTGCACTATTTATTTCTCAACCTTCATGGATTTGGTGGTTATAGTTTCTGAATTCGATTGTGGATACAGAACATAAGGCAACAAACTCTTTTAATTGGGATAAGGTATCAAAATAGCTCTATGGTTTTTTAGAGACGTATCAATTTAGGCTCCGCGTATAAAATAGCACCAATATAGGCTTAATGTTTAAAAAATGTACCAATTTAGGCCTCGATAACGGACGAGGCCTAAATTGATACTCTTTTTTAAACGTTAAGCCTATATTGGTGTTATTTTGTACGTGGAGCCTAAAATGATACTTCTCCAAAACCATAGGCGCATTTTGGTACATTATCCCCTTTTAATTCTATATCAGATGAGTGATATTAAGTGTTCTAGTTAAGCTTCTGTTTTAATTCAATTACTTCTGTTTTAATTCCAAGTGTAAGTGAGGTTGTCACATTGAAAAACTTCTAATGGCCAACAACAACCAATGACACTGTTGACAATGGCTAATTCGACATGCATAATTTCATTCATATAGTATTGGAGTTGTTCATTGGACAGATAGATCATCAATGTCACTAGATTGCTAGGATAACAAATGACTATTTCATAGTTCATGCAATATGTGCATCAAAGATACCATTTTCTATTGTATTTAGTATTCATGTGTTATTTGTTTATACAAAAAAAAATTATTATGCAAATCCGAAAATCTCAAAAGGCCACATTCAATGGATTCTGCAGCGTCAAGCATAATAAATAGCATGCAACTATTTATGTATCATGAGTATATATGCCTTTGGTTTGGCATGTAATTTTCCTTGATTATATTTTTGATATGAAATATTCAATGCTTTTTTTTCTTTCTTTTTGTGAGAAATGTAATTGCATCCCTATTTAATAAAGGGTTATTTTTTATTTGTCTTCCATATCTATCATTAGTTAGGGAAAATGTATCAATTGTTTACAATGAGAGACGCAAGGGATTAGTATTTGACTATGTGTAACTTCCTACAATTTCATGCACTTCAATTATATTTATCTTTTCATGGTTTAATATGGAGTGTGCTTGATATAATAATGTCCCATATAGAGCAGTCATATGAATTTTTGAATTAATCAAATTTTGATAGTTCATAAATATTGTGCCAATTGTATTGGTTGATATGGTACGATCGACTTGTAGTAAAACATTTATATATATATGCAGGGAAATTAAGTCGGGTGTTCACGACTTGCATTAAATCGATGATGAATCCTAATTGATTATTTATCTAAACCCTAGTCATTTTTGGAGAAAAAATTTCAAGCTCATCTCAACCTTTTCATAAATCTAATACCTTTTTTTTGGTGTAGATGAAAGGACCGGATGGGATAATGGTCAGGTGCGTGAAATATAGTTTCCTTTATCAATATTATTTTGCAACCACCAAGTTACTACCTTGATATTCAGTGTTTGAGTATAAGGTTTCACATTTCACAAGTTAAATGGTTGTCTAATTTGTTTTCTAAAGCCATAAGGAGGTCAGTATCATAACTCAAGCTAGGTTGATGATGTGACAAAAAAACACCAACAGTTTTTATTCAATGAAAGAAAAAGATAACTATAGTTGTTTGGGTATTCACAAAGTTTAGTGGAAATGATGAGGCATGTTCTACTGTGACTGAACTACGAACAATTTCTGGTAGTAGTGTTGTTGCAATTGCTACTCGAAGGCAAGTATCTAAGGACTCTGTATGATTATCCATTTTATTAATTGAGATGTTCTTCTTTTTATTCAATTGCTTGTAGAGTGAAGATGGTTTTTCTTTTTGTGGTATCACACTAAAGACCTTGTATTTTGATGGCAATTCTCGGATCCTTGTTTCAGGGGAACACATCAGAATGTTGGAATTTCATTTTGTTAGATTTTACACATACCACTCGCATAAATATGCATATACTGATTGAGGTACTACATATTCTCCTCTTTGCTTACTTTCCACCATTTTCCCATCACATATATCTCTAATATTTATTCACTAGTCTGTCTTACGGCTTAGTGAAAAATTAAAGATTGAATTCACTTGTACAATTGTACCCTGAAAAACGTCTAAAGGTGTGAGTTTTGTTGATGGGTATAGAATACTTGAATGTAAACTTGATTAACTGGGATTATGTAAAGCAAATGAAGTATTTATACCCGTATCTTCCAGTTGTTCTTCTGGCTAGAAGCTTGATGGGCTAAAAAGATATACATATGTATGGTTGTTGCTTTAACCAGTCAATAGCATTGTGTTTGGCCTTTTTGGTTTGTCCTAAACTGTTTTTTCTGTTGTGTATTGCAGCGGTAATCCGAACAGTTTTTTTTTTTTTTGCTATATATGTATAAAAATTTGGTGTTATTATCTGCCACTTACCTTCAGAGTTTCTATTTATCTTCCAGGATTATATCAACTTGAGCAGCTTGAAGAGCGTTTTAAACAAACTGTCTCCATGTTTGAGAAAGTGCTTGTAGAGCCAAAAGTTGTAGGATTATAGAGGTGGCATATGAATAAGGGTATATTGTAACTTTAAAAACGTGATTATATTGAACTTTACGATTTTTTTCATCGTTATTTGTATGGTACTAACATAGGATAAAAATTTTGCGTTGGATACCTTCAGACTTAGACTTTTCTTAATATATACTTTTTCTAACTTGGAGTTTCTTTGATGTATGATAAAATGATTAATGTCTATTAAATAATTATTTTTTTTGTTAAGAATGGTTAAAATTTTGGATTTTGTTTATTTTATATTCTTCTGTTATTGATTTTAATATAGCTCCCTTTAATCTAAAATGTTCATATAATAATAATAATAACAATAATAGAAATTAAAAATTAATTAAAACATTTTACTAAAATTTGATCAAGTTTGTAACGATTATGTTCGTAGCTGATCTAGCTATATGTGTTCTATTTTTGCCATGGTTATATTCGTGGCTAAATAAGATTTCTAGCAACATGTGTCATGTTTTTGCTACGGTTATGCTCGTGGCTAAGTGGGTTTGATTGCCCTAGGATGTTATGTCTTGCCACGTGTATTTAATCTTGCCACGGCTTTATTCGTGGCAAATGAATATGATTAGCCACGGACTTTACCGTAGCATAAAAATCAATTTATGTCATGACCATTATTTTTCCGTGGTAACAACCTAGCCACGCTCACTTGCGCCACGAGAGTGTCTACCTTGAATTTTCGTGGCTAAATAGTATAGCCACGAATATATTATACTTGTGCCATGATTCTAACCGTGGCGCAAGTGATGATTTGTTGTAGTGACTAGTCCACTCCCCGGAAGCCTCCATCAAGATCATTTCAGCACTCTAAAAGCCACACAACCAGTCCGCCATCCAGCAACTTCACAATGGTTCGGAACACATGCCCAGGAGTGTAGGAGGCTTAATTAATGAGGCATGTGGGCCAAACCACCAAACAGAGGGTATGGCCCAACAACCATGTTAATGGGCCGGTCTAGACCCAACACAGACTCAAAAGGTATGCTCTCTGACTCTCTAACTCTCTCTCTCTCTCTCTCTAGCTACATTCTTCCCCACTCAAGATTAATCAAAGCTCCAAAAGGTAAGTCTCAAACCCATATTTGAGTTCATTTGATTATTTGGGTAGTAAAATCCTTCAATATTTGATGTGGGTGTGAATAGAGACATGTCAAATATAGTGTTATACTACTTTTAGGATCAAATTATAATCATTCGTTTTTTATTTTTTTATTCATGGATTTTATATTTCTCCTAATAAAAATAAAAATTATTGTTCATTTGATCTTGATATTTATAGGAATGCAACTGCATTCACTGTATTCTTGCTCGTTTGTATCGTTACTTTGATATTATAAAAGATCTATTCATAATAGTATGTGTTTATATGAATAAATGTAATATATGTATTCAATATAAAAAATTTAAGGTAAAGTCTAATAAAAAAAACATGTGTTTTCACTTCTTGTCAAACTAGTATCTAATTTTTTTTTATCCAAACAGGGTCTGGGGTTTTCGTTTTGCTAAAAATGATGACCATTTAATTTGGCACTATAAAAATGATAGTTAACAATCTCAAAATCGAAAATTCCAAAAATTAAATTTGCTTAGTACCACATGTAGTATAGAACTAAATTTTTTATTTTCCAAAATCATCATTTTCGGAATTCTTTCTAAAACATTCATTCTCTCTCTCATCACCAAACAATGACTAAATGACCTCAAAATTGAAAAATTGAAAAACTAAAGTTGTTTAAAATATTATTAAGTCTTTGAATTTTAATTTTGAGATATTTTTTTAGTAAAACAAAAAACTCATTCATCTCCAAGTTACAGATAAAAACCTTATTTGGATAAAAAAAAAATTCAGATACCAATTTGATAAAGTAAATTTTTACCCCTTTTTATTATAAAATTATGCGTTTTATTATTATAAATATATTTATTTTATTATATAAAAAATAATATTAAAGATATTTTATATTAAAAAAATAATAATTACGTGATGACTTAAGGTCCTTTATGTTTTGTAGCAGCAGTGTGTTACACGACGTTAAGGAGCCAAAAATTCTTGAAGTTCTAGCAGTTCGTACTAGTATGCTATAGTTAGCAGGCCAATCTTTTAACGGACGCTAAAACTGTTGTGGACGATATCCGATCTCCGGTAATGGATCTCACTGAATTTGGGTCACTGATACAGGATTGCCGATCCATTGTGATTTCGAACCCTTCTTTAAAAGTTCATTTGTTTCTCGTATAGCGAACGAAGTTGTCCATTTAGTTGTCAGACACGCCCGTCCTAATACTAGCAATTTCTTTTCATCTGAACTGCTTTAGTGGCTTGTGAATGTTATTGTTTTGGATGCAAATCCACCCTTTTAATATTAAGCAGGGGTAAATTACACACATGGCTACTGAACTATACCCCTTTTCATATTATGGTCGCTAAACTAAATTTCTTCCTGGTATGACCATCAAACTTTATAATTTATTACACCGGTGGCCACTGTCACTGTTGACCAACCTTTTTCAACTGTTGACTCCATTTTTAATCGGGTTTCTCTCACCTTTCACTCTTCTAAAACCTAAAATTCTCATTTTACCCTCCTTCATTTTTCTTTCTCTTTCTCTTTGTGTTTCTCTCTCATCTTTTCTATTCTCTCCTCCTCCTAAGCGCAGTTAATGGTTTTTTTAATCTGATTTCAGTTCATCCTTATGCAATAATCAAGAAATGAGGAAATAATTACAGATTCTGATTTTTAATCTAATTACAGTTCATCCCTATGCTATT
The DNA here is from genome assembly GCF_963576675.1 of Euphorbia lathyris. Lineage (NCBI taxonomy): Eukaryota > Viridiplantae > Streptophyta > Magnoliopsida > Malpighiales > Euphorbiaceae > Euphorbia > Euphorbia lathyris. The sequence continues at coordinate 90,129,935 of NC_088910.1, forward strand.
GTAGTATCAGTTGTTGAATTTATAGGTGGAATTTTGAATCTAGGGTCTCTTGAAGCACGAGGGGAAGGAGAAATTCGGTTCAGTGTTTCGTCAATGGCAGGTCGACACTCTGAATTTCAACATTGATGGTCATTACCCAGTTAGGAAATTGTGGGCTCATGCCAGAAACTGTTGGAATATAATATTATCTCATCCAACCAGCTGTGTTCTTGTAGTTGCTCACAATGATGTTAATCAGTCTCTTCAGCTATTGGTATTATTTCCTATATTAGTTGTAATTTAATGCTAAATTATCAGATTCAGTAATTATTTCCTCATTTTTTTATTATCGCAAAGGGGATGAATTGAAATCAGATTAAAAAAAAAGTCATTAACTAGGTTGAAGAATAAGAATACATTCAGTGGCCATGTTGCAAGTATTTGAGGAGTGTTTCTCTCTCTACTGGTTTTAGAGAGAGAAATTGTCATGGAGATGGAGGAGAAAGAGGAGAAGGGTAAAATGGGTATTCTAGATTTTAGAAGGGGAAGATGTGAGAGAGAACCGCTCATAATGAGATCAACAGTGGAAAATTTGTAGTCAATAATGACAGTGGCTACCGGTGTAACAAAGTATAAAGTTTGATGGTCATACCGGGAAGAAATTTAGTTCAGTGGCCATAGGTGTAATTTACCCTATAAAGTAGAGTATTCATTCCAAAAAATAATATTAAAATAATTAAATAATATTACTTGAGTTGAAATTACAACAAATATAATACATTAACAAATAATTAGAGGAAATTACATATAAAAACATTTTTGAAAATTATTTTACAGTTTGATAACTCTTTTTTCTGTTTTTATCATTTTTTGTTTTTTCTTTATGTCATTTTTTATTTTTGCTTTTATCATATTTCAGTTATTTTTAAATTATTTCCAATTAAAGAAAAAACTCAGTAATGTTTTATGATATAGTCTTTTTTTTTTAAACGTGACATTTAAAGAAATTTTTTTACACTAGTGGTTTGTTGTAAATAGTTAACCATATATGACTAAGATGTAACTAACCCAAATAATTATTGGGCGGATGTTGGAATAGTTGAAATAATGTAGGCAAAAAGCATCCTGAGCCCCCTGATCTTTCATTGTTTGGTGTATTAAGTCATCGATCTTTAATTTAGACACATTGAGCCACTGATCTTTCATTATTTGGTGCATTAAGCCCTCAATCTTTTATTTAGACACATTGAGCCCTTGATCTTTCATATATGGGTGTATTAGGTCATTCCATAAATCAATTCACATATGAGTGTATTAAGGACCTGTTTGGTTCAACTAGAAGTGTTCAATGATCGGTTCGGTCTGAAAATCAAACCGAACCAAACCGAAACAACTGAATACTGAATAACACCTAAAATAAAAATGAACCTAACCGATTTATATTAACAAACTGAACCGATTATTTCGGTTCGGTTCAGTTTGGTATTCAGTTTCATCATTTATAAAATAAATTATTAATAAATTATTAGTTTATATTATATTTAAAATATGTACATTAAAATTTCATGATCCTAAACTTAAATAACCACCCGTACTACTAACTAAATTCATGAATATTATTAAACAATTAAAAGTAATTAATTATGGTATGTTTTTCAAAGTAATTACTTACAGTACATCAATTAATATGTTACAATTATGGTAAATTGATAATATCTTATTATAATTGAAATATATAGTCTTTTTTTTCTCTCTTGTGGCTCATATTTTTAAGTCTCTTTATTATCCGAATTGCTCTTTTCTTGATACATCATTATCTGATGGGCCTAGCTTCATCTGGCGTAGTATTATGGGTGCTCAAGAATTGTTAAAGTCAGGTATTCGTAGATTTGTAGGGGCGGGTGGTGAGGTCCAGATTTGGGATGACCCATGGCTCCCTGACGATCATTTTCCATATATTGAAAGTGAAAAATTGGTTGGTTTAGGGGTGGAAGTGGCGGCTGATCTTATGGAGGAGGGTCGGCGGTCTTGGGATGTTGGGTTAGTTTCGGGTATTTTTGCTCCTCGGGATGCAGATCTTATTCTCCGTATCCCCTTATCTAATCGGGTTGATCATGATGTGTGGTATTGGAAGGATGACCGACGGGGCAACTATACAGTTAAAAGTGGGTACCGAAAGCTTATGTCTAGATTTGGAACAAATTGGTTCATTGATTCTCCACTATGGAATAAAGTTTGGAATCTTAAAGTGCCCCCTAAAGTTAAGAACCTTCTTTGGCGGGTTCTTGCTAACTGTTTTCCTTCTAAAGTCGCACTGAAAGCCCGAAGGGTTCCTATCTCAGATTTATGCGAGCTCTGTCATGGGGCGGTGGAAGATTCGTATCATATTTTTCTCAAATGTACTATGGCTCGAGCTATTTGGACTATTTCGCCTATTGGGGATGTGGGAACCCAATTTCATAACATTTTTTTATTATTGGGGCTGGATCTTCTCTAAACCGGTGGAGCTTGTTGAGCTTGTAGCGATTTTATGGTGGATTATTTGGTGCTATAGAAATGACATTGTGTGGAATCAGAAGGATTCACAAGCCTCGATCCTGTACCATTCGGTCGGTTCCTTTTTATAAGCCTGGAAGAAAGCGCAGGCGTCTGTTTCTCCTTCAGGCTGTCCGGCTGTGCCAAGACCGACGGTGTGGCAACGTCCTCCAACAGGCTTCTTAAAATTGAATGTGGATGGTGCGTCATTCGCGGACGAGAATGTGGCTGGGTTTGGGTGTATTGTTCGGGATGAGTTGGGCCATTTTGTTGCGGCTAAAAATGGAACCTTGCAGAATTATCAAGATGCATCGTTCATTGAAGCGCTATCGGTCCGTGAAGCTCTTAGTTGGATCAAAGACCGCGGATGGAAGGATGTAATCATTGAATCAGATTCTTTGATTGTGGTACAGTCTATGGCCCGCCCGTTAGAGGTTTCATCTCCTTTTAACGCCTTAGCCAATGATTGTCATTTTTCATTGAACGAGTCTTTTAATTGCTCTATTCGTTTTGTCTGTCGTTCTGCAAACTCTGTTGCTCATTTGTTAGCTAGAAGTAGTATTTTACCTTTACATCGGGGTGAGTGGTTTTCTGTACCCCTGATTTTATTTGTAATATGCTTCTTCTTGATTTTTAATATATACTTCTTTGGTTGTAAAAAAAAAATAGTCTTTTTTTTTTTGAAAGAGTTAATAGATAGCTAAATTAATTATAAATTGATAATTGATAACTAAACTAATAAGATAATTAATATTGTAATATTATCATAAAATATTAATTGTTTTAGTACAGCATCATAATTGAACAGTTGTTTACCTTAAGAATTTTAATAATCAGATAATTGCTTCAAAAAAAAATAATAATCAGATAATTAATATAGCTAATAATGATTATTAAATCTTAAATTCGGTCGGTTTGATTAATTCGGTTATTTTATCATAAAAACCGAACTGACCGATATTACAGAAATATTAATTCGTTTTTATTTTAGGTGTTATTCGGTTATTTCGGTTATTTCAGTTCGGTTTTTCAGACCGAATTGATCGTTGAGCACTCCTAGTTGAACCAAACAGGCCCTTAATACATTCATATGTGAATTGATTTATGAAATGACCTAATACACGCATATATGAAAGATCAAGGGCTCAATGTATTTAAGTGAAAGATCGAGAGTTTAATGTACCAAATAATGAAAAATCAAGGATTCAATGTATCTAAATAAAATATCGAGGACTTAATACACTAAATAATGAAAGATTAGGAGTCTCAGAATGCTTTTTGCCCATAATTTATTGACTGATTTCATTCATTCATGTCATCCCAGCTCAATTGACTAGGCAGGTTAAATTTGTAAATTGTCATTCTAAAACTTTCATATTGTTCGGACGCAATATACATACACTAATCAGTTCCCACGTGGCGCCAATCTATACTTTACTTCTGGAACCTTTCCTATCGATCAGATCATATCCACCCAAATCTCCATCAATCGAGAAATTTTACTACGCGTCAGGCATACCACGTAACAAAGAGGATGTGGTATGCCTGGCCATTAATAATTTGACAAGTGTTAACTAATTAATAAAAATTTACCTACTACACAAAATAAAACCTAATCCCTTCGGCCGCCTTTATAAAAAAAAAAAAAAATCCTTTATGCCGCCTTCTTCTCCTTTGCATCTCTTTCTCCTGCCTTTTCTTTTTCATCTGGGTATGTTCCAAAAATTCAGTTTCTCAGAACAACACCGCCAAAAACATCGGTTCACTCTCCTTGGCTGATTATCATCACTGACCCATCTGATAACGCCACCGTCTGTTCTTTTATTTTTCCCTTCTATCGGAGAAGTAAACCACCTCCTGGACCATGTACGAATGGTGGCGAAAGTTCCCGCGGCTATTATTGTAGTTCAAATCTGATTCTATCCAAATGAAATTTGTTGTTGGAGCTTATATTAGTTTCATATCAGAATCAACTTTTGAACTGATATCGCATTTTTTCTAATTTTGATGTTCAGAGACATTTCCATGGAGAAGTTATAGGTATGGGAGACTGAACAAGTAAAAACTCATGCACATTCGAAAAAAAATGAAAAAGGATTTACATGGCTTAAAGAAGAATTAGATGAATATTACAAACATAGCCAATTTCAAAGATAAATTCTCTTTTTCTTTAAATTCGTTATAAACATTTACGAATTTAACTATGAGAATGTAAATAATCTTTTGTCAAAATTAAGTATATGAGACGTTATTATTTTTTTTGTTTAAGACTCTTTGATTTGAACTGTACATCCAGAAAAAGAAAAAAACAAGAAAAAGATTGCAGTTTATATATTGGTTTAAGTTTCAAAAAGTCATAGCAATGGAAGGAGGCATCATAATGAGATTATGCACTCTGCGTAATTGTTGCAGAAAAAACGAAAAAATAGCAATGGAAGGAAGCAATATATTGAGATTTCTCATTATTAAGTTTTTAATTTTATTAAGTGAGGTGTTATACCCAGATGAAAAAAAAGCAGTAGAAGAAAGAGATGCAAAAGAGAAAACAGCAACGGAAGGGATTAAGTTTTATTTTATTTAGTAAATTTAGTAATTAAGTTTTTATTAATTAGTTAACACTTGTAAAATTATTAATGGCCAGACATACCACATCCTCTTTGTTACGTGGTATGCCTGACGCGTAGTAAAATTTCTCCCATCAATCCTTTCTTCCATCATGAACTAAATACCCAAAAATTACTTCAATAATTGCGAACATATATAAAAGAAAAAGAAAACAAACCAAAATTTCTCGTCGCATTAGAGCTTGAAAAAGATGCGTACACAGAAAAGACTAAACAACTACATAGATACATAGATAGATACACACAGATTAATTTCTAAAAACAAACAAACACACTTATTCCATTTTTATTTACAGATCCGATCCGAGTACTTAACATATAATACAATCAAGAAGCTGAAGCAACCATTGCAGCAGACTTCCTGGTTCTCTTGGAAGCAGGAGATTTGATAGATTTAGGCTGTTTAGCTTTACCAGAAGTTGATTTTTTAGGCTTCTTTGCTGCAGCCTCTGTTTTTTTATTCACAGACCTCGTCTTTCTCCTGCTAATTCTTCTTCCTCCTTGCGGTTTCTTCTTCTTGTTCTTCTCCATTTCATTATTACCTCCTTTCTTTCCTGTTTCTGATAGCTTATAAGACGCCTTTATCTTAATCAGCTTTCCTCTTGCTGCCGAGTTTTTCAATTGCAAACCTAATATTTTCTTAAAATTCGCCGGCAGCACTGCCTTGTGCTTCTCTTCCATGTATTTGGCTATCGCGTATGGGCTTGATCCACTCTTCTCGTTCAACGCCGTAACAGCTTCTTTTATCATCTGCAAAATCATAACATCAAATCAATTGGAATTCTGATTTCATCAGATCAAATCAAATCTATTGTTAATTTAATTTACATACCTGAAAATATGGAGGATGAGAAGCTGTTTTTGGCTGCTTAGGCTTCTTTTCTCTCGCAGCCCTGGGTTTCTTCTCCTTCTCATCCTTTACAGGCTCAGGCTCAGGCTCAGGCTCAGGCAGCGGCTGCTCCACGGTGGCTGCCGCTACGTTTTCTTGGTCGGTCGCCATGAATATCAATCGGAGACGGAGAATTTCACAGTTGATAAGTATGAGCATTTTTTAAAGTATCAGGTGGCATTTATAGCAAGTGAATAATTTTTCTGATTGGAGAATTCGGATGGTTGGGATTGCCAACGTGTACCAGGACGTATCTAGAACGTACACGTAGATAAAAATCCAGACGTTGTTTTTGTTTTTCAAAAGAAAGAGTATAATGGCTATTGAGATGTTTCTGGTCTTGTTTTTGTAGGTTGTGTGTTTTTTGGTTAAAATTAGGACTTAATTTTTGGTGGATTTTTGGGAGTTGTTGTTGTGGAAATTTGTTCGAATTAAAGATGACAAAATGTAGATTTCAATGTTGTTTAAATGGGAAAAAATGGATGCCATTTGAGTGCTAATATGAAGCTTTAGATAAAAAGAAAAACTACAGGTTATTTGTTTGTTTGTTTTTTTTTTTATATATTCTTGTATAAACTTTAAGAACTAAGATTATTAGATTAAAGGAAGTAAGAGCATCTTCAAGAGACTCTTAGTGAACTCTCTAAAAATAATATAAATAATTGACTCTTAGTGATTTAAAAGTGGTTAAGATATATCATCTCCAACAATACTCCTTATATTCACTCCTTATTTATTATTTTATTATTAAAATAATTATTTATTGCTACATTACCAATAGTGTGAGGAGAGAAACTCATTAATAATAAATTATTAATAAAAAATGAAGTTAGGAGGCACTAAGAGGTGGAGAGAGGCTCTCTATTAATAGAGAGTGTGGAGAGGCTCTTAGTGATTTGAAGAGCCACTAAGAGGCTGTTGGAGCTGATTTTTTATTCTCTCTCCTCAAATTTTAACTTAAGAGCCAATTTAAGAGGCTGTTGAAGATGCTCTAACAACTGGTGAGAGATGGGCTGGTGTTCGGTGAATTCACTCTAATGCTTAGTAAGATTCCAAGGAATGTTGAAGATAATATGAATATAAGTGACTCTGATGTTTACATGCAATTAAGAGGTGCTCATCTTGTCTATTTATAGTAGCCCCGAGAGTAGTTGTTGTTATCTTGGAAATGTGTGCCCTAGTGACTCATCAGACAAATATCGTTATCTGATTGGTCCCGATACCTTGAGACTGTTTATGCACCCTACCATATAGCAGCAGACGTCATTACTGTTGGTCCTTGTGAGGTTAAATTAGTCCGAAAGTGGGTGGGTGGAATTATTGGTTAGTTTTAACCTTTAATAATTTTTCTCTTTTAGTTCAATAGCAAGCACAGAAGTAAACTTCGGAATCAGAGACAAGTTCAGTCTACTGAGCTTGATTCTGCTTTTGACTTATGCGCTCAGATGACTTCTCTTTTAGTAGAGCTTCTGAAGATTCTTAAGATAGATGACAGTTAATCTACACACAATATTCAGAGCTTATGTGTGAGATAAATAACCAGAGTAAGCAATATTCAGAAGTAATAAAGACAGAGTTAGGAAAGAAGTTACTTAGTAGAGTTGTACTGGTTCAGCCTCCTGCCTACGTCCAGTCCTCAGAATTCCATCTTCTGAGCTTTAATCCACTAATGAACTCTTTCACAGGTAGAGTGTTAGGGATTATTGCATGTTAATCAGTTGTAGCGCAACAGAATTGTGGTTTAAAATTTATTTCTAATCTCCTATTGTTTGATCTTTGTCCATTAACCATTAATTGAATAACATCGTTTTGAACCACCAAGGGATAAAAACTCACCCGTTCTGTCTCTTCTAGAGACTGCTGAAGAATCCATAAAGTAGTCGATCTCCAAAGTTAGAATCACAAATAGTTGTCGAGCTAGAATCGGTACTAGCCGAAGAACGTAATCAAAACGAATCAACATGAGAGTGTTTTTGTGTGACTTGGCCGAATTCCTCTTGGTACAAAGAGGGATGGAGGGTTAGGGAATTTAATTTATATATATGGTGTATTCTTAAACCTAGTTGGTTTAGGGTTCATTGGTTAATTACATAACCTGATTACTTAAATAAATACCAATAGTATTTATTGGTATTTATTTATTCTACGCAACTAGTTATAATTAGATTAAATTTAACTATTCCAATTAAATAAATAGCACTAATTAATGTATCTGTTTAATTAATTATTTACTGAATGTAATTTTATTAATTTATAAATTAATTAATTATATCCCGCAAACTAATTAATCTATCTAATACGCAACTCCCAAATCCATTAATCAATTGCCTTGATACAAAGTATCAATTAATCAACTACCCATTAATTACCTTGGCATTTTACTGTCAATTAATTAATTAATTTCATCTGTCCAATGTACCGTTCTATAAGTTCTAACTCAGATGTTCGATGTGCATGATTATATGAGTCTATTCTTAGTTAGCAGTGGACATATGGACCACAAACAATAAGTGGGTGCTAACAAACCATTACCGTCCCCAACTAAGACAAAGTATCAACAGTCTAAAGATGCAAAGACCATATAGTTATCTTTTAACTTCTTTTACCGTTTGATATCAATATTATAACTAGAGGCATGACCACTGTCATCCTCTCTGTAGTTTATGATATTTCTTGAGCTCAAGTAGATTGATGAATCGGATAAGTAAACTACTTGTCGGGTATGACCATACACTTCCCAATCTCACTTATCAAGTGGCATGTGATATCATCTCACTATTATGTGAGTGCTAATTCCATCACTTTACTATCAGTGCCAACGTGTTCACATGTTCATCCAATCATACCTGTATTTAGCATCTTGTTACAGATCTATTAGACGTATGTCAAAATGAATTGGATTCCACATTGATATTACAATAAAATCTGGTCTGAAGACAATCAGAAATCTACTTAAAAAAACTTATGACACAACCACCATGTAGTTTTCTCGGACGGATCAATCCAGTCACATATATGCAACATGTACCTATATTCACACTTGACTTAACAAGTACTATGGCTAGTATGAATTACTACTATACAGTCATCGAATATACAAGTATGTGGTTCCAATCATTCTCATGATAGAATAGACTTGGGATATGGTTTTATGATTGTCAATCAATGGATTCTTCTATTCATATTATATAGCACAAGATATAAATGAGCTACATTAATGCCTTTATTAATGTGACACAAATATATTTTTACAAGAACCAATGTCTATGAACTAGGGCATACCAACATAGAATACAAACCTTTTACACTAAACAGAGCTTAAGTAAAATACAATGCTTTAGAACACTCAACTGTACTCACTTGTTACTTGCCTATAACCAAAACAATAACAAAACTTCCGATTTACAATAGAAAAGGGTTCTGATACAGAAATAAATTGAACTACTCTCACTCTACTAAATAACACAAATATGAAAATGATTGTGTATGGCAATTTGCTCTAGTTTTTTCACTTGAAAGCTTTATCTCTTTTTTGTGTGAAAATCAATTGTGAAAATGAACTTTAGAATTGACTTTTATAGTGGAACATTTGAAGAAGACCGTTTGAATTTCAAAAGAGATGCTGGGGGAAAACGCCTTTTATATTCTAATGTGCTTCCGACCACTGTGCCAATTTATCCATATGAGGAAAGTTGTCATTTCGAAATCAGGCTTTTATCGATTGTTGAGCCGCACATCAATGATCATCTTCTAACTTCGTAGACTTGCAGTTTGTGTCTTTCCTTATTTAGTTAATAGAGAGAAACGTGTGTGAAATAGTCTTCTGTCTTCTATGTTTTTACTATTTTTGGAACGCCTTTAATTGATTGTCTGTCAACGGACTTCTGGTTCTAATTCTGGCTTATGGGCAAGACTTAGGCTTGGACCTTTAATTGATTTAAGGTCTTTTAAGTTGTTTTTGTTTGGAAAAATTACACATAAATTCATCTTTTAATAACTATTTACAACTATATCAAGTCATAATTTTAAATTATATCAATATAGTAATATCAGTATTTTTAATACATTTTAAGGATTAGAATTTGTAAATTAGAAGTCTATAATATATTTTCTACGGTTTATGATTTATGAATTGTAGTTTAGAATTTTTAAACTATGATGTAAAATCATAATATATAGAGAATAATAACATATTAAGAATTAAGTTTGGTGATATAACTTAGTTGTAATTTTGTACTTTGACATTCATGTATTTGACCCTTGTTTGGAAAAATTATGCTTCCAAGTTACAAATAAATATTCAACAAAAATATTAGCATTAAAACAACTTAATTCAATTTTAAAATTAAATATCTTGGAAATCTAATTCCTTAATTGTTATTTTTTTCGCAATAAAAAAACTCTATAGAAATTGTGCTTCAACAATCTCTCCTTTTTGAATGTGACAAAAAACTTCAGAAAAGAAATAGATTTTATTTACTCTCCCAGAATTGTTGAACTTACTCTGCTTCTGGATACTCCCCCATAAAAGTTGAGCTACTGAATTTTGCTAAAATAGAAAACACCCAGAGAGATTACAATAGCATAAATACATTAGATATATAAATGATAATCAGAGTTTGATGTAAATTAATATTTAAATATTTTCTGAATTATTGTAAATTGGTTTATCAAAGCATGGCAACATAATATAAGAGATTTCAGAAAAGATAGTATATTTAAACAAAAGTATTGACTCAGTCCAGAATTGCAAGTATTGTATTGAACATCAGAAACAAATACATATAATATTAAGCTAAACAGCTTGTATGCCTATTACAAAATCCTAGAACCTACTTAGACAATTTTGGAGGTCTAATATTTAACCTAGATGGGTTCTTAGATTTAATGTGAGCTGCTTCTGGTTGCTTATTTAATATTTTTAGCACTCATAATTTTTTTAACACTTAATTTTCATTTTTTTTATCAAGCCTACTATGTAGAATTTAGTTCATGCATACCTATCTCAACTTTTTAGGATCTTAGATGCCACGTCCTCATCTTAATCTTTTTTAGGATAGTAGGCATCACCCCCTCAGGACCAGATTGTAAGAATTTTTATGAGAATTTTTATCTAGTCCCAAACTACATATCATAGGTGAAGAGTGTAACAGATTTTTCATACCATATATATACATTCTAAAGTTGCAAGACAAATATTTAGAAAAAGAAAGAGTAACAGATAGAAATCAAAACCATATATCAATTATTTACTCGACTTTTTTACTCTCAAAGCAAATACAAAACTCATGAGAACGTCTAGGACCAACTGGTCATGGACCATTCTAGAAAATTTCCAAGCTGCATTAGCTTGGGTTCAAACAAATCACTCTGCTGTTTGACAACATTATTTGACAACATACATCAATCTGCAACTCAAATTTCGATTTCCCACTAAATAAATCTGAGCCTCGAACATGATTATGAGATTATCTCAATGAGAATACACACGTGGTTTAGACCACACACCCCAAAAAAAAAAAAGAAAAAACAGCAATCTGCAAGTCAACTAACTAAATCAAAACCGAACACAAATTATTAACCTTTAATAGTATGTGGTTATACTAATAATGATGCAGTCAAGAGCATTCACAAGTAAAATCTCCGGTTTTCGGTCTTCAGAAATTGTCTCACATTGATAAGACAGTATGGATACAGTACTTTATTTTCCCTTATTAAACATCGAGGAAGATAAATTAGTGCAGGACCTATCATAACCTAAGAAACAAAGCACATGATGGCTGATAAAAGTGAGAATGAGTTCATACCAAGTTTGAGAGATAAAAAGACATGAAACTGAAGAAATATACATAATACAAGTGCACAAAATTTGCAATTGACTAAAGAAATATACATAAAATGCATAGTAATAAATCCAATCTATAGAATGTAAAACAAATATACATAATACATATTATAACTTAAGAAATTAACTAATGTTATTCTAAAATCTTACAACTTTATGATTTGATTTCACAATACAAGTTTATGAACCATAGTTGATTCTACATTGAAAAGGCAAGTCCAATACATTTGATTTGAAAACAGAACCAAATAACAAAACCAGTCTCCTAACACCAATGCTAGACAACTGGCACATAAGCATGTAAGTGCATCCATAACAATAGGTCAAGTAAAAATCTATATTACTGAGCAATATATCTAGGAGTTTAAACCAAACTAACTAATCTACTAATACTTAAAGTAATATGAAGTATGCCTGAGTGTGGGAGTGCAAACAATATATACAAACATGCATATGATATGGCTGCAAACACACTGCCAACGCCAAAAAATGTATCTCAGTTTCGTAACCTGTACTAAAGAAAAGAGAGAGAAAAAAGAAGGTACAAGTATGCGTATGTGCAAAGTCATGCATTCAAACACAAATAATCACCTTAGAGAATTGCCCACTGATGATCAAACATTGGATCACACTAACAGTGCACCAAAGAGTCCTACAGGTTTATTCTAGGCGCAAGAAGAGTGGAGGAAGGGGAATTTATAACCCCCATTGTCACTTGGATTTTATAGTTGCTTTCCTGTTCAATTTTTCTTTTGAAACTCCTAGATAAGTTCTGGACAAAATCATGCCGCCACCTATACAAGATAACTTGAAGTGGAACAAAATAACTAAAATTTAGCAAGCTCTACACAGCAATTCCAACTTCCTCATCTTTGAAAATCAGAACTACTTCCTCTATATCTTTTCTTTTTTTGTTAAATGACTACTTAATGCTATTCATACAAAAAATAATCAACTGTTCCACTCTCTCCCTGCAGCATAGACTAAAGGGCATAGTCTTAAATTGGAGCCAAGATACCTCTATGTTGCAACAGAAATCAACCACACTGACTACAAGTTAGCCATCCATTAGAATCAAGTTAGCCAGGTATTACACCTGATGCAGAATTAAAGGTCCTTACCACCCATCAAACTCGCTTGAAAGCTTTGACAAGCACTTCAAAGTTAAGCACTTCAAAACCTATGTGCTTCCAAGGCACACCAATATCTTTTCTCTTTCTAATATACATCAGAATAAAATGAAACATACCACATAGATCCTATTCCCAAACAAGCCAAGTCTATCTCAGCAGAAAATCTGCTCCAAAATAAGAGATTCTGTCCAGAAACTCCATAATACTTTTTTCCCAAAACATATTAACTGGATATGCTGAAACACCAAATGACAAAATTGATCCTGTAAATTATTATGATCCTCAAATATAAATAAGTGAAAGAATGTATTTAGAATCTTAATTCACTAACAGGCATTGTACCTCTGAATAATAGCTCCCGTAATAGGTGCAAAATATCAAATGACAGCCCAAACAAGTTGTTCACTAGAGATAGTCGGATAGTTAAGATACAACGTCAATATCATACTAAATTAACATTCTCAAAGCTGATGCTCACTCTCAGCTTTTAGTATTCCTGTGCACCACCATACAAATCCTAAACCTTTTCAATTTGTCACAAAAATCTTCAAGGTCGTCTCCACAATGCCTCCATCAGCATACTTAGTATTTCAACTTCAGCACATTTTACTGAAAATCATTTATTAGAGTTCTGTCTTCCATAAAACAAAATCACCGATTTGTTTCAATCCAGTTTCAAGCTTAAGGATCTCAAACATTATGTAGCAGAATCCATTCTGAAAGTCCTCAAGCAGTTCAAACCTAGGTCAAAGGGAAAATAACGCCTATTTCAGCTCTCAACATGCAGGGAGAATTTTGCTTAGTCTATGTCCTCTGTAGACAACCTAAACTAAATACTAATAAACACTCAGGATACTACACCACATAGCTCAACACAAACACAGAGAGAGAGAGAGAAGCAAGAACTTGGTAAACGTGGAAAATTGAAGAAGTGCTGTGAGCAAAATAAAAGGTGACTTTAACTAATCTTTTCAACAGCAAGCCATTTGCCTGTGATCAGGGAAGTGCATCTCGCTTGTCTACCGACCTAGACAGAGTTAAAGTAGAAGCTTTTTAAACTTTTGCTTTTATAATAAGCGTTTAAGGGCAAAGGCAATTGGCATTACCAATCATACATGTCTCTAGTAATAGTAACCACCGCCATAAGGCCTATCATTCCTGTAATAAGGTGAATATGCATCATACTGCAACATGAACAAACAAGAAGATATGTTGATGCTGTCAACAGTCAACTTATACATAAAAGTGAGATCAGCAAGGCACAGACTACTTACTTCTGGACCATAATAACCATGTGAGTAATGATCAGGACCTGCTCCATAAGTATCTAAATGATGAAAACACATATAGATCTTATATCAAAGAAATAGAAAATACAGTACAATTAAGCCAATAAAAAGCAACACTCAGCACAAAATTAACCTACCACGATATTGTGTCCCACGAAATGGAATTGCTGAATCAGGATAATCTAATCGAGGACGGAGCCTACTAGGTTCTGGATAATCAGGATCGTGGTCCTAAAAAGCAAGAGGAAATTTTTGAACTCTAGTAAATAGCAAGATACGGACCAAGGACAACGAAAACAAAGTCTAGAAGAACAAAATCAGCACATTTCATTATGTGGCAGACCAAAAAAGGGAACTAAAATGAAAAGGAAGAACTTACAGTCATATAAAATGGCCGCTTCATCCCATGTGCTCCATCATCATAGAAATATGGGTCATCAAATTGCCTTCCAACATAAGGTCTATCAAATACTTCTTCCGGGGAAAATGGATACCTCCTAGAGGAAGGATGTTCCCTATGACATCTCTCAGGAGCATCGTAACAAGGTCTGTTGAAGTTAGATCTTGATGGAGCTGTAGCAGCTGCACCTCTTCCAGCACGGTGATAACCACCTCTTAGAGGACCCCTTCTTCCTCCTAATTGCATGATAACATATATTACATTGTTAATAGCACCTACATATCATATTTATAAGGCCTAATACATCCCCAGCCCCTTGTACTTGTCCAGAAAAGCCAACTGGCCCCTATATTTTACAAACATATTGACCCTTGTACTCGTATAAACTGCTATCAATAACCCTATTCATCTGACGTGAAGACTCAAAAAAAAAAAAAAAAACCTCCTTCCCCAAATGAAATTGGGATTTCATGAACCCTAAAACTGTAAAATCTAAATTATTCCCCAGATGAAGTTGGGATTTCATGAGCAAAGATAATGCTCATTAAACTGTAAAATCTAAATCCTCCGATATAGTTATTAATGGCGACTGCCATGGCGCACCAAGGCTCAAGGTCGTGCGTCTTGGCACCCCCTAAGGTGAGCATTTTTGCTCTGACGATGCCAAGGCGCGCTTTTGTGCGCCTGGACAGGATTATCAATGGCGCGCCTTTAGTGTCACATGTTACTTTTTCAGGGTTTTATATTATTTAGCCACATGTTCAATCTCCACCGTTGGATTAGACACATCTAATGTCCAAAAATAAACAAAAGCAAAAGGAAAGAACAGACTTTCAAATTGAAGAATCACAGAAAAAAAATAGAGAGAAAGAGAGAGAGAGAAAGAGATGCATAATGGGAAACAAAGGGATTGAAGAAGCACACAACAACAGTTAAATACGAGCGAAAAAGAAGCAAACAACGGCAAAACTTGAAGTTGGAGACTTTTGATAAGAAATAGTTATTAGTCAACTTAAGATATACTATTTAGTTGAACACTGTAACTTTAGAATATAGGGTTTATTGCATGTTATAATTTATGATTAAGAATATTGACATGATTTCGTATTTATTGCATTTTGATTTTAAAGTTTACAATGTCTTATATTTTAAATATCATTTAAGGCGGTTCTATATAATTTTACTCTTTCAGTGCGCCTTGTGTCACTTAGGCACGCGGAGGTGCCTTGCGCCAAGGCTACAGGACCCCCTTGCGCCGTAATGCGCCTTACGCCTTTAATAACTATGTCCTTAGATAAACCAATATTCCCTTTAACTTCGTAGGAGATTACTTATACTCCGATTGAGAAACCTTTTCCTGGGAGTCACTGAAAGGAGGGAGGCGATGATCGGGTATGTCATTTTGCAACGCTTGTAAAAAAATCTGCTTTTCTATTTCATCATCTTTCCTTCACTCTACATCTTTCTGATATCAGGTCGGTAAACTTCTTAGGGGGGGACAAGACAAGACCTGTTGTTGACAAATAAAATCTGGTTTGATCAAGATCGACTTCCGACCTGTGATCCTAAGCCCTCAGTTTGGTGTCGTAACAAAAAAAAATCCATACCAGAATCTCATTACTTGGTCACAGTTTATTGTTTTAATCATCCTTGCAAAATCAAAGACATCATACATTCTTCTCTTGCTTTTGTATTTTGGATGTGCATTTTTAGTTTTCTTTCTTTTTAATTTTATATTAAATGATCAGTGTTAATTTTGGAACGACTAACAGTTGACACTTCTGGAAATAGTTAGTTCAAAGCTTTTATAGGTTCATTTATGTTGTGGCAATTCTCCTAGGACATATGGCAGTCAGTGTTTCACACTTTCTTTCATCCCATCTCAGAATGTCATGGATAAGGAGTTGGTGATAACAGTTTATACAAGTACAGGGGGTCAAAGTATAGGGGTCAATTGGATTTTCTGGACAAGTACAAGGGGGCTAAAATTGTATTAGCCCTATCTATAATTATAATATATAAGTGGGGAGAGAGAGAACCTTGGCCAACTGTTTGCCTCCCATGAAATGTGCCATATCGGTTATTGAGATCATACTCATTGGGACCCATTCTATTGGGTTGACCACGCCCACGCTGATAGAAACCTCTATCATGCTGGAAATTTCCCCAATTGAAGCGTCCACCCCGTCCAAAACCCCTTCCTGTTGAGGGTTATATAACAAATCAAATGAATGAAGCATGCAAATGATAAGAAAGAAGCAGAGTACCACATCTTGAAGAAGTGCAGGATGATAAGAAAGAATTGAGTACCAAATCTTGAAGAAGTTCCAGTGCCTGCACGATTAATTAGCAAACCACCACACATGCCACCCTTCACAGCCTGAGTTTTAGGCATAGGATTTGACAGCCTTGCTTTTACTCTAGTCTGAAAGAAAATGACAACAGCATTAACTAAGTTTAAGCAACACTAGCTTCGTGTTTGGATATTGGATTGAAATGTTATCATGCACCATGACAGTGAATAGAAGCATGCAACTGATGGATATATATATTATATATATATATTTCTATTCAGACGATGTGAGCTGTGACATTATTCACATCTATATTAACAATGAGGTGCATTCATTAATTGAAACTCAACATTATAGATCTATAATACCATCATTCAGTCATCAAAGCATGCCTTCTAAAAGTCTAGCAGGTAATAAAAGTAAGGAAAAAAGGTTTGCCACAAGCACCAAGCAAAATAGAATCTATTTTTACATCCCCCAGACTTTAATTTATAAAGGAAATAAGACTAACGAGATAAATGATAACTGATCACTGCTCCAGGTAAAACTAATTAAATTATAAAAGTAAAAATAACACAGGAAGAGAGGAGAATGCAAAAGGAAACTTCCAAAAAGGAAGAGATAACAAAACCCTTGAAGCATGAAAGGAGAAATTATACCTTTGAGTATCCATCACTCAATTCTGTATTGTTTAATCTCTCAATACAAGCAACAGCAGCTTCATGTGATGAAAAATCAACAAAACCAAAATCCTTCCTCTTGGCAGTTGACATATTCCGAGCAAGGACAATCCGCACTATCTCCCCATAACCACGCAAGTTCTCCCTAACTCGGTCTTCATCCCAATGAGGCGGAAGCCCATTAAGAAATACTGTCTTCACATGAGCCATGATCTCTGGATCAGGCTCCCGTATGGGTTCGGCAAATGCTACTTTGGCAGTTCTCTCAGGATGGCCAAATACAACATCAGGCTTCTGAAGCCTCTTGTACGCATGCATGGCATCAGCATGACAAGAGAATTCAAGAAATGCAAAACCACGGCTCTTCCCTTCATGTTGAACATCGGCGACAAGAGTGATGTTCTCAACACCTTCAACACCATAGTCCTTCAACTTTTGTCTTATCTGTCAAGCAGTAATTTGTCGGAAATCAGTAAATAAATGCCAGGAGGCATGCGTGCACATATCTATGAGATACTTACAGCTTCCTTAGTCCAAGTATTGCATATGTTGCCCAAAAACAGTGTATCATTGTCCTCACTTGGTGCTGTTCCACATCGCTTTCCACATATCTACAAGAACAAAGAATTAGAACAAAAACTAAAACCACTCGTCAAAATGGCTATAGGCAATTCATACCACAGGGTTTTTCATTTCAGACAAAGCACGCTTTGCATGCTCTTTGTTGGCATACTTCACAAATGCGTACCCCTTGCTCTTATTCGTCGAAAGATTCTTATGCAGTCTAACTTCAACTACTTCACCAATCTTCATAAAAACCTTTTTCACATCCTCCTCTGTAGCTTCTTTATCCAGGCCACCAACAAATATCTCATACTCTTTCTTAATTTTGCGCATCTTAGCAACAGCTGTTAATTCCTTTTGTTCCTCTTCCAGTGCCTCAGCTTCTTCAGTAATCTCCTCAGGATCTTCTTCTACAAAATCATCCTCGCCATGATCTCCCAAGTCAACTCGATCAGCATACTCCTCGTACCCTTCATCACCACCATACACATGTTCAACATCTTCTCTTTGCAACTCAGGTTTGGTATCTTTCTCTGTGTCAACAGATTCGAATTCGTTCACTTCTTCGCCAACAATTAGTTTTGTCTGACCCTCCTTTGTTTCTTCTTCCACTTCTTCTCCTTTGTCTGCATTTTTTGGTTCTTGATTATTAGAGATACCAACAATCTCATTAGGAGATAAATCCACGTGCATTTCATTCTGTTCATTACTATCATGTTCTTGAACAATTTCCGCAGTAGCTGGATCGTCCTTCTCAAATTCAATAGCAGGCTTTTCAAGGTCTATAGTAGTTTTTCCTTTTTCTGCAGGTTGTTCGACATTTTCAACAACAGGTTCTCCCATTTCACCAGCAATTTCTTCACCCTTGGTGGATTCTCCAACATTTTCTGGTACAGGCTCTTCATCTTTCTTCACAAAGTCAAAATCTTCAGCATCCACCTCTTCCTCCTTTTTACTTTCCTCATCTTTCTCCTTAACAGATTCTTCCGCATTCGGTGTCTCCTCAGATACAACTTTTGCTGCAACAGGAGTTTTACTCTTTCCGACCGTTTTCTTAACTACCTTTACAACTTTCTTCAATACCGTTTTCTTGCGCGGGGTAACATTCGCTTCGGGTGTCACTGAAGTTGCATCAGCAGCTACTTTTGTTTCTTCAACTATCAAAACGAAAAGAGAGCCAAGGAGAAAAACAATAAGAAATAAGCAAAGGAATTTGCATGTAAAGAAGCATCAAGGAAAAGCA